>NC_133331.1:127644229-127986729 GCF_042186555.1 Aquarana catesbeiana
GGTAGGGAGGCCCAGGAAATTGGCCTCTCAGTGCCCCTTGCACATGACCTTTGTTACAGGTCACACAGATCAGACAAATTTTTTTTTCGTAATTTGTAAATCCATACGTTGTGAACACTTTATTATCATCTGTACCATCCCCCCTTTTGAGACATGGGCCTGCCCATGACTCAATAAAACTACATATCTAAACAATGAGGTAGGCAATATAGGTTTACCATCTATGCTTATATAAATACCTTCTATCTGTACTGCCCCTTTTGACAACCATTTTTGTTTCTCAGCCTCGGGTGCTGATTTTTGCAATTCTATTAACCATATTTCATCTATCATGCTCTGCATTTCTGCTGGTTTCGCAAGATAGGAATATACTTATATCAATAACAGAAAATACCTTGTTCTCAGGCTGGAGGTCATTCAGCAGGACATGGGGGGTCAGGCACTACTGCCACATCTTTATTTATTGCTTGTAAGTCCTGAACGAGTCTCCAGCCTCCTTGTGGCTTCTTAACAGGAAACAATGGTGTAACACAGGGTGAATCCGGACACTCTATGACCATACCCCTACCCTGCTTTTTCCTGACCACAGGATCCATTCCAACCTCTGCATCCTTTCTCAAAGGGCACCGTTTCTTGATGCAGTCTCACAGTACTTTTGGGGGTGATATGCACTTCACTTGCTACTTTAATTAGTCCTACATCACCTTTTCCTCTTGACCAAAGGTGGCCAGGTATGTCTTTTAGTATATCTTCCCGGGCCAAGAGAACCAGTCATTCTTCGCCATAATATCCCCCTGAAAGGTGCACCACTTTCATACTTTGTGTGACCCAATCACTTAACAAATTTTCCAACTCTTACCATTCTACTGTAGTGCTTCAAGTAATTTACACATGGGGTGTAACTTTTTTTAGAAGCATAAATTAAAAAAAAAATTTCAACAAATGTTTAAGAATAAGAAAGTATTCTGAGATTTTCTGCTCAGCTCATCAAGTTTCTGTCTAAAATCACCAGACATAACTCCCTAAACGTGCCCCTTTCATCTCAGTACAGAGTACTGAGATGAACTGTCACAAAAGTGATTTAATGTTTTTGCACATACATGCAGACAGGTATTTCTAAAATGGTGGCTAAACCTTCTACTCTTCTACACTCATACTGAAAGAAATACATTATCTTGTCTAACATGTAAAACCTACAACTGAAAAAATCTTTTTAAGCATGACATTAATTACATTAGCAGCATTGAATTTATCTACAGATATTTTCCCTCCAGAAGCAGTATGCTAGATACAAACAATGTCATACATTTCCTAAAAAAAAAAACAACTTTCTTTTTTCTGTAGTTTAAATAACTTCTAACTCCTCAGCCTATTAATGGAGCTATCTAGCTGAGGTGATTCTTTCTCTGTGTAGCTTGAATACCTCATCGGGGAGGAGGCAGGTGGCCATGCTGTCTCCCTCCCGATCCCAATACAGAGTTTTCAAGGTAATTCTAACTTCTTAAAACTTTTCTTTTCATAATTTATATTAGGTCCTGAAGAATGTTTAAAATACATTGTATAGTGAGAATGATGCTGGACCTTGTAGTTCCTCACTTTAACTTTTTCTTCCACCTTGTTCAGGAGGGATTGCTGCATGCACCCAGGACCTGCAGTACATAAAACCAGGCTATACCAATGGTAAGGCTCGTTGTTAGCCTTTACTACATGTGTTTTACAAGTACGGTGGATTCTCAAGCCCCCCTTAGCTGGTATAAACGAGATATCAAGTGCATGCAACAAATCCCTGCCCAGCAGGTTAACCGGACATCGTTTAGATATCACATTTTTACATTCAGCTCTTTTGCCCGTTAGTGGGTCCTCTATAGGAAGATTTTCTGAAACATCCTCCTCACACATTAAAGTGGGGTTCCACCCAAAAAAACAAAAATACCTGAAAAATTCTAAAAAAAATACAAAAAAACATTTGGATATTTTTTTTTTTTTTTTTTACTTACCTCTAAATGCCTGTTGCTAGGTGGTCCCTCATAGTCTGCCTCTTCCAGTGCCTGGGCTGGTGACATCACTTCCCCCTCGGCACAGGAAGGGCTCAGCTCTGCTCCCTCCCTCCTGTCAATCATTTGGGACCCATTACAGGTCCCAGGTGACTGAGCGGCCAATCACGGTGCGCGGCGCCGCTCGCGCATGCGCAGTGGGTGCCAGGCTGTAAAGCCACAGCCCGGCGCCCACAGTTGAAATGACTTTTAATTTTTTTTTTTTAATGGACCCCTTGGGTGGAGCTCCTCTTTAAGAGGTTACTGTACTTTTTAAACCCTCCTAGTCCTTTGCTATACTAGAAAACATTGGTATTCTTACCTTTATACACAATATTTTTGTCATCTCGCAGATCGACACAGAATTTCTTTCCTAATCCTGTGCTCTACTAAAAAACATTGGTATTCTTACCGTCTAACCAAATTGAAACAATTGTTCTTACCTTGAACCAAAATGGGTCTTTTCTGCCAATTCTTGGGAACCCGTCACCTGATAGGGACCAGTCGGTCGACCGGCCTCTATTAACGTTAATTCAGACAGAGGACTTTGGAATAAGGAATCTCGTGTGTTCTGAGATTCCGCCGTACGGTAACGGTCACCAGTGGTCTGGTCCCTTCACAAGATATTGAGTTCCAGCTCAAAGGACCAATTTGTGAGTGAAATTCACCCGAGACCACACTCTAGACCAAGTTAAGAAGTTTTCTTTATTTGACTTGTACGAGGAGACAAGTTACAACAAAAGGACAGATATTTGCCTATCGGTTCTGACTGCCTGTCACCCGTGCAGTAGGGCTGCATAGACAAACATTCAGCCTGATAGACGCCTATCTGAACAGATAATTGCCCACTGGTTCTGACCTCTATGACCCATGCAATAGGGCAGCATACATAGAGTTCAGCCTTATGAGCTCCTATCTGACTTGTCTGTCTAACAATTGTAGAACTTGCATTTATATACCCTTTTACAAGCCTTATCTTAGTCATCTCTCCTAGATATGATTGGTTGCTAAAATCTACGTCAATGTAACTATCCATAAATCTGACACCTGTTCTGCAACCAGACAAACTTATTCATTCCCAGATTTCCTATATGTTCATTAAGTGATTTATAACTGGTTTTGTCCAATTAAAAACACCTGTGTAGAGACTAGGGATGAGCTTCGAGTTCGAGTCGAACTCATGTTCGACTCGAACATTGGCTGTTCACAAGTTCGCCGAACAGCGAACAATTTGGGGTGTTCGCAGCAAATTCGAATGCCGGAACACCCTTTAAAAGTCTATGGGAGAAATCAAAAGTACTAATTTTAAAGGCTTATATTCAAGTTATTGTCATAAAAAGTGTTTGGGGACCTGGGTCCTGCCCCAGGGGACATGGATCAATGCAAAAAAAAGCTTTAAAAACGGCCGTTTTTTCAGGAGCAGTGATTTTAATAATGCTTAAAGTCAAACAATAAAAGTGTAATATCCCTTTCAATTTCGTAACTGTGGGGGTGTCTATAGTATGCCTGTAAAGGGGCGCATGTTTCCCGTGTTTAGAACAGTCTGACAGCAAAATGACATTTCGAAGGAAAAAACACATTTAAAACTACCCGCGGCTATTGCATTGCCGACAATACACATAGAAGTCCATTGATAAAAACGGCATGGGAATTCCCCACAGGGCAACCTCGAACCAAAATTAAAAAAAAAAATGACGTGGGAGTCCCCCTAAATTCCATACAAGGCCCTTCAGGTCTGGTATGGATATTAAGGGGAACCCCGGCCAAAATTAAAAAAAAAAAATGACGTGGGGTTCCCCCTAAATTCCATACCAGACCCTTAAGGTCTGGTATGGATTTTAAGGGGAACCCCGCGCCAAAAAAAAACAAAAAAATGGCATGGGGTCCCCCCAAAAATCCATACCAGACCCTTATCCGAGCACGCAACCTGGCAGGCCGCAGGAAAAGAGGGGGGGACGAGAGTGCGCCCCCCCTCCTGAACCGTACCAGGCCACATGCCCTCAACATTGGGAGGGTGCTTTGGGGTAGCCCCCCAAAACACCTTGTCCCCATGTTGATGAGGACAAGGGCCTCATCCCCACAACCCTGGCCGGTGGTTGTGGGGGTCTGCGGGCGGGGGGCTTATCGGAATCTGGAAGCCCCCTTTAACAAGGGGACCCCCAGATCCCGGCCCCCCCCGTGTGAAATGGTAAGGGGGTACTTACCCCTATCATTTCACTAAAAAACTGTCAAAAATGTTAAAAATGACAAGAGACCGTTTTTGACAATTCCTTTATTTAAATGCTTCTTCTTTCTTCTATCTTCCTTCACGGTGACTTGACGGGACTTCTCTGTGATGTCACGGGGAATGCCACAGGGAAGTCCCGTCATGTCCCGTGCGTCAGAGGGGGGCGGGGTCACCGGGTGGCCCCGCCTCCTGTTATTTAAGAACCGTCAGACGAAGAGACGCCGTCACACAGTGGGAGCCTCCCTCCATGCCAGCATGGGTGCGGAGCGGCCCGGAGAAGAAAATGAAGAAGAGAAGAAGAGAAGAAGGAAGAAGAGAAGAAGAAGAAGAAGATGATGAAGAGCCTCCCTCCATGCCATGGGTGCGGAGCGGCCCGAGGAGAAGAAGATAGAAGATGCCGCGGAGGAGATGCTGGACGAGAACGCCGGAGGAAGAACCAGAAGAACCAGAAGATGAAGGAAGATAGAAGAAAGAAGAAGCATTTAAATAAAGGAATTGTCAAAAACTGTCTCTTGTCATTTTTAACATTTTTGACAGTTTTTTAGTGAAATGGTAGGGGTAAGTACCCCCTTACCATTTCACACAGGGGGGGGCCGGGATCTGGGGGTCCCCTTGTTCAAGGGGGCTTCCAGATCTTGATAAGCCCCCCGCCCGCAGACCCCCACAACCACTGGCCGGGGTTGTGGGGATGAGGCCCTTGTCCTCATCAACATGGGGACAAGGTGTTTTGGGGGGCTACCCCAAAGCACCCTCCCAATGTTGAGGGCATGTGGCCTGGTACGGTTCAGGAGGGGGGTGCACTCTCGTCCCCCCCTCTTTTCCTGCAGCCTGCCAGGTTGCGTGCTCGGATAAGGGTCTGGTATGGATTTTTGGGGGGACCCCACGCCGTTTTTATGGGTTTTTTTGGCGCGGGGTTCCCCTTAAAATCCATACCAGACCTGAAGGGTCTGGTATGGAATTTAGGGGGAACCCCACGTCATTTTTTTAAAAAAAATTTGGCCGGGGTTCCCCTTAATATCCATACCAGACCTGAAGGGCCTTGTATGGAATTTAGGGGGACTCCCACGTCATTTTTTTTTTAAATTTTGGTTCGGGGTTGCCCTGTGGGGAATTCCCATGCCGTTTTTATCAATGAACTTCTATGTGTATTGTCGGCAATGCAATAGCCGCGGGTAGTTTTAAATGTGTTTTTTCCTTCGAAATGTCATTTTGCTGTCAGACTGTTCTAAACACGGGAAACATGCGCCCCTTTACAGGCATACTATAGACACCCCCCAGCTACAAAATTTAAAGGGATATTACACTTTTATTGTTTGACTTTAAGCATTATTAAAATCACTGCTCCTGAAAAAACGGCCGTTTTTAAAACTTTTTTTTGCATTGATCCATGTCCCCTGGGGCAGGACCCGGGTCCCCAAACACTTTTTATGACAATAACTTGCATATAAGCCTTTAAAATTAGCACTTTTGATTATTCATGTTCGTGTCCCATAGACTTTAACGGTGTTCGCGTGTTCGAACAAACTTTTTTCCTGTTCGCATGCTCTGGTGCGAACCGAACAGGGGGGTGTTTGGCTCATCCCTAGTAGAGACAGTATGGCACCCAGCTGTGTTAGATAAAACCCTCCTTGTCCTGATAAGAACAGATTTACGACTTTGGGAGAATGAAATTTCAATAACCCCACCAAATGTGTTATATGTGTTATTGGTTTTCACTACACAATTCTATGTGCAAAAGTACTGTATTATTTACAATATATATATATATATATATATATATACATACATATAAATATATATATATATATATCTCTATCTATCTATCTATCTATCTATCTATCTATCTATCTATCTATCTATCTATCTATCTATCTATCTATCTATCTATTGTGAGGGGGTTAGCTCGGCAGTGGGTGTGTGTGACCCCCTGGATGGGTTCACCACACAAAATCAAGCACAGCAGACAGCGTTATAGGTGAAACAAAAACAAACGTACAGTTTATTTATGCTACATGCAGTGAAAAATATAACAGCAATACAAAAAGAAACATGAAAAGAAATCCTGGTAAGTTTGACCTCTTACTACACACGTAGATTCCCTATCTAACAACTGGGTGCAGCCTTGTGCTGCCCCAGTCCCTATCTCTGCTTTAGAAGTTTGCCACACAGGCATTAACTCACCGCACAGGACAGATTCCACACTCCCCAGTCTACACAAACACAGAACTGGTTCCAGGATGGAGCATCTCCCTAAGCATGCTGGGGTTTTTTTGTATAGGTCTTAATGAGCCCACTTACTTCAGCTGGGCTCATTAACTCTTCTCCTGAACCTAGGGCATACATATTTTCTCTCTCCATAAAGCCTGAACCTAGGGCATACATATTTTCCATCCTGGATGCAACCAGGTGATTTTACCTGCCTGCTGTCACAATATATATAAATATATATATATATATATATATATATATATATATATATATATATTGTCAGGTCATCTGTATCCAGGTGACAGATGCACCCCGTTGGGTGCATCTGTCACCCGGATACAGATGCACCCCGTTGGGGTCAGGAGTGCACCGCTATGATAGTGGACCCTAAGGCTGACTGCTACAGATGGCACTCGGGGTGGTTCAAGAAGGCAGGTCCCCTGGAGCACCAACATGGATCCCACAGTGAGTTAGAGCATAGATTCCCCAGGGCGCGGGGTCTAAGAGCCAGTTGGTGTTCACCAGAGCCTCTAGTGGTGAGGATGGACTGGGCTGCAACTGGCTCCAGGTCGCGGCCCCCAGGGTCTCCCAGCTCACGCTCACGGTAGACTACAGGAAGATGGAGAGGAAACAGCAGCCCAGGACAGCAAGGATAGTAAGGAGGTAGCCAAATGTTGGGGCGACTAGCAGACAAGGACAACAGAGTACACGCCAAGGTTCAGGGTCACAGGCAAACAGGGATGGTCGTTAATACAGCCAAAGATCAGGGTCACGAGCAGACAGGAATAGTTAAGAACAGGCCAAAGTCGGTAACAGGAATCAGATATAGGAAACACAGCAAGTACACACAGAGGCTAACACACAATGGTTGATCAGCACTGCTGGCTTGCAGTGCACAGGTTAATATAGGGTTCCCTGATAGGGCCTGGGGTGGGGCCATGCTTAGAGGAGAGGTTACAAAAGCAGTCAGGTGAGGGTCAGCTGGTCTCTAGAGTGTTATCCCATTCAATGTATTTTAACAGTTTTAATGAGGGCTCAAGCAGACCTTTGTTTGACCCTGTCAAACTTAATTAATATACTGTACATGACTTTCCAGTATTCCGCATAATTATTTCTAAACCACCTGTATAAGATGTTCTTATCTTATCAGGCTGTATTTCACTGCTGTCAAAAGTTCTCTCTTCTTCTAATTAGTAACTAAAAACGAACCATCTTATCTCTGTGATTTATATGCATTTCAGGGACTCAAAACAACTCTATATAACTTGAATCTATTCTAATGAACTTTCACCCAGTAAAAATATCAGCATGAAGCAGAGAGGTCATCTAAATTTCAAGACTTTCTATATCTATGAAATAACATATATTGGTTAATGTGAAATTCTACTACGTTTAGGCAATCTTTTGTTAACAAACATAAATGATTATAAAATAAGAATCTAAATTCTCTAACAGAAAATGCATGAACCCAGGGTGTCAGAGGTGGTGGAAGACTTGCAGGGTCAGGGCAACCAGTGGGGTACTGATTTAACTAGCGACCCTCACAAGGGCAGCACTACACAATTTTACATTTTTTTTTGCTTGGCAAATATCCCTCGAACCACACCCAGGCACATTTGGCTTATCACTGTTAAAGGGTAAGTTCACCTTTGTACACTTTTTTTTTCTTTTTTCTAAATCCCAGCTCCCCTATACACCAATATAGCATTCATGTACTTCTTTTGCCAAAATATCAAAGCTGTCCATTAAATCTACAGTCACTTACTTTTCTTGTCCTAATCCACATTTCCAGATGTTTCCATTAGTAATGTCTTTCGTCCTGATCAGACTTTAGGTCATGACACAGGAAGGAGTTGACTAGCTGATCTCATTAGCGCACACTCTGCATTATCCACTCACCCATTCCCAGGTGCACGTTTTTTTTAAATAAAATGCAATCAATCAGTGATCACCCTTCTCACTAAATACACAATCAGATTGCATAGTGTATGGCCATCTTTATAAAAGTACATAGGAGGGAGTAGACAGAAACACTCAGCTGTGAAGCCCCGTTCACAACTCTGCCTAGCGGGAACTCGCATTCCCACGTGCGATTTTTAGCGAGGGGGAAAAGGCGTTTGGAGCATTTTCACTCATCACACATAGGGCATGCCCTACACACAGCAATTGCCCCAAAGAAGCTTCAGAACTTTTTTCTAGAGTGGAGCTTGGTGCATTCTTTACTGCGATTTTAGGTGCAGTGCATTTCTGAAATGCAATGAAATGCACAGATGTGAATGGAGCCTCACTGTTCTTGTGTTACTGCACCAATTTAACTTTCAGGCCCCATTCACATCAGCATAGTGGGAGGGCACATTTTGTGTCTCATTTTTCCTGTGACACGCATAGGGCAGCCTGTTGATTTCAATTGGCTGCACTACATGTGGTTAATGGGACATTTTGGCGTTTTGTATTTTTTACTGTGCATTTTTGCCATGTGAATAAACCCTTCTCCATACCATTGCAGGGCGGAAGCGATGTCAAAACGTCAATTCCGTCCATAGCTCTTAACCACTTTTGGATCCCCGCACGCCGATATCCGTCCTAAGTTTGAAGAGGAATATTGTTGTTATGGCAGCAGCTAGCTGCCATAACCTCGGTATCATCTTCTTTGGCCGGTGGTCCGCTTTCCGATAAGAGTGGTCTCTGCAGCAGATTCACCGCAAGATCACTTTTATCGGCGGAGAGCCTCCCCTCTCTCCGCGCCCTGGTGCCCTTCGCCGATTACCGGAGTCGTCAGCAACGGCGGAGGCGATCGGATGTTACCCCTTGCTGGGTATGGAGACGAGTGAGAGGAACATGGCCCCCACCGTCTCCATACCATTGCAGGGCGGAAGCGACGTCAAAACGTCACTTCTGCCCATAGCTGTTAAAGGGCCATTTTTTTTTTTTTTTAACAAAAAAAAAGTTTTGACAAAACTTTTTTTTTTATTGCATTTTAGTGTAAATATGAGATCTGAGATCTTTTTGACCCCAGATCTCATATTTAAGAGGTCCTGACATGCTTTTTTTCTATTACAAGGGATATTTACATTAATTGTAATAGGAATAAAAGTGACACATTTAAAAAAAAACAAAAAACAGTGTAAAAATAAAAAATAAAAGGTAAAATAAAGAAGAAAAAAAAATATTTTAAACGCGCAATTTTCAGCTTTCAGTGCTGTCGCAATTTGAATGACAATTGCGCGGTCATGCTACACTGTACCCAAACAAATTTTTTATCATTTTGTCCCCACAAATAGACAAATTATTTTTTGCGCAACAAATAAAAAAAGACCGAAAATTTTGAAAAAAAAAAAGTTTTTCTTTGTTTCTCTTAAATTTTTTTGTAAATAAGTATGTTTTCTTCTTCAGTGATGGGCACTGATATGGCTGCACTGACGGGCACTGATAAGGCGGCACCGATGAGGTGGCACCAATGAGGTGGCACTGATGAGGTGGCACTGATGGGCACTGATGATGGGCTCTGATAGGCGGCACTGATGGGCACTGATAGGTGGCACTGGTATGCGGCACTGATGGGCACTCATAGGCGGCACTGATGGGCACTCATAGGCGGCACTGATGGGTACTTATGGGTGGCACTGATGGGTACTTATGGGTGGCACTGATAGGTGGCACTGATAGGTGGCACTGAGGGACATTGATGGGTGGCACTGGTTACACTGGTGGGTGGCATTGATGGGCATCACTTATTTTTTTATTTCTGTAATGGTGCCAGTCAGTGTCCATTTGTGGGCACTGATTGGCATGTATTGGGCATTTTTTTATATGTGGATGGCCATGGGGTACATACCTGGCCATACACATGCTGGGGGCTTCCCTGGTGGTCCAGTTTGGGCATCCGAGGGGGGGCTGTGCTGATAAACAAGCAGCACAGACCCCCCTGTCAGGAGAGCCGCCGATCGGCTCTCCTCTACTCACATCTGTCAGACGCGAGTGAGGAAAAGCCGATCAACGGCTTTTCCTGTTTATATCATGATCAGCCATGATTGGACACGGCTGATCACGTGGTAAAGAGCCTCCATCGGAGGCTCTTTACTGAGACCGGTGCAGCGGTGTCAGACTGCCACACCGCACCACCGAACGCCGCAATGTGCACCCCCACGGGCGCGCGGCGGCTGTTATCCTGAAGGATGTCACATGACGCCCAGTCAAGATAACCGAACCACCTCCTGGCCGTCATTCTGCTATAGGCCGGGCGGGAAGTGGTTAAGTTGTTAAAGGATCTTTTTTTTTTTCATTTTTTAAATGACACTTTTTTTTTTTATTGCATTATAGTGTAAATATGAGATCTGAGGACTTTTTGACCCCAGATCTCATATTTAAGAGGTCCCATCATGCTTTTTTCTATTACAAAGGCCCTTAAGTGGTTAATGAAAAGCTTTGATATTTTTGCAAAAAAAAGTACATGAATGCTATTTTGGTGCATAGGGGAGCTGGGATTTAGAAAAAAAAAAGTGTCCAAAGGTGAACTTACCCTTTAAACATTTATATCCACTGAGAGCATCCTGCGGTTACTGAAGAGTTATGTGCTTTCTGGTTTAACTTTCTATTCTTTGCTCTGAGATGTCTTTCTGTTTACCAAGGGAAGCTCTGAGTTTCGTTTCTCCCATTGCTCCTCCTGCTAGCACGATAGTCACCATAACAATAATATACTACCAAGCTATGAAAACATTGCTGGTATAAACAGCTTTTTGGAGCACAGGGTGGGCACACTGCTTCCTCAGTGTGAACATTGGCGTACCACAATGAGGTAATTACAATAATATTTGTTCAGATTCTTTTGTATGAATTGCTGTCTTTCTGTTGTATGTATGGTATGTATTGCTCTTCTTCAGCTATTTATTTTATTCAGCTTTCTTTAATAGGTTTGTGGTGTGAATAACCCACTCTTGTCTTATTTCACTGCAATCCCAGCAGATAGTTTTTTTTATCTCTCTGGGTTTCCTTTTCTTGCCCCCTTCCTCTATGGAGTTTGTCCCTTACATGGACATGATACAAGTGAGGAGCACAGAACAAAGTTGCGGGCATCACATCTCTGCATTTCCCTAGAGATGTAACATGCTAGTCTTTCCTTCAGACCATCTGTATGAATCTCTTAAAGGGTAACTCCACTTTTGTGGGAAAAAATATTGCAAAGAAAAAAAACAATAATATAGAACATACTATTGTGACACAAGCCATATTGTAATTTAATGTTATTAAAAATTACCTTTCCTTTTCCAACTGCAGCAATGTCATTTTTGTTTTTGTAAAACGCAATGCAATATGGCAATCTGGAGGCATTCTGTACACAGTTGGTGTACAGAATGCCCCCAGAAATGTAATTTCCTGCTTGTATGATTGGCTCATTAATTTTCCTATAAATCTGCACTAAAATACAAGTCAGATTTTAGGCATCCTCTGCAACAAAAATGTCCATTGTGCTGAGATGTCCCTAAAGGCTAGTCATTTCCAAAGGAATGCAGACCCTGCCACTTCTAAAGGAATGCAAACCCTACCACCTTTAAAGGGATGCAAACCCTGCCACCGCTAAAGAAATGCAAACCCTGCCCCCTCTAAATGAATGCAAACTCTGCCACTCTCCTCATTAGAGCACAGAAAGTACATCAGCTGTAAATAAGTAAAACATCACTGACATTGAGAATCAGCTTCCAAAAGACGTGGAAGAAAAACAACTTTTTCTTCACAGCAGAAACAGGTAGGATTTGCTACAAAGTCTGTTGAAATCCCTACAATGTACAGTACATTGATCACCCAGAGGGGATTGTTTTTTTTTCTCAACAAAAATGGAGTTACTCTTTAAATGTCAGTTTTAGGTTAATTGATGCTTTTAAAGAACACTTTATGAGACACTTCAGCATTTTAAAGAATGCCTGCTAAAATGTAGGTAACTTTAATCTCGGAATTGTCTGCTATTCTGTATGAATGACAGGTACATTCTTCTCAATGCATTGTTTGGAAATGCTTATAAATATGCCTCCTGTTTATGAAAATTGGTTGGAAAAATACTGTCTGGGCCATGCCATAGACATAAGGTAGATGTTAGCGTAGTATACATGAATTGAGACCCCCTCTGTCCTTTCTTGCCCACCCCACCTTGCTGCTTCATAGTCTAATGCTGAGCTTCAAGTAGGAACATGCTGTCAAGTCATCTGCAGAGTTGAGTACAGAAAAGTGGAGGAGTGCAGGCACAGTGTGCAGTGATGGTTCTCCATGCATTCCCAGCACTTAGTCATGTAATCTAATCTCACATGATCAAGGACACAGGGTGGGTTGGGTAGGGTCATTGCACTCTGCACCTACATTCTGAAGCTTCTCTGTGCAGGATGATTTGATAATACCTACCTGCTCTGTGCTCTGCAGTAACATTATGTGATTTTGTAGAGCAGAAACGAGGGACTGGCAACCAACCCCAGGGCTGTATTTACCTTAATGGAACCTGAGGGACAGTTTTTAGGGCTTTAGGGTTAGAGAAACCCATAGCTCCCAACTGTCCCTGATTTCGAGGGACTGTCCCTCATTCGGAGCAAAGTCCCTCTGTCCCTCTTTCCTCCTCATTTGTCCGTCATTTTGGTCTGATCTATATGGTTGTATATAAAATATACTACTTATCTATCAAAAAGTGCTTCCCAGTCCTAAACATTTCATCCAATTTCTAAATTTCTGCATTTGTAAATTCCAAAAGCCAAGGAATAGTAGGTTTGAAAAAAGCACTTGTACCAGGCACTTGAAAGCAAAATCTACTCCAACATTCACAGATGTAATTCCTTTAGTACAAACCCACCACACATATGAATCCTTAATGTCATATATGAGAAACCCGTATGCCGTGTACACACGAGCGGACGTTCGACGGACTAAACTCCGAAGGACTTTTTGACGGACTTTCAACGGAGTTCCGACGGAGTTCCGATGCAACGGACTTGCCTACACACGATCACACCAAAGTCCGACTGATTCGAACGTGATGACGTACGACTGGACTAGAATAGGGAAGCTCATAGCCTGTAGCCAATAGCTGCCCTTGCGTCATTGTTCATCCATCGGACTAGCATACAGATGAACTGATTTTTCGACTCGAGTTCGTCGGAAAGATTCGAAACATGTTCTATTTCTAAACTCCATCTGATTTTTCGACAGAAAAGGTCCGATGAAGCCCACACACGATCGAATTGTCGATTCGTTCCGTCGGACCTTTGCTGTCGAAAAGTCCGGTCGTGTGCACACGGCATTACACTCTAAACTCTCTAATTTGTAGCTTCCTTGGAAACGTTGGTACTTTAAACGTATAGTATGAACATTTAGAACCAACCCTGGTCTAATCCGTATCTCAATCATAGATTAATGAAAATTTGTCAACTTTGGGCTCTCCTTACTTTCTCTTCTACTTCCCCCCTTTTCCTCCCTCCCTCCTTTCTTCCACTATACTCATTTACATACTACAGTATTAATGCTGCTTATAAGCATCTTGTTTCGTATTTGTATTACTACCATAAGTTTGTCCATAAACCGGTCAGTCTTTTGTTTGGTGACCTGCATAGTTGAAACATAGCTATAAAATTATAATGCAGACTCCATATTGTGCTTTCTAGCAGTAGTTTTTACTAAAATAAATACATGGAAAAAGGGGCAGAGCTTGTACAAAAGGCATTATCATTTATTTGTATTTACAGTAGAAGGATGTCTAAATCAATACGAGATAAAAAAAGAACTGCCTAAATCACCAAGAACCACCAATCCATACTTACCAACTGTCCCGAATTTCCCGGGACATTCCCCGGATTTAGACTCTTTTCCCGATTTTATTAATTCCCGGGAAATGTCCAGAGAAATCCACTTTTTCATGATTTTTCACCGCTGCTGCCGCTGGAGGTCCGCGGCCAGCGGAGACAATGTCTCCACCGGCCGCCATTTTTTAGAAGACCAGAAGTGGAGTGAAGCTGGGTGGCTACAATAGAAACCGAGCTGCTGCGGTGCCACCCACCCCTGCGCTCCGCCCACCCCCGCTCCGCCCACCCTTCGCCCCGCTCCACCCATCCCCGCTCCGCCCCACTCCTCCCCGCTGCCAGTCTGTTATGGAAAGGGGCAGGGGTGGGCGGTGGTTCTATTGTAACCACGCAGCCGGGGGAGACATTATTTTGTTCCCCCTTGGCCTTCTGTAATGGCGGCGGATTCACCGCTGGGGACTCCTGATGTGAGGGGGGGCTCCGCTGGGGACTCCTGGTGTGAGGGGGGCTCCGTTGGGGACTCCTGGTGTGAGGGGGGCTCCGTTGGGGACTCCTGATGTGAGGGGGGCTCCGCTGGGGACTCCTAGTGTGAGGGGGGCTCCGCTGGGGACTCCTGATGTCAGAAGGGGGTGACTCCTGATGTGAGGGGGTTCCACTGGGGACTCCTGGTGTGAGGAGGGCTCCACTGGGTACTCCTGATATGAGGGGGGGCTCCGCTGGGGACTCCTGGTGTGAGGAGGGGCTCCGCTGGGGACTCCTGGTGTGAGGAGGGGCTCCGCTGGGGACTCCTGATGTGAGGGGAGGCTCTGCTGGGGACTCCTGATGTGAGGGGGGCTCCTCTGGGGACTCCTGATGTGAGGGGGGCTCCTCTGGGGACTCCTGATGTGAGGGGGGCTCTGCTGGGGACTCCTGATGTGAGGGGGGCTCCGCTGGGGACTCCTGATGTGAGGGGGCTCTGCTGGGGACTCCCGATGTGAGGGGGGCTCCGCTGGGGACACCTGATGTGAGGGGGGGCTCCGCTGGGGACACCTGATGTAAAGGGGGGCACCACTGGGGACACCTGATGTGAGGGGGGCTCCGCTGGGGACTCCTGATGTGAGGGGGGGCACCGCTGGTGACACCTGATGTAAGGGGGGGCTCCGCTGGGGATATCTGATGTAAGGGGAGCTCCGCTCAGAACACCTGATGTAACAGGGGGCTCCACTGGGGACACCTGATGTAAGGGGAGGTTCCGCTGGGGACATCTGATGTAAAGGGGGCTCCGCTGGGGACTCCTGATGTGAGGGGGGCTCCGCTGGGGACTCCTGATGTGAGGGGGCTCTGCTGGGGACTCCTGATGTAAGGGGGGGGCTCCGCTGGGGACACCTGATGTAAGGGGGGCTCCGCTGGGGACACCTGATGTAAGGGGGGCTCCGCTGGGGACACCTGATATAAGGGGGAGCTCCGCTGGGGACACCTGATGTAAGGGGGAACTCCACTGGGGACACCTGATGTAAGGGGGGGCTCCGCTGGGGACTCCTGATGTGAGGGGGGCTCCGCTGGGGACTCCTGATGTGAGGGGGGCTCTGCTGGGGACTCCTGATGTAAGGGGGGGGGCTCCGCTGGGGACACCTGATGTAAGGGGGGCTCCGCTGGGGACACCTGATGTAAGGGGGGCTCCGCTGGGGACACCTGATATAAGGGGGAGCTCCGCTGGGGACACCTGATGTAAGGGGGAACTCCACTGGGGACACCTGATGTAAGGGGGGGCTCCGCTGGGGACTCCTGATGTGAGGGGGGCTCCGCTGGGGACTCCTGATGTGAGGGGGGCTCTGCTGGGGACTCCTGATGTAAGGGGGGGGGCTCCGCTGGGGACACCTGATGTAAGGGGGGCTCCGCTGGGGACACCTGATGTAAGGGGGGCTCCGCTGGGGACACCTGATATAAGGGGGAGCTCCGCTGGGGACACCTGATGTAAGGGGGGGCTCCGCTGGGGACATTTGATGTAAGGGGGGCACAGCTGGAGACATCTGATGTAAAGGGGGCTCCACTGGGGACACCTGATGTAAGGTGGGCTCCGCTCAGAACACCTGATGTAAGGGGGGCTCTGCTGGGGACACCTGATGTAAGGGGAGGTTCTGCTGGGGACTCCTGATGTGAGGGGGGGCTCCGCTGGGGACTCCTGATGTGAGGGGGGGCTCCGCTGGGGACTCCTGATGTGAGGGGGGCTCCGCTGGGGACTCCTGATGTGAGGGGGGCTCCTCTGGGGACTCCTGATGTGAGGGGGAGCCCTGCTGGGGACACCTGATGTGAAGGGGGCTCCGCTTGGGACACCTGATGTAAAGGGGGACACCGCTGGGGACACCTGATGTGAGGGGGGTTGGGGGGTTCTAAGTAATTTTCTAACTTGTAAACAACACGTCTCAAAAAGAAGTTTGGTACTTAACCACTTCAATACCAGGCACTTATACACCTTCCTGCCCAAGCCAATTTTCAGCTTTCAGCGCTGTCCCAATTTGAATGAAAATTGCGCGGTCATGCTACACTGTACCCAAACAAATTTTTTATCATTTTGTTCCCACAAATAGAGCTCTGCGATTTTTATTTTTTGCGCAACAAATAAAAAAAGACTGAAAATCTTGAAAAAAAAAAGTTTTTCTTTGTTTCTCTTAAATTTTTTTGTAAATAAGTATGTTTTCTTCTTCAGTGATGGGCACTGATATGGCTGCACTGACAGGCACTGATAAGGCGGCACCGATTGGCACCAATGAGGTGGCACCAATGAGGTGGCACTGATGAGGTGGCACTGATGGGCACTGATGATGGGCTCTGACAGGCGGCACTAATGGGCACTCATAGGCGGCACTGATGGGCACTGATAGGTGGCACTGGTATGCGGCACTGATGGGCACTCATAGGTGGCACTGATGGGCACTCATAGGTGGCACTGATGGGTACTGATAGGTGGGCACTGATGGGCACTGATAGGTGGCACTGAGGGACACTGATGGGTGGCACTGGTTACACTGGTGGGTGGCATTGCTGGGCATCACTTATTTTTTTATTTCTGTAATGGTGCCAGTCAGTGTCCATTTGTGGGCACTGATTGGCATGTATTGGGCATTTTTTTTATATGTGGATGGCCATGGGGTACATACCTGGCCATACACATGCTGGGGGCTTCCCTGGTGGTCCTGGTGGCTTCCCTGGTGGTCCAGTGTGGGCATCCGAGGGGGGGCTGTGCTGATAAACAAGCAGCACTGACCCCCCTGTCAGGAGAGCCGCCGATCGGCTCTTCTCTACTCGCATCTGTCAGACGTGAGTGAGGAAAATCCGATCAACGGCTTTTTCTGTTTATATCATGATCAGCCGTGATTGGACACGGCTGATCACGTGGTAAAGAGCCTTCGTCGGAGGTTCTTTACTGAGACAGGTGCAGCAGTGTCAGACTGCCACACCGCACCACCGAACGCCGCAATGCGCGCCCCCATGGGGCGGCGGCTGTTATCCTGAAGGATGTCATATGACGCCCAGTCAAGATAACTGAACCACCTCCTGGCCGTCATTCTGCTATAGGCTGGGCAGGAAGTGGTTAAGTTGTTAAAGGGTCATTTTTTTTTTTCATTTTTTTAAATGACACTTTTTTTTTTATTGCATTTTAGTGTAAATATGAGATCTGAGGTCTTTTTGACCCCAGATCTCATATTTAAGAGGTCCTGTCATGCTTTTTTTCTATTACAAGGGATGTTTACATTCCTTATAATAGGAATAAAAATGACACTTTTTTTTTTTTTAAAGAACATTGTAAAAATAAAAAAATAAAAAGGTAAAATAAATAAGAAAAAAAAAAATTGTTTTTTTAAACACACCCTGTCCTGCCGAGCTTGCGTGCAGAAGCGAACGCATACGTGAGTAGCGCACGCATATGAAAATGGTGTTCAAACCACACATGTGAGGCATCACCGCGATCGGTAGAGTGAGAGCAATAATTCTAGCCCTAGACCTCCTCTGTAACTCAAAACATGCAACCTGTAGAATTTTTTAAACGTCACCTATGGAGATTTTTAAGGGTAAAAGTTTGTCGCCATTCCACAAGCGGGTGCAATTTTAAGGCGTGACATGTTGGGTATCAATTTACTCAGAGTAACATTATCTTTCACAATATATAAAAAAATTGGGCTAACTTTATTGTCTTATTTTTTAATACAAAAAAGTGTATTTTTTCCAAAAAAAAGTGCGCTTGTAAGACCGCTGCGCAAATATGGTGTGACAGAAAGTATTGCAATGACCGTCATTTTATTCTCTAGGGTGTTAGAAAAAAAATTTCTAATGTTTGGGGGTTCTACATAATTTTCTAGCAAAAAAAAATGTTTTTAACGTGTAAACAACAAAAAGGCTCGCCCTTAAGTGGTTAATGAAAAGCTTTGATATTTTTGCAAAAAAAAAGTACATGAATGCTATTTTGGTGCATAGGGGAGCTGGGATTTAGAAAAAAAAGTGTCCAAAGGTGAACTTACCCTTTAAACATTTATATCCACGGAGAGCATCCTGCGGTTACTGAAGAGTTATGTGCTTTCTGGTTTCACTTTCTATTCTTTGCTCTGAGATGTCTTTCTGTTTACCAAGGGAAGCTCTGAGTTTCGTTTCTCCCATTGCTCCTCCTGCTAGCACGATAGTCACCATAACAATAATATACTACCAAGCTATGAAAACATTGCTGGTATAAACAGCTTTTTGGAGCACAGGGTGGGCACACTGCTTCCTCAGTGTGAACATTGGAGTACCACAATGAGGTAATTACAATAATATTTGTTCAGATTCTTTTGTATGAATTGCTGTCTTTCTGTTGTATGTATGGTATGTATTGCTCTTCTTCAGCTATTTAGTTTATTCAGCTTTCTTTAATAGGTTTGTGGTGTGAATAACCCACTCTTGTCTTATTTCTTCAGACCATCTGTATGAATCTCTTAAAGGGTAACTCCACTTTTGTGGGAAAAAATATTGCAAAGGAAAAAAAACAATAATATAGAACATACTATTGTGACACAAGCCATATTGTAATTTAATGTTATTAAAAATTACCTTTCTTTTTCCAACTGCAACAATGTCATTTTTGTTTTTGTAAAACGCAATGCAATATGGCAATCTGGAGGCATTCTGTACACAGTTGGTGTACAGAATGCCCCCAGAAATGTAATTTCCTGCTTGTATGATTGGCTCATTAATTTTCCTATAAATCTGCACTAAAATACAAGTCAGATTTTAGACATCCTCTGCAACAAAAATGTCCATTGTGCTGAGATGTCCCTAAAGGCTAGTCATTTCCAAAGGAATGCAGACCCTGCCACTTCTAAAGGAATGCAAACCCTGCCACCTTTAAAGGGATGCAAACCCTGCCACCGCTAAAGAAATGCAAACCCTGCCCCCTCTAAATGAATGCAAACTCTGCCACTCTCCTCATTAGAGCACAGAAAGTACATCAGCTGTAAATAAGTAAAACATCACTGACATTGAGAATCAGCTTCCAAAAGACATGGAAGAAAAACAACTTTTTCTTCACAGCAGAAACAGGTAGGATTTGCTACAAAGTCTGTTGAAATCCCTACAATGTACAGTACATTGATCACCCAGAGGGGATTGTTTTTTTTTCTCAACAAAAATGGAGTTACTCTTTAAATGTCAGTTTTAGGTTAATTGATGCTTTTAAAGAACACTTTATGAGACACTTCAGCATTTTAAAGAATGCCTGCTAAAATGTAGGTAACTTTAATCTCGGAATTGTCTGCTATTCTGTATGAATGACAGGTACATTCTTCTCAATGCATTGTTTGGAAATGGTTATAAATATGCCTCCTGTTTATGAAAATTGGTTGGAAAAATACTGTCTGGGCCATGCCATAGCCATAAGGTAGATGTTAGCGTAGTATACATGAATTGAGACCCCCTCTGTCCTTTCTTGCCCACCCCACCTTGCTGCTTCATAGTCTAATGCTGAGCTTCAAGTAGGAACATGCTGTCAAGTCATCTGCAGAGTTGAGTACAGAAAAGTGGAGGAGTGCAGGCACAGTGTGCAGTGATGGTTCTCCATGCATTCCCAGCACTTAGTCATGTAATCTAATCTCACATGATCAAGGACACAGGGTGGGTTGGGTAGGGTCATTGCACTCTGCACCTACATTCTGAAGCTTCTCTGTGCAGGATGATTTGATAATACCTACCTGCTCTGTGCTCTGCAGTAACATTATGTGATTTTGTAGAGCAGAAACGAGGGACTGGCAACCAACCCCAGGGCTGTATTTACCTTAATGGAACTTGAGGGCCAGTTTTTAGGGCTTTAGGGTTAGAGAAACCCATAGCTCCCAACTGTCCCTGATTTCGAGGGACTGTCCCTCATTCGGAGCAAAGTCCCTCTGTCCCTCTTTCCTCCTCATTTGTCCGTCATTTTGGTCTGATCTATATGGTTGTATATAAAATATACTACTTATCTATCAAAAAGTGCTTCCCAGTCCTAAACCTTTCATCCAATTTCTAAATTTCTGCATTTGTAAATTCCAAAAGCCAAGGAATAGTAGGGTTGAAAAAAGCACTTGTACCAGGCACTTGAAAGCAAACTCTACTCCAACATTCACAGATGTAATTCCTTTAGTACAAACCCACCACACATATGAATCCTTAATGTCATATATGAGAAACCCGTATGCCGTGTACACACGAGCGGACGTTCGACGGACTAAACTCCGAAGGACTTTTTGACGGACTTTCAACGGAGTTCCGACGGAGTTCCGATGCAACGGACTTGCCTACACACGATCACACCAAAGTCCGACTGATTCGAACGTGATGACGTACGACTGGACTAGAATAGGGAAGCTCATAGCCTGTAGCCAATAGCTGCCCTTGCGTCATTGTTCATCCATCGGACTAGCATACAGACGAACGGATTTTTCGACTCGAGTTCGTCGGAAAGATTCGAAACATGTTCTATTTCTAAAGTCCATCTGATTTTTCGACAGAAAAGGTCCGATGAAGCCCACACACGATCGAATTGTCGATTCGTTCCGTCGGACCTTTGCTGTCGAAAAGTCCGGTCGTGTGCACACGGCATTACACTCTAAACTCTCTAATTTGTAGCTTCCTTGGAAACGTTGGTACTTTAAACGTATAGTATGAACATTTAGAACCAACCCTGGTCTAATCCGTATCTGAATCATAGATTAATGAAAATTTGTCAACTTTGGGCTCTCCTTACTTTCTCTTCTACTTCCCCCCTTTTCCTCCCTCCCTCCTTTCTTCCACTATACTCATTTACATACTACAGTATTAATGCTGCTTATAAGCATCTTGTTTCGTATTTGTATTACTACCATAAGTTTGTCCATAAACCGGTCAGTCTTTTGTTTGGTGACCTGCATAGTTGAAACATAGCTATAAAATTATAATGCAGACTCCATATTGTGCTTTCTAGCAGTAGTTTTTACTAAAATAAATACATGGAAAAAGGGGCAGAGCTTGTACAAAAGGCATTATCATTTATTTGTATTTACAGTAGAAGGATGTCTAAATCAATACGAGATAAAAAAAGAACTGCCTAAATCACCAAGAACCACCAATCCATACTTACCAACTGTCCCGAATTTCCCGGGACATTCCCCGGATTTAGACTCTTTTCCCGATTTTATTAATTCCCGGGAAATGTCCAGAGAAATCCACTTTTTCATGATTTTTCACCGCTGCTGCCGCTGGAGGTCCGCGGCCAGCGGAGACAATGTCTCCACCGGCCGCCATTTTTTAGAAGACCAGAAGTGGAGTGAAGCTGGGTGGCTACAATAGAAACCGAGCTGCTGCGGTGCCACCCACCCCCGCGCTCCGCCCACCCCCGCTCCGCCCACCCTTCGCCCCGCTTCACCCATCCCCGCTCCGCCCCACTCCTCCCCGCTGCCAGTCTGTTATGGAAAGGGGCAGGGGTGGGCGGTGGTTCTATTGTAACCACGCAGCCGGGGGAGACATTATTTTGTTCCCCCTTGGCCTTCTGTAATGGCGGCGGATTCACCGCTGGGGACTTCTGATGTGAGGGGGGGCTCCGCTGGGGACTCCTGGTGTGAGGGGGGCTCCGCTGGGGACTCCTGGTGTGAGGGGGGCTCCGTTGGGGACTCCTGATGTGAGGGGGGCTCCGCTGGGGACTCCTAGTGTGAGGGGGGCTCCGCTGGGGACTCCTGATGTCAGAAGGGGGCGACTCCTGATGTGAGGGGGTTCCACTGGGGACTCCTGGTGTGAGGAGGGCTCCGCTGGGTACTCCTGATATGAGGGGGGGCTCCGCTGGGGACTCCTGGTGTGAGGAGGGGCTCCGCTGGGGACTCCTGGTGTGAGGAGGGGCTCCGCTGGGGACTCCTGATGTGAGGGGAGGCTCTGCTGGGGACTCCTGATGTGAGGGGGGCTCCTCTGGGGACTCCTGATGTGAGGGGGGCTCCGCTGGGGACTCCTGATGTGAGGGGGGCTCCGCTGGGGACTCCTGATGTGAGGGGGGCTCCGCTGGGGACTCCTGATGTGAGGGGGGCTCTGCTGGGGACTCCCGATGTGAGGGGGCTCCGCTGGGGACACCTGATGTGAGGGGGGGCTCCGCTGGGGACACCTGATGTAAAGGGGGGCACCACTGGGGACACCTGATGTGAGGGGGGGCTCCGCTGGGGACTCCTGATGTGAGGGGGGGCACCGCTGGTGACACCTGATGTAAGGGGGGGCTCCGCTGGGGACACCTGATGTAAGGGGGGCTCTGCTGGGGATATCTGATGTAAGGGGGGGCTCCGCTGGGGACACCTGATGTAAGGGGGGCTCCGCTGGGGACACCTGATGTAAGGGGGAACTCCACTGGGGACACCTGATGTAAGGGGGGCTCCACTGGGGACACCTGATGTAAGGGGGGCTCCGCTCAGAACACCTGATGTAACGGGGGGCTCCACTGGGGGCACCTGATGTAAGGGGAGGTTCCTCTGGGGACATCTGATGTAAAGGGGGCTCCGCTGGGGACTCCTGATGTGAGGGAGGCTCCGCTGGGGACTCCTGATGTGAGGGGGGCTCTGCTGGGGACTCCTGATGTAAGGGGGGGGCTCCGCTGGGGACACCTGATGTAAGGGGGGCTCCGCTGGGGACACCTGATGTAAGGGGGGCTCCGTTGGGGACACCTGATATAAGGGGGAGCTCCGCTGGGGACACCTGATGTAAGGGGGGGCTCCGCTGGGGACATTTGATGTAAGGGGGGCACAGCTGGAGACATCTGATGTAAAGGGGGCTCCACTGGGGACACCTGATGTAAGGTGGGCTCCGCTCAGAACACCTGATGTAAGGGGGGCTCTGCTGGGGACACCTGATGTAAGGGGAGGTTCCGCTGGGGACTCCTGATGTGAGGGGGGGCTCCGCTGGGGACTCCTGATGTGAGGGGGGGCTCCGCTGGGGACTCCTGATGTGAGGGGGGCTCCGCTGGGGACTCCTGATGTGAGGGGGGCTCCGCTGGGGACTCCTGATGTGAGGGGGGCTCCTCTGGGGACTCCTGATGTGAGGGGGAGCCCTTCTGGGGACACCTGATGTGAAGGGGGCTCCGCTTGGGACACCTGATGTAAAGGGGGACACCGCTGGGGACACCTGATGTGAGGGGGGTTGGGGGTTCTAAGTAATTTTCTAACTTGTAAACAACACGTCTCAAAAAGAAGTTCGGTACTTAACCACTTCAATACCAGGCACTTATACACCTTCCTGCCCAAGCCAATTTTCAGCTTTCAGCGCTGTCCCAATTTGAATGAAAATTGCGCGGTCATGCTACACTGTACCCAAACAAATTTTTTATCATTTTGTTCCCACAAGTAGAGCTCTGCGATTTTTATTTTTTGCGCAACAAATAAAAAAAGACTGAAAATCTTGAAAAAAAAAAGTTTTTCTTTGTTTCTCTTAAATTTTTTTGTAAATAAGTATGTTTTCTTCTTCAGTGATGGGCACTGATATGGCTGCACTGACAGGCACTGATAAGGCGGCACCGATTGGCACCGATGAGGTGGCACCAATGAGGTGGCACTGATGAGGTGGCACTGATGGGCACTGATGATGGGCTCTGACAGGCGGCACTAATGGGCACTCATAGGCGGCACTGATGGGCACTGATAGGTGGCACTGGTATGCGGCACTGATGGGCACTCATAGGTGGCACTGATGGGCACTCATAGGTGGCACTGATGGGTACTGATAGGTGGGCACTGATGGGCACTGATAGGTGGCACTGAGGGACACTGATGGGTGGCACTGGTTACACTGGTGGGTGGCATTGCTGGGCATCACTTATTTTTTTATTTCTGTAATGGTGCCAGTCAGTGTCCATTTGTGGGCACTGATTGGCATGTATTGGGCATTTTTTTTATATGTGGATGGCCATGGGGTACATACCTGGCCATACACATGCTGGGGGCTTCCCTGGTGGCTTCCCTGGTGGTCCAGTGTGGGCATCCGAGGGGGGGCTGTGCTGATAAACAAGCAGCACTGACCCCCCTGTCAGGAGAGCCGCCGATCGGCTCTTCTCTACTCGCATCTGTCAGACGTGAGTGAGGAAAATCCGATCAACGGCTTTTCCTGTTTATATCATGATCAGCCGTGATTGGACACGGCTGATCACGTGGTAAAGAGCCTTCGTCGGAGGTTCTTTACTGAGACAGGTGCAGCGGTGTCAGACTGCCACACCGCACCACCAAACGCCGCAATGCGCGCCCCCATGGGGCGGCGGCTGTTATCCTGAAGGATGTCACATGACGCCCAGTCAAGATAACTGAACCACCTCCTGGACATCATTCTGCTATAGGCCGGGCAGGAAGTGGTTAAGTTGTTAAAGGGTCATTTTTTTTTTCATTTTTTTAAATGACACTTTTTTTTTTATTGCATTTTAGTGTAAATATGAGATCTGAGGTCTTTTTGACCCCAGATCTCATATTTAAGAGGTCCTGTCATGCTTTTTTTCTATTACAAGGGATGTTTACATTCCTTATAATAGGAATAAAAATGACACTTTTTTTTTTTTTTAAAGAACATTGTAAAAATAAAAAAATAAAAAGGTAAAATAAATAAGAAAAAAAAAATTGTTTTTTTAAACACACCCTGTCCTGCCGAGCTTGCGTGCAGAAGCGAACGCATACGTGAGTAGCGCACGCATATGAAAATGGTGTTCAAACCACACATGTGAGGCATCACCGCGATCGGTAGAGTGAGAGCAATAATTCTAGCCCTAGACCTCCTCTGTAACTCAAAACATGCAACCTGTAGAATTTTTTAAACGTCACCTATGGAGATTTTTAAGGGTAAAAGTTTGTCGCCATTCCACAAGCGGGTGCAATTTTAAGGCGTGACATGTTGGGTATCAATTTACTCAGAGTAACATTATCTTTCACAATATATAAAAAAATTGGGCTAACTTTATTGTCTTATTTTTTAATACAAAAAAGTGTATTTTTTCCAAAAAAAGTGCGATTGTAAGACCGCTGCGCAAATATGGTGTGACAGAAAGTATTGCAATGACCGTCATTTTATTCTCTAGGGTGTTAGAAAAAAAATTTCTAATGTTTGGGGGTTCTACATAATTTTCTAGCAAAAAAAAATGTTTTTAACGTGTAAACAACAAATCTCAAAAAAAGGCTCGCCCTTAAGTGGTTAATGAAAAGCTTTGATATTTTTGCAAAAAAAAAGTACATGAATGCTATTTTGGTGCATAGGGGAGCTGGGATTTAGAAAAAAAAGTGTCCAAAGGTGAACTTACCCTTTAAACATTTATATCCACTGAGAGCATCCTGCGGTTACTGTGCTTTCTGGTTTAACTTTCTATTCTTTGCTCTGAGATGTCTTTCTGTTTACCAAGGGAAGCTCTGAGTTTCGTTTCTCCCATTGCTCCTCCTGCTAGCACGATAGTCACCATAACAATATACCACCAAGCTATGAAAACATTGCTGGTATAAACAGCTTTTTGGAGCACAGGGTGGGCACACTGCTTCCTCAGTGTGAACATTGGCGTACCACAATGAGGTAATTACAATAATATTTGTTCAGATTCTTTTGCATGAATTGCTGTCTTTCTGTTGTATGTATGGTATGTATTGCTCTTCTTCAGCTATTTAGTTTATTCAGCTTTCTTTAATAGGTTTGTGGTGTGAATAACCCACTCTTGTCTTATTTCGCTGCAATTCCAACAGATAGTTTTTTTTAATCTCTCTGGGTTTCCTTTTCTTGCCCCCTTCCTCTATGGAGTTTGTCCCTTACATGGACATGATACAAGTGAGGAGCACAGAACACAGTTGCGGGCATCACATCTCTGCATTTCCCTAGCCACTTCAGCCCCGGAAGGTTTTACCCCCTTCCTGACCAGAGCACGTTTTACAATTTGGCACTGCGTCGCTTTAACTGCTAATTGCGCGGTCATGCAATGCTGTACCCAAACGAAATTTGCGTCCTTTTCTTCCCACAAATAGAGCTTTCTTTTGATGGTATTTGATCACCTCTGCCGTTTTTATTTTTTGCGCTATAAACGGAAAAAGACCGAAAATTTTGAAAAAAAATGATATTTTCTAATTTTGTTATAAAAAAAATCCAATAAACTCAATTTTAGTCATACATTTAGGCCAAAATGTATTCGGCCACATGTCTTTGGTAAAAAAAAAGTCAATAAGTGTATATTTATTGGTTTGCGCAAAAGTTATAGCGTCTACAAACTAGGGTACATTTTCTGGAATTTGCACAGCTTTTAGTTTATGACTGCCTATGTCATTTCTTGAGGTGCTAAAATGGCAGGGCAGTACAAAACCCCCACAAATGACCCCATTTTGGAAAGTAGACACCCCAAGGAAATTGCTGAGAGGCATGTTGAGCCCGTTGAATATTTATTTTTTTAAATGATATATTGCTCACACAAGCCATGGGCATATGTGGAATTGCACCCCAAAATACATTCAGCTGCTTCTCCTGAGTACGGGGATACCACATGTGTGGGACTTTTTGGGAGCCTAGCCGCGTACGGGGCCCCAAAAACCAAGCACCGCCTTCAGGATTTCTAAGGGCATAAATTTTTGATTTCACTCCTCGCTGCCTATCACAGTTTTGAAGGCCATAAAATGCCATGATGGCACAAACACCCCCCAAATGACCCCATTTTGGAAAGTAGACACCCCAAGCTATTTGCTAAGAGGCATGGTGAGTATTTTGCAGCTCTCATTTGTTTTTGAAAATGAAGAAAGACCATAAAAATTTTTTTTTTTTTTCTTTTTTCAATTTTCAAAACTTTGTGACAAAAAGTGAGGTCTGCAAAATACTCACTATACCTCTCAGCAAATAGCTTGGGGTGTCTACTTTCCAAAATGGGGTCATTTGGGGGGGTTTTGTGCCACCTGGGCATTCCATAGCCTCCGAAACTGTGATAGGCAGTGAAGAGTGAACTCAAAAATTTACGCCCTTAGAAAGCCTGAAGGCGGTGCTTGGTTTTCGGGGTCCCGTGCGCGGCTAGGCTCCCAAAAAGTCCCACACATGTGGTATCCCCATACTCAGGAGAAGCAACAGAATTTATTTTGGGGTGTAATTTCACATATTCCCATGGCATGTTTGAGCAATATATCATTTAGTGACAACTTTGTGCAAAAAAAAAAAAAATTGTCTCTTTCCTGCAACTTGTGTCACAATATAAAATATTCCATGGACTCGACATGCCTCTCAGCAAATAGCTTGGGGTGTCTACTTTCCAAAATGGGGTCATTTGGGGGGGTTTTGAACTGTCTTGGCATTTTATGCACAACATTTAGAAGCTTATGTCACACATCACCCACTCTTCTAACCACTTGAAGACAAAGCCCTTTCTGACACTTTTTAAAATCATGAAAAAATTATTTTTTTTTGCAAGAAAATTACTTTGAACCCCCAAACATTATATATTTTTTTAAAGCAAATGCCCTACAGATTAAAATGGTGGGTGTTTCATTTTTTTTTTTCACACAGTATTTGCGCAGCGATTTTTCAAACGCATTTTTTGTGGAAAAAACACACTTTTTTAAATTTTAATGCACTAAAACACACTATATTGCCCAAATGTTTGATGAAATAAAAAAGATGATCTTAGGCCGAGTACATGGATACCAAACATGACATGCTTTAAAATTGCGCACAAACGTGCAGTGGCAACAAAATTATTACATTTTTAAAAGCCTTTACAGGTTACCACTTTAGATTTACAGAGGAGGTCTACTGCTAAAATTACTACACTCGATCTGACGTTCGCGGTGACACCTCACAAGCATGGTGCAATTGCTGTTTACATTTGACGCCAGACCGACGCTTGCGTTCGCCTTAGCGCGAGAGCAGGGGGGACAGGGGTGCTTTTTTTTTTTTTTTCTTTATTATTTTTTTGCTTTTTTATCTTATTTTTAAACTGTTCCTTTCATTTTCTTTTTTTTTAATCATTTTTATTGTTATCTCAGGGAATGTAAATATCCCCTATGATAGCAATAGGTAGTGACAGGTACTCTTTTTTGAAAAAATTGGGGTCTATTAGACCCTAGATCTCTCCTCTGCCCTCAAAGCATCTGACCACACCAAGATCGGTGTGAAAAAATGCTTCCCCAATTTCCCAATGACGCTGTTTACATCCGGCGAAATCTAAGTCATAAAATGCTCGTAGCTTCCGGTTTCTTAGGCCATAGAGATGTTTGGAGCCACTCTGGTCTCTGATCAGCTCTATGGTCAGCTGGCTGAATCACCGGCTGCATTCTCAGGTTCCCTGTTGAGACAGGAGAGCCAGAGAAAAACACGGAAGACGGTGGGGGGGGGGGCATTCCCTCCCACTGCTTGTAAAAGCAGTCTAGAGGCTAATTAGCCACTAGGATTGCTTTTACATGAAAGCCGACCGCTGGCTGAAAAGAATGATACCAAGATGATACCTAAACCTGCAGGCATCATTCTGGTATAACCACTCAAAGTCGTGAATGGCGTACCTGAAGACAAAAAAATGGTTAACAATAAAGCACAATGAACAGTAAAGTATAAAAAATTGCATACCTGAAAAGCAAACATGATAAAACATAATAACAATAAAACATTGCAGAATAGAATACAGTAAAAAAGAGCAGAACAATAGAGAGAGAGAGAATAGAGAGAGAGAGAACAATAAAACGACAACTATTTATTTTTTTTATTTTTGTTTGTGGTTTTTTTTTTTTTTTTTTTTTACACTTTTTTTTGTAACTGTAACTTTTATAACTGTAAACAGTTCCAGGTTCGGGTCTCTCAAAATGCGATGGCATCTTGGGAGACCCTGTGAAAGTGTGCCTAGTCTGTGCAATGCTGTACCCTACGCTAATACTCAACTAGTGAATGGTAGCGTTCAAAACATTCACCAATGCAAAGACCAGGATTGTCAGGACAGGAGGGACAATAATAGCGGGTGTCATGCCTATATCCGCGCTTGCTGTAGACACAACATCTTTTTTGGGGGGGTTCGTTGGGTAGGGGTACTCGGGAGGACATAAAGAAAATGCCTCTCATGCAGTTGACTGCATTTGGTTGGGGATGTGAATGGGGGAAGTACGGGCGCTGCAGAAGTGGTGGGTTCCCAATTAGGATTGGCGAATGCAGCAGGAAGGGCACTATGGGCACGATGGGCCTGTGTTTGTCTTCTTCTTGGTGGCAGCGGGACACCTACTTGTGCTTGCCACCTCACCAGCTTGAACTGCACTTATGGGACTCGTCACGTCACCAAGTGTTACTGCAGTGCTGGTTTGACTACGACCAGGGTGTACTAGGCCGCACCAAAACGCTACAAAAAAAAACTGTTAGCGATCGCAGGGATCAGGCCTGACTCTGCGAACGCTGCAGTTATGCGTTTAGTGTTTTGTAAGTGACAGTGATCGATCGATACTGCACTTGGGTGGGCTGGGCCGGGCGGAGGGGCAAAACGCAGGTGCTAGCAGGTATCTGGGCTGATCCCGCTAACACTGCGTTTTTGGGAATCCTAAACTGCTGGGGACGCTAGTATAGATCTGATCGGATCAGATATTGATGCGTTCAGATACTATACCACTAAGGGAGGTGTACGGTGCCTGGGTGTTAGCGCTACTGGCACTAACCTGACGCTGCCTGGGGCTGGTGCTTGCCATTTCACCAAAACGCTACCAAAAAAACTGTTAGCGATCGCAGGGATCAGGCCTGACTCTGCGAACGCTGCAGTTATGCATTTAGTGTTTTGTAAGTGACAGTGATCGATCGATACTGCACTTGGGTGGGCTGGGCCGAGCCGGGCGGAGGGGCAAAATGCAGGTGCTAGCAGGTATCTGGGCTGATCCCGCTAACACTGCGTTTTTGGGAACCCTAAACTGCTGGGGACACTAGTATAGATCTGATCGGATCAGATATTGATCCGATCAGATACTATACCACTAAGGGAGGCGTATGCTGCGTGCGTGGGTGTTAGCGGTACTGGCGCTAATCTGACGCTGCCTGGGGCGACGCATATCACCGCCGGGCGATCGGGGGCTAAACCTTTATTCGGTAATAAATGGCGGGTGCCCTGACACTATAAAAAATAAACAAACTAACCAGCGTCACCCGTAACGGTTATACAGTGATCAGTGGTGAAAGGGTTAACTAGGGGGCAATCAAGGGGTTAAAACATTTATTAGGTAGTATATGGGGGTCCCTGTCGCTATAAAATGCTGACGGCGAACCTAAATATTTACCTCACTAACTAACGTCACCAGCGACACTAATACAGCGATCAGAAAAATGATCGCTTAGCGACACTGGTGACGGGGGGTGATCAAGGGGTTAAAACTTTATTAGGGGGGGTTAGGGGGGTACCCTAGACCTACAGGGGGCTAATACTCACTGCCCTACCACTTCTAACTGTCACAAACTGACACCAATCAGTAATCAGGAAAAAAAAAAAAAAACAGCTTGGTGTCAGTTTGTGACGGGGGGGGGGGGGGGTGATTGGGGGGGGATCGGGGGTGTTTAGTGTGCCTGGCATGTTCTACTGTGTGTGTGTAGTGTTTTACACTTACTCGGATGTCTTCTCTCCTCGGCGTCGGAACGGAAACTGCCAAGCCGAGGAGAGATGACATCACATCCTCTGCCTGTGTGTACTATACACAGGCAGGGGATGTTTCTCATTGGCTGGGAGCGATCGCGAGGGGGGGGGGGCACGATCGGATGGCCTCCCCCTCATCTCTGATCGCTCCTAGACAAATGCTGACCGCCGCTGGCACCGGGGGGGGGTCCGATAGGATTTTGCCTGCCCGTGCCGCTCTGTTCACGTATATATGCGTGAGGCGGTCGGCAAGTGGCTAGAGATGTGACATGCTAGTCTTTCCTTCAGACCATATGTATGAATCTCTTAAAGGGTAATTCCACTTTTGTGGGAAAAAAATATTGCAAAGAAAAAAAACAATAATATAGAGCATACTATTGTGACACAAGCCATATTGTAATTTAATGTTATTAAAAATTACCTTTCCTTTTCCAACTGCAGCAATGTAATTTTTGTTTTTGTAAAACACAATGCAATATGGCAATCTGGAGGCATTCTGTACACAGTTGGTGTACAGAATGCCCCCAGAAATGTAATTTCCTGCTTGTATGATTGGCTCATTAATTTTCCCATAAGTCTGCACTAAAATACGAGTCAGATTTTAGGCATCCTCTGCAACAAAAATGTCCATTATGCTGAGATGTCCCTAAAGGCTAGTCATTTCTAAAGGAATGCAGACCCTGCCACTTCTAAAGGAATGCAAACTCTGCCACTCTCCTCATTAGAGCACAGCAAGTACATCAGCTGTAAATAAGTAAAACATCACTGACATTGAGAATCAGCTTCCAAAAGACATGGAAGAAAAACAACTTTTTCTTCACAGCAGAAACAGGTAGGATTTGCTACAAAGTCTGTTGAAATCCCTACAATGTACAGTACATTGATCACCCAAAGGGGATTGTTTTTTTTTCTCAACAAAAATGGAGTTACTCTTTAAATGTCAGTTTTAGGTTAATTGATGCTTTTAAAGAACACTTTATGAGACACTCCAGCATTTTAAAGAATGCCTGCTAAAATGTAGGTAACTTTAATCTCGGAATTGTCTGCTATTCTGTATGAATGACAGGTACATTCTTCTCAATGCATTGTTTGGAAATGCTTATAAATATGCCTCCTGTTTATGAAAATTGGTTGGAAAAATACTGTCTGGGCCATGCCATAGCCATAAGGTAGATGTTAGCGTAGAATACATGAATTGAGACCCCCTCTGTCCTTTCTTGCCCACCCCACCTTGCTGACTCCTGATGTGGGGGGGGGCTCTGCTGGGGACTCCAGGTGTGAGGGGGGCTCCGCTGGGGACTCCTGATGTAAGGGGGGCTCTGCTAGGGACTCCTGATGTGAGGGGGGCTCCGCTGGGGACTCCTGATGTGAGGGGGGCTCCGCTGGGGACACCTGATGTAAAGGGGGCTCCGCTGGGGACTTCTGATGTGAGGGGGGCTCCACTGGGGACTCCTGATGTGAGGGGGGCTCCACTGGGGACTCCTGATGTGAGGGGGTGCTCCGCTGGGGACATCTGATGTAAGGGGGGCACCGCTGGGAACACCTGATGTAAGGGGGAGGCTCCGCTGGGGACACCTGATGTAAGGGGGGCTCGGCTGGTGTCATGGAAATTTGGTTGTACGCAGAGCACACAGCCAAATCTCCTGTTTCTAATCATAATAACAAATCTGTCTAATGATATAAATGCATCTCACCTTTTGATCATATGTCTCTCCTTCTGATGTAGCCATTCCTCTGGTGTGTGCCCCATCCTCACAAATAGAAACAACCTCACGCTTCCAGTTCCAAGATCACACTGCCCCTCAGCCGTGTGCTCACTCTTTATTAGCATAACAGGAAGTCCCAAAGCTCGAGGGTTTGGCCTCCAACAGCCAAACACCTCTTACAAAGCTTGTGACCTCACAGGATGTCAATGACCATATACGGATTTAACAACACAGGAAAATGCAACAACCAATGCACAATGACTACAGGAGTCTTATGGGTGTGTCTGAGCAGAGACAGGGTGCATGCATGTTTTTAGAAGCCACATGGTTTTCAAACATTAACTCTGTCTCCAACCAGTACAACCCAAAAGACTCCCGTATTTCCGTTGATAGAAATCCCTATTATACATTGTTCCAGAGAACAATGTATACCTGGATTATTCTACTGTCTTTGTGGACGAGAGATTATCGGCAGGCGTACACTCATTGGGCCTCAAATGTGTTGATCAGGCACACAGGGGCAACATGAGAGCACACTGGTTAAACCGATAATGTCTTTGCAGAGCGAACACACCCCCACCAGACGATCGTTCTGTGCATCGCACAGGGGCCCTTAGCTGGTGGACACGTCCCCACTCTGCAAACATTTCTCTACATCCCCAAAGAGCTTTTCACTACCAAACGGATCTCAACCAGCGTCAGTCTACCCCAGTCCGCTCTTTAGAGCAGGCTGCAAGAGGACAGACACTGGGAGACTCTTATGACAATACATTAATATAAAATTTTCCACAACACTGGGGACATCTGATGTAAGGGGGGCTCCGCTGGGGACACCTGATGTAAGGGGGCTCCGCTGGGGACACCTGATGTAAGGGGGGGCTCCGGTGGGGACATCTGATGTAAGGGGGGCACAACTTGAGACATCTGATGTAAGGGGGGGCTCCACTGGGGACACCTGATGTAAGGGGGGGCTCCGCTCGGGACACCTGATGTAAGGGAGCTCCGCTCGGAACACCTGATGTAAGGGGGGCTCCGCTGGGGACACCTGATGTAAGGGGGGCTCTGCTGGGGACTCCTGATGTGAGGGGGCTCCGCTGGGGACTCCTGATGTGAGTGGGGGCTCCGCTGGGGACTCCTGATGTGAGGGGGTGCTCCGCTGGGGACTCCTGATGTGAGGGGGGCTCCTCTGGGGACACCTGATGTGAGGGGGGCTCCGCTGGGGACACCTGATGTAAAGGGGGCTCCGCTGGGGACTCCTGATGTGAGGGGGGCTCCGCTGGGGACTCCTGATGTGAGGGGGGGCTCTGCCGGGGACTCCTGGTGTGAGGGGGGCTCCGCTGGGGACTCCTGATGTAAGGGGGGCTCCGCTGGGGACTCCTGATGTGAGGGGGGCTCCACTGGGGACTCCTGATGTGAGGGGGGGCTCCGCTGGGGACATCTGATGTAAGGGGGGCACAACTTGAGACATCTGATGTAAGGGGGGGCTCCACTGGGGACACCTGATGTAAGGGGGGGCTCCGCTCGGGACACCTGATGTAAGGGGGCTCCGCTGGGGACACCTGATGTAAGGGGGGGCTCCGCTGGGGACATCTGATGTAAGGGGGGCACAACTTGAGACATCTGATGTAAGGGGGGCTCCACTGGGGACACCTGATGTAAGGGGGGGCTCCGCTGGGGACACCTGATGTAAGGGAGCTCCGCTCGGAACACCTGATGTAAGGGGGGCTCCGCTGGGGACACCTGATGTAAGGGGGGCTCTGCTGGGGACTCCTGATGTGAGGGGGCTCCGCTGGGGACTCCTGATGTGAGTGGGGGCTCCGCTGGGGACTCCTGATGTCAGGGGGTGCTCCGCTGGGGACTCCTGATGTGAGGGGGGCTCCTCTGGGGACACCTGATGTGAGGGGGGCTCTGCTGGGGACACCTGATGTAAAGGGGGCTCCGCTGGGGACTCCTGATGTGAGGGGGGCTCCGCTGGGGACTCCTGGTGTGAGGGGGCTCCGCTGGGGACTCCTGATGTAAGGGGGGCTCCGCTGGGGACTCCTGATGTGAGGGGGGCTCCACTGGGGACTCCTGATGTGAGGGAGGGCTCCGCTGGGGACTCCTGATGTAAGGGGGCTCCTCTGGGGACACCTGATGTAAAGGGGGCTCCGCTGGGGACTCCTGATGTGAGGGGGGCTCCGCTGGGGACTCCTGATGTGAGGGGGGCTCCGCTGAGGACTCCTGATGTGAGGGGGGCTCCGCTGGGGATATCTGATGTAAGGGGGGAACCGCTGGGGACACCTGCTGTAAGGGGGGCTCCGCTGGGGACATCTGATGTAAAGGGGGGCTCTGCTGGGGACACCTGATGTGAGGGGGCTCCGCTGGGGACACCTGATGTAAGGGGGGGCTCCGCTGGGGACATCTGATATAAGGGGGGCTCCACTTGGGACACCTGATGTAAGGGGGGGCTCCGCTGGGGACATCTGATGTAAGGGGGGGCTCCGCTGGGGACATCTGATGTAAGGGGGGCTCCGCTGGGGGCACCTGATGCAAGGACGGACTCTGCTGGGACACCTGATGCAAGGACGGACTCTGCTGGGTCACCTGATGCAAGGACGGACGGCTGGTGGCAGGCGACGTGGCAGGTGACACGCTCAGGGATCCCACTGATTCAGCATTATGGTGAGTTGAATGATTTCATTTTATATTACAATGTAATAATAGAAATAATGCACTTCAATCATCCTGACACCATAACAACCATGGTGCCGGAATGATTGAAGTGCTAACACCAGGTGTTTGGAGTATCTTTATTTGCTGATTGTTAAACTTTCTAGAATACACATATTTCCATTGTTGTGTAGGATCTGGGGCTGCTGTTGCTCCATCCCTCTCCCCCCCTTTCCCTCTTCATCTCTCATTCATCTCAGACTCTAACCACACCCTCTTTGAGCCACGCCCATTTAAGACACGCCCACTATTTCATGTAAACCACGCCCACTGCCGTTGCATTTTTAGTTTTCCCCTGTGCCACGCCCACAAACGCATGCCCCGCACCCTAATTATAACAAGACTCCTAAATTTTTTTTTACAATGTTGGCAACTACGCCAATCAAATTTAACCCGTTGGACGTCAGAATGCAAAAATCTATCTGGCATTTGAGACCATCATTTGAACAATGCAGTTCTCATGAAACAAACAAGGAGGACTGTAGTATTTCTTTAGAATGCGTCAGTGAAATAACTCATAGAAGCCAAAGCATCCCATCCAACAGTGGGGCAAACATACTTTGAAATATAGCCTACTCCTGAAGCCAGGCACTGTTATCACATAGAAAAGCCCTGCAGTGCTTCTATGTAGAGGAGAAGTAAGGGGAGGTAACATTAATGATGCTCTGATCCCTTTTCAATGATTCAGTCTCTTAGTGGTGGGCAGTGAGCACCTTGCTCAATTATTGCCTGACTGGTATCTCCCAGGGACAGCTGTGTGCCATGTATTCTCTCCCTGTTGGAGCAGGAGTGTTAGCTCAGTGGCAGCATGAATAGAATAAAACATTTCCTGCCCAGTGCTTGGTGCTTATAAAACTGTCAAATAACAAAAGTGCTGTATTGAATTTGGGTTGGTTCAGCAAGGACTGGCCAGATTTCGATCAGTGTGTGTGGTTGTCTCCACTCAACAAAAGTACATTTTCTCAATGACTTCTGTTGAAGGGACATATTGGAGGATTTTTCTCGATCATGGGCTGCAGCTGATAGGCTGTGGATGCAGCTGTCAAAATACCATATGCCGGCATGGTTATTTCTCCACTAACAATGTATGACCAGCTTGAAAGAAATCAGGAAAGAAAACAAAGGAAGGCTTTATTAACCATCAGCCTCCAGCATCCAGGAAAGAGTATATGATTACAGCTGTGAGATGAAGGAAGATATTAAGCTGGGTACACACTATAAGTTTTTTCCAACCCAATGGACTGAACAAAAAAAACTGACAGATTGCTGTACTAACACAAGTGATGTTACTGTGGCGTTCTCCCCTGTTGTGCTATTGTGTTTTGACAGGAGAACTGCCCCCCCCCCCCCCAAACCACCAGAAGCGCACTGATTAGAGCTTGCAGCCTTTGGCTGCCAGTCAGGGCTGGTGCAAGTATTTTTGACATCCAAGGCAAAAACCTCATTTTGCCGTGGCCCCGTTGGCTCTGCCCCTGACTCCACCCCCCTTTGTCCTGCCCATGTATACAGTGGAGGTGGCGGGGGTGCAGATGTTTGCGGTGCCTCTCCACCTATTTCATCAGCCATGGTCTGCAGTACCGCACCTGCGCCTCTGGACCCAGCCTGACAAATAGTGGTGGCACTGGCTATGGACAGGCTAGGGTAGTATATAGACAGGCTAGGGTAGTATATGGACAGGCTAGAGTAGTAAATAGACAGGCTGGGCTAGTATATAGACAGGCTAGGGTAGTAAATAGACAGGCTGGGCTAGTATATAGGCAGGCTAGGGTAGTATATAGACAGGCTAGGGTTGTATATAGAAAGGGGAAAGGTGTATAAATGGTGTATGGGGGGGGGTGAAAACGGTTATGTGGATGTTGAATGGGGAGGACTATATATATGGATGGTGTATGGGAGGGAGGGGTGATAACTGTATATATGGATGGTGTATGGGGGAGGGTGAGGACTGCACATATGGATGGTGTATGGGGAGGTTAGAACTGTATATATGGATGGTGTATAGGGGGGGAGGTGAGGACTGTATATATGGCTGTATAGATGGATGGTGTATTGGGGGGAGGGGTGATGACTGTATATATGGATGGTGTATGGGGGGGGTGAGGACTGTATATATGGATGGTATATGGGGGGGAGAACTGTATATATGGATGGTATATGGGGGGGAGAACTGTATATATGGATGGTGTATGGAGGAGATGGGGGGGTGGGGGTGAGGACTGTATGTATGGATGGTGTATCGGTGGGGGTTGATGAGGACTGTATATATGGATGGTGGATGGGGGGGACTGTATATATGGATGGTATATGAGGGGAGAACTGAGAGCTGTATATATGGGTGGTGTATGGAGGAGATGGGGGGTGGGGGTGGGAACTGTATGTATGTATGGTGTATCGTGGGGGGGGTGATGAGGACTGTTCATATGGATGGTGTACGGAGGGGGGGGACTGTATATATGGATGGTGTATGGAGGAGATGGTGAGTGAGAACTGTATGTATGGATGGTGCATTAGGGGGGGAGGGGACTGTATATATGGATGGTGTCTGGAGGGGATGGGGGGGTGAGAACTGTATGTACTGATGGTGTATCGATGGCATATGGGGGGGACTGTAAATATGTATGGTGTATGGCGGTGATGAAGGGGTGAGAACTGTATGTATGTATGGTTTATGGGGGGGCAGAACTGTTTATATAGATGGTGTATGGGGGTGGAGTGGTGAGAACCCTTTAAAATCCTGACATACTACAGCACCCAAAAAACATACTTTACAAGCTAGTCTCCCAGTGCGATCTCCGCACACTTTTCAAGCTCCGCCTTCAACCCCACCTCCATGTCCCTTCTGCAGCCAGCCAGAGGAGAGCACCGGACAACATGTAAGCTCTGCCTCCATGTCCCGTCTGCAGCACACTGGGCGAACGGAGGAGCTGAGAGTGGAGGGGGTAGATGGGGAGGAAGAAACCTTGGTCCGTTATGCAGCAGAAGCAGAAATCACTCGGTGAATCCCAGACAGGTGGCAATCCTAGGCCCTGCCAGCCTCCCCCGACTGATGTGCGCTCTAGGCCTGCGCCTACTGTACCTTGCCAATAAAAATGCTATAAATCTATCCCCTATTTTGTAGACGCTATAACTTTTGCGCGAACCAATCAATATACGCTTATTGCGATTTTTTTTTACCAAAAATATGTAGAAATATACATATCAGCCTAAAATGAGGAAAAAATTTGTTTAAAAAAAAAAATTGGATATTTATTATAGCAAAAAGTAAAACATATTGTGTTTTTTCAAACTTGTCCCTCTTCTTTTATTTATAGCGCAATAAATAAAAACCGCAGAGGTGATCAAATACCACCAAAAGAAAGCTCTATTTGTGGGGAAAAAAAAGATAAAATTTTCATTAGGGTGCAGTGTTGCATGACCGCGTAATTGTCATTCAAAATGCAACAGCGCTGAAAGCTGAAAAATGGCCTGGGCAGGAAGGGGGTGAAAGTGCCCTGTATTGAGGTGGTTAATCTGCTCACCTCAAGGATGAGTCAGGAAGACTCAAATGAACTCTCTATATTCACTCCCCAAAAATCTTTTCTTTCTCTCAGGACTCAGCTGTTCAATTTCTTCCTTTCAGGATCTCCACTCCACCCAATGTGTCTCTCACAGATAAGGGGTTGATCTCCGAGATTATTATTCATCTGTTCCTCCACGTCAAGGGACTCATGTATCATGTGATGAAAAATAGTGCTCTCTGCTATAAAACTTTTATTTAAAACCCAGCTAAAAGAGGACACTTACTAGATATAAAAACAAAATTTGCTTGTTACATGTATAGAGAATGTCCGCTTGCTCACCACCATGGCTGCGTGACATCACAGGCTTGGATCCTTTCCTTTGCACATGTATTGAGTTGACCTCTGAATGGTCTTCCTCAGCAGTGCACTACTATCAAGATTGATATTGATTTATGGGACATTTATTATGAATTTGTTATGAATTTGAATTTTATTTCATGTATACATAGCACTAAGTATAGCATTGAATTATCACTGTAGTAGTGCTGCACTGTGTGTATGTGTGTGTCTTTTGGTACACATACATATATATATATATATATATATATATATATATATATATATATATATATATTGACGTGGATCCCTTTATACCTACCTCACTTATATATTTAATGATACATAAGTGATTAAAACCTTTTATCTATATATGAATCAACCCATGAAATTAAGAACGAATGATATCTGTTCGAAAAGGGTAACAATCTAATTTATTTAAACTTACTATTGTACAGAAAAGAAACTTGTGTTAATATGAGATTAGCAACTATAACATAAATGATATAACCTTAAAAACAATGTTACCAATGATAATAAATGTTGCTATAATGGTCATACCCATGCTATCAAGAGATTAATAAGGTATTAAGGCCAAATCCTACAGTAGAAAAGATTACAGAAAAGAAAAGAGACAGAAGATAATAGAGATACATTGTATGGAGAAGTCTTACGTAACCATCCTTCATCTAGACCGTCAGCCGGAGAGAGACCTGGGCAGTGATCTGTGTTACAATATATACACATTTGTAACCCCCCCCTTCCATATGCTAAGGCATTGCCACATTCTTTCAAGGGTGGGGGGTTGCACCTAACACTTGGCTAACTGGAGGTCTTTACATGTCATAAACCCCTCTCTGCCCAACCCTATTTAAGTGAAACAAGTTTGGTAACAATACTACTCCCAGTCGGCCTCACATCCCCCAAGTGATTCCCTTCAAGGGACAATACATCTATAAACCAGGTGGTAAACTGACACTATAAACAAAGCTTAAACCAGAGCTGTTTAATATGTCAGCTGTTCTCAGAATGTCCAGGCAATTTCCTGACACACTGCTTTAAGTCATATTGCATGTCCATTTATGAATGTTGATTATCATTGAAGGTAAAAAATCATAGGTCTCACATTTCCACATCAGTTCCCCCTGAAGTTCATTCTTGAACTTATGTCCTCCTTTAATGATTCTGTACCCACCCACAACAGCCCTGAAGCCCCGACCCTTCCCCACCACCACTGCGGCCTCCTCTTCTTTTCTTGAACACGCCGGAACTCCTCAAAGTAGGCTTAAGATAGCAAAGAAATCCTGGTCCTTTGGAGACTTCACATCCAAACCATGAGTGTCTGTATTGCAATGTTTCATCACTCCTCTGCCTTGGAGGAGCGGAACTCCAACATTGATGGCGGGATCCTGGCATATCTAGTTATGTATCTTTGTAAGACCATGTAATGGTTGCATCGATTGGATCGGACCGCGAGACAGAACTTTTCAGCATGGTGAAGGAAAGTCCAGGAAAGTCTTATTCGTGACACATTTATCTCAAGAAATAACTTGGTGGTCGCTGCTTCTTCAGGTGGGGTCGGGCGGGTCTCCAGACAGTCGTGCATGAATACAAAAAGAGAGAGAAGAACATTAGTGTACAGATATTGGAGAAATTCTGGACAGGAACAGAGTGTTGGCCATTAAAACTAAATACTCATAAAGGGTGTAATGTGGACGAGTAGAGTGGGTTCCCCACAGGGTACAGAGTCTGAGCAACAGCCAGTATCATCCATGGCCCTTGATGGTAGGGATAGACAATACTGTCTGTTATTGCCAGGTCCCTGGGTTCACCACGCCTGCTCACGGGGCTCAGGTTAAAGTAGTAGGTAGACTAGGGGAGGTGAAATTACATTAAGACATAAAACTGGATGTCCAGGGATACTTTAGTTAAAATATGGTACTTGCGGGCAGGCAAAGTCTTTTTTTTTAAAGAAAAATGATATGACTGATGTCTTAGTTACATTATCTTGAGAAGATAAATGATAGAAACCAAAAGGAAAAACTTAGAGAGCATAATATTAAAGAAGAAAAAGGAATAGAAGAGAGGTGAGTAATGAAAATGAACAGGAAAAATAGTGGGAATAATAATGAAAAAAAGAACAAAAAAACGGAAAAAACTACAGATTGAACGCTGCTCCAACCAAGACTGTTAAAGAGCCTTGAATCTGTATATAAAAAAAAATGAATACATTGGTTAAAAAAACATAATAAAAAAATAAAAATAAAAACAAAAAACAAAACAAATGTTTTTCTAAAAAAAACTCCTCTCCCATTAACAGTATTTTTGCAGGTCAGGTACACAGATATTAACAACAAAAGGGAGAGGGAAAAAAAATAAAAAATAAAAAAAATGATTAAAACTTTTGGAATTTAGGTAAACCTGACTGCACTTTATTACTAAAAATTGAAGAGGCTTATCCCTGGAACAAGAAAAATATAGTTCTAGGGTCCTCTCTTAAATGCGCAACTTCTTTGTACTGGTCTGGATTGGATATGGCTTCCTCAGAGATTTGTTTCTGAGTTAGTGGCCTTTCTGTTCCTTGAGAGAAGATACCTTGTTGAGGTACACATTCTCATAGCTTTGGCATTCATTCTCCTGATAGTAACGCACATTATTACCTGCATCAGGAAAAGCAATAAGGCTGCACAGGTTAGGACAACAACAGGGTGGAGCAAAATGTTTAGGAAAGCTGTAGCGTTCAGACTATACCCAAATAAACTTTCCCACCAGGAAATCTTAGCGTCTGCATCTAAAGCGTGGGATACTTGGATCAGTCTATTTTGATCATGGGTGAGTCGTATGGTGGCTTGTTTTTCAGCATCTCCTAGTACATTTAATATTTCATCCTGTTGTCCGAAATCCATCAGCCAAGCTTTTAACTCAGCCCCAAATCCCAGAGGAAGTTTCTGTAGGTGTAAGGGGATGTCAGGTTTGCTATAAAACCTTTCTTCAGGGGTGATCGGGGTACAACCCGGTGTTCCTGCTATATCCATGCCATGAGCCAGAGGAGGTGTATCAGACTCCCCCGAGGTAGTGTACCCTGCTGAGCACCATTTAACCTGATGCTGAAAACATTAGTGCATCATTAGACATGTGATACTAGCACCAGTACCCTGGTCTCCAGTCTCAAATAGTTTTAACTTTGTTTAGGACCAGTTGGGACACTACCCCGGCATCCATTAGACATGACCCCCCCCCTGTGCCAGCATTATTGCCTTTTCCCATAGCACAACCCCTTCCTTCCTCTAGCACTTATCAGTACCAGTCATCTGAGGCTGTCCAGACTCAAACCATCAGAACAAGATGGACTCCAGGGTGTAACCCAGTAGAGTCTGATAGGATAGTACCCAGATTGACCGTGATATCTGCACAATGTTCCATCCCTGCCATTAGGGATGAGAACAGTGCAAGTAAGATTTTTGACGATCCTGGAACTGAGTCATCCACCAATCTATTACGACTCATAGGCAACCTGGATACTACCCCCACCTGTCTGTCCCTGCAAAGTGATGCTGGACAGAGCAAGTTGGCTTTCCTAACCCCTTCCCTGATATGTAGCACAAGACCCCCCAATGTGATCCTGAATAGCTCCAGCTCCATAGTGTTTTAAGGTACCCAGTGCCCCACCTCCAGCTCCAAAGACAGTCTCCATTAAGCCTCTCTTTCCTAAGGATGGGAAATAGTCAGAATACCCGGATTGAAAACCACCTGCCACCAGGTACACTTGTCTCTTCATAGAGGTTGCACACCTTATGGGGCACTGGTCTTCCTGTCATGCAGGACACAGACCACTAGTTAAGGTACACAAGGAGTCTAGGACAGGAAGGACACCTATGGGTATCCACTGAGGAGAATACAGCATGCCCACACAACTCCATCCCTGTGCCTGGATTTCAGAGACCATGCCCAGGGTATACAATGCACCTCTACCTATGGTTAGGTTCAAAGAACCCTCTAGTTCCCTGACTAACGTTACATCGGTATTCCTTAGGACACAGAAACAAACTCATCTATGTCCCAACTAATACCCAGGTGCTTCCTTCCCAGCAATGACCTCTCCATCCAGAACACAGAGTGCAATATACACGATCTTCCTGCACAACTCTTCTCCGGGCTCTCCCAAAACTATACACTCTCAACTTGTATGCCATCAGGCAGGCCCTCATACTACACATCTGAAGGTAAATCTGAAGGTAATTGGAAAACAAAAATTGCATAATGTGTATCCAACTCGAGGAACTTCTGCTACCAAACACAACTGGCCAAAGGGCAAAGAAATATCCCTTGCAGCACTGAGGCGCCGGGATCACTGAACAGTAGTGGGTACACGAGCCGACCCTTTAAAGCCAGGAAACCCAATTATCGAATCTGAAAAATAAAACACCAATAAAATTTAGTAATAAATATTCCATTTTCCTCCTAGAAACAAAATAATCCAATGGTTATATACCTGTAACAAGACATTAGCATATGAAACACAAATATACATTACATTACATAAACAGTGCACTTTTTTTTTTTTAAGATACCAAAAAATTGTTGAGCTCAACTTATCATTAATATGTATTACTTAATACACATTAATACCACGTGGATTTTTTGTTTTATGGTATACCAATAATTCCAAAAAAAAATTTATTCACCATGGTTGAAAAAAATTAGCAATCTGTAAAAAACCTTTCAGCAGTACCATTTGTCAACAGATCATAATACCTCACCATAAAGAACATCTCCAGTACTGTTTTCCTGAAAAACAAAGTCATTTTAGTACATGTATCTTTCAATTCACTAGTACAGATAATTATCTTGGCTCAGGTCATTTGCATGTCAATACAGTTCGCTGCACCTTTTCACAGACCTGGTGAGAAAGAAGGGGGGTCATTTGGGTGGGCTGTCAGCAGCTGAGAACAAACGTCACACAACACAACATATATTACATACTCCACACACACTCACACGATTGGCTAGGTTATAGATGACCTCTAGACATCACACATCAGCATGTTTTCTATAATACCCTGTACTTCTCCTTAAACCCATAACATCTGTTTGGTAAGGTTAAAATTCTTTCAGAGATCCATCCCATTTCATTAGCCCCTTCTCAGCTGTATGGACGCATTCTCAGGAGTTTGGAATGATTTCTCCTTAAATCCCATAGTAATAACATTCACTTCCTCTGTTTTATTTGCTGACTCCAGCATCCATATAAATAACGTGTCTTTTCATATGGCCGTGTCATCTTTCTGTGGTGAGCAAGGTACAGATTTTCCCAAGCTTTTTGGCTTAAAATTACCTCTTTTAAAATACTTCTTCCCAGTCCAACGATCCCAATCTTGCAAATATTTCACAACCCAAGGTCCATATCTATCTATCATCTCTTCCCTTGGGGTCATTTGATAGGGTTTACCCCATTCAGACCCCCTCTTTGAAGCGATTAGATTACCCATCCTTTAAGGACTCCGGACCTTGAACTGATTCCCCAACCTTTTTACAGGTTGCCTTTACTTCAGAGGTAGCTACTCTCTGACCAAGAATTGGGTTGACAGGTACCGCCCCTGTCACCCTTGCCGATTTTTTTTTTTCACTACTTGTCAGAACAATTTTTTCCCGGACTCTGCGTACAGAGAACCCCGCGCTTTACTATTGGAGCGGTTATGGTTTGCGCCTTTATCACGATAACCGGCCCCCGCATTCCGATTATTTTACACGGCCTGAGCGGGCTGCTAGCGTACTACTCCTAATGTTCCCTGTTCTGACTATAGTCCTTCAAAAAAAATAGCGTGGAGATTTTCCAAACTATAATAGTTCAATCTCCCCCGTGGACTTTTCAGAGGTATTCTAAAGGAAATGCTTAACGAAGGGCTATTACTTCTGTTATCTCCATAATGATTAACATAAACTTGGATAATCAGGACCCTATGGTACAGGAGGCAGTTAACTGATGCACACCTAATTTCAATATGATTGGTATCAGTTTACAATATAGCCAGTGTATACAGGTCTAATTACAAAGCTCACCATCCACAGTTAGTAGTTTACAAAGAGACAGATCCATACTAGGGCTGAAACAACTAATCGACTAATCTACAACCAATCGACCACAAAATCATTCGACTACTACCTTCACAATCAATCAATCGGCCGGTAACACAATGGAGGTTAAAAAACAAAAACAAAATGAGCCCTCTATAGTACAAAAAGAGCAAACAATCGCAAACGTAAATATAACTTTCATCGTTCTACAGTAAAAAATGAACCCCTTACAGTAGTGACTATCTGCTCCCCCCTGCACCCCAAAGGGCCAACCCTAACCTTCTCAACCCCATTATGTTAATAAACGTCTTAGACCTGGTTCACATCTATGTGCTTTTCTGGTGCCTTTTGCAGAAACACACTACAGTTCATTCACATGGCCTCCCATGAGACACGTTCACATCCATGCCCCCCCCCCCCAGCATATTTGGAAAGGGTCAGGGACTCCCTCCTTAATGCAAAACAGCGCCTCTTCTGTTCAATACACTCCAAGGGAGAAGCTGCAGAAAAACATACAATGCACCCCTGCAGCAACCCGTGTCCTCCAATCTGACCTACAACAACCTGGCCAGAAAAAACAAAAACGCAAATTGCAGCAAAATCACATGCAAGAAAATCGAAAACGCACAGCAAAAAAGCACTGCAGAAATAGATAAAAAACAAACTGCATAGGCGTGCACCGAGCCTCATGCTGGCCACACGGATCAATTTTCAGACAGGAATATTCAGACAAAAAATCTTTGTACCTTTGCTGAATGAAAAAAAATGTTTGAAAATTCTGTTTTTAAAATCAATGTAATTTCTGAACGAAAACCACATACACTGTCTGACAATATCCTTGACCAAGAAGTTCCCTATTATCTCCAAATCTTCCCATCACTGTGGTTGAAAATAAACGTCGACCCGACCCCACTAACGATTAGAAAATCAAACGAACGCTCCCAAAAATGACACCCTTCTTAAAAGAAGACATTGTTTTTTTTTTGTTTAAATAAAAAAATTTGATCTCTGAGTCTGATGATATCCGCCAGACTCACCCCCCACAGTACACACAGCATCTCTCCTCTAATAGTCCACACAGTACATCTCTTCTGTCTGCCACTCCCAGAGTGCACCAAACATCCTGCTCCCTAACCATAACTGCATAGAGAGATCTAAGAATAAATTGCCCCCTTCCTAAACTCTTGCAGGATATACAATACAAGCCTCAAAACAATGAATTGCCCTCTGAAGAACTCCAAAAATATTTTAAAAATATGCACCGCTAAAAGTACAAAAACTCAGTTAAAGCTATTAAATTCAATGCAAAGTAGACTGGATGGCTACACCCATACAAAGGAATTGGAGCAGCTTCCCCTCTGGGATGATTTACAGGCTAGAAAGCACAAAATCCTTAAACTGCACCTCTCAAAATGGCCGCCGACCATGGCCTCATGGTGTCTACAACAAAAGCCCGGCCACAACAAAAGGGTGCATTTTCCCACCAGAACAGAAATCCAATACAAAAATCGCCACTCTTCTACTGAAGAGTTGACAAAAAGTACAAACACAGAACCCCTACAAAAGCTTACATTCCCTTAAAACAGAAATAATGCCTAGAAACAAAATGGTGGCTCATATCACATGGTTTCACACACAAAGGAATGGTGGCTGCACCTTCCCCTATAGGATGACCCACAGGCCAAACAGCACAAATGAAAGCCAGGCCACGACCACATGGTAGACTACAGCAAGATGGCCGACGAAAACCACAGCACAGTCACATGGTAACAACAAAAGGAAATGGCAGAGGAAGGCCAGGCCCCAACAAAATGGCGCATTTACCCGCCAAAACTAAAATTTCTCCCTACAAAATTACACATTTGAGATACTAAATGAACACTTACAAACATTTCATTCTGCATATCACTAGGGACCCTGGCAGGCCTCAAATACAGGCTCTCCAACCAAACAACACATCCGAAAAAGCCAAAAGTTACATAAAACATAAACTGGTAGTTGCAAATGAACATCGAGCCACAGTCTCACGGCGACCACAAAATGGCCAATGAGAAAAAGGGCACACTAAAACACCAACACGTGAAATGCAATTGTTGATCCTGCTAAATCAGACTTCACTAGACTCCTTTCTCCACAAAGACTGACTACACATTTGTAAATGCACACTTAACCATAGACACACAGTTTAGGAACAGTTCCACTGAAAAGTATGTAATCTTGACGCACAATTGAGAGTGCACACTTAGCAACACATGCTTTACAATGAAATAACAACGCCACAATATAACACAGCTCAAACGTACCCACTTTTCTCAAAGAAAGTTCAATCCTTCTTCTGGCATCAGCTTTCACAGAAAAAAAACATCTCATAAATACAAACAGTGTTTCTGGGATCCTGAGACCATCCCACCCACAGTGAATGCTTGCATGGTCTTTTCATCTCAAAAACAAAAAGAAACCCTCCCTCTTCCTATTGTGTACAGGGAGTAGCCCTTTCCACATACATATCCTAATGTAACAACCTTGGAACAGCGAGCCTGGCTGCTCCTCCCCCGTGCATGGCCACAAACATGCAGTTGCTTACAAAACCCACACATTGCAGTTTGCAACTAATCCCACATCTATAATCATACACAATATACAGTTTCCATTTCTATTTCTCATATGCATTATTCAAAATCAGTCTCATCAAAGTATTAGCACAGACAAAAGGTAAAGTTCTAATAAGTTTTTTTAGTCTGGGTATTCAGATGGGAGACAGGTAAACACAAAACCAGCTCTGTCTTCCATATAAGAATCATATTCACCCCAAAATTAAACTTCCTCACACGGGGCACCATCTGACGTGGATCCCTTTATACCTACCTCACTTATATATTTAATGATACATAAGTGATTAAAACCTTTTATCTATATATGAATCAACCCATGAAATTAAGAACGAATGATATCTGTTCAAAAAGGGTAACAATCTAATTTATTTAAACTTACTATTGTACAGAAAAGAAACTTGTGTTAATATGAGATTAGCAACTATAACATAAATGATATAACCTTAAAAACAATGTTACCAATGATAATAAATGTTGCTATAATGGTCATACCCATGCTATCAAGAGATTAATAAGGTATTAAGGCCCAAATCCTACAGTAGAAAAGATTACAGAAAAGAAAAGAGACAGAAGATAATAGAGATACATTGTATGGAGAAGTCTTACGTAACCATCCTTCATCTAGACCGTCAGCCGGAGAGAGACCTGGGCAGTGATCTGTGTTACAATATATACACATTTGTAACCCCCCCCCTTCCATATGCTAAGGCATTGCCACATTCTTTCAAGGGTGGGGGGTTGCACCTAACACTTGGCTAACTGGAGGTCTTTACATGTCATAAACCCCTCTCTGCCCAACCCTATTTAAGTGAAACAAGTTTGGTAACAATACTACTCCCAGTCGGCCTCACATCCCCCAAGTGATTCCCTTCAAGGGACAATACATCTATAAACCAGGTGGTAAACTGACACTATAAACAAAGCTTAAACCAGAGCTGTTTAATATGTCAGCTGTTCTCAGAATGTCCAGGCAATTTCCTGACACACTGCTTTAAGTCATATTGCATGTCCATTTATGAATGTTGATTATCATTGAAGGTAAAAAATCATAGGTCTCACATTTCCACATCAATATATATATATATAAAATATATTAATGGGTCAAGGCTTTACTATTTTATACAGCTTAAGAATAGAGATATAGAGATTTTGATTATTATGAAGGGCCCGGCTGCTCTAATGTTTGTTAACATGATCCCTGTTGCGTGTAGCACACATCACCCAACATAATAGCAGCTTTGCTTTATAGTGTATCAGCATGAGTCTTAGCCCCAAGCCATCCCAAAGTTCAGGCCCTGGGTATTGTGTGTTTGCTGATAGATTGAATGATTTACTAGATTTCCATAGATTTTAAAGATTTGGATATCTCTGCCTGAATTCCAAGCACTAGGCCAGTGCATCCTATTTTTACTGTTACCATTTCCATTTCTCTTGAGGAGAACTGGAAATGAGACATGATAGTCTATAGTTGGGGATTGACACTGCTGTGATCTGCTGGATGGCTTGCCAGCAAGACCCCAAAAGGCATGAGGAGAGACTGGGCAACTACTAGTGACAAGCTGTATAGTTAAATATCATATATGTTGGAAGCCCTGTATGAACATATGATTGTAGGCATGAATGTTTGCAAAAATGTTCTACCATAGTATGTAATATTTGCAATTTGTTTTATGTTCTTCTATAGTGTACCTTCTAAAATCGCTTTAAAATCCAGCTTGCTGCAGTTACAGTGCCATTTTACTTGGAGGCTGCTAGGAAAAGATAGCAATGCTGATGAGCTGAAAGAAAGACTTGATTACCAACTTATATACCTGGTCACCAGCAACAAATATATGGTGTACAATCTCCTTGCCTACATAATGCACTTGAAAGGTGATTACACAGAAGCCATTGATAACTTGAAGAAAGCAGAGGAAAATGTTGAAGAAAATAATACTGATGGAAAAAGCAAAAAGTTACTTGTGACTTTTGGAAACTATGCCTGGATATACTTTTACATGAACCAGTATGAAAAAGCTCAGATGTACATAGAAAAGGTAAACCACATCTATGGTGAGCTCAAGCAATTGCCTAATGGTACTAACAAAATAGCAGAGGTGTATGGTGAACAAGGGTGGTCACTGTTAAAATTTTGTGCACAATATTACGAGAAAGCCAAAGAATGCTTTGAGAAAGCTCTGGAACTAAATCCAGAAGAACCTGAGTGGTGTTCAGGTCATGCCATAGCAGTATACCGTTTGGAGGGGTTGAACAGTAAGAAATGTGAAGCTTCTGAATGCAAATCCCTAGAGCTCTTGCAACATGCTGTAGAAGTAAATCCAAAAGATGCTGTCTTGAAAGCACTTCTTGCACTGAAACTGCAGGAGCTAAATAGAAATAAGGAAGGAAGAACATACATAGAAGAAGCTCTGCAACAAGCTCCAAATCTTCCATATCTACTTCGTTATGTGGCCAAGTTTTACAGAAAAGCTGGGCTAATAGATGAGGCTTTGAGTGTCCTAAAAGAAGCTGTTGACCTTATGCCAACCTCTGGCTTTCTTCATCACCAAATAGGACTGTGTTACAGGCAGAAAATGATCAATTTAAGGAAGCTTGAAAAGGAAAACCCTCAACTCCGGTACGTACACCAGGAACAAGTGAATGAGTTTGTTAATAAAGCCATTTTTCACTTTGAAAAGGTGCTGGAACACAAGAAGACATTTGTCTACGCATACACAGACCTGGCAAATATGTATTGCGAATTAAAGGCCTACCAGAAAGCAGATGACACATTTAAACAAGTTTTGCAATTTACTAATCTCACAGATGAAGAGAAGCAACAGGTCAACCAGGCTTATGGCCGCTTTCAAGAGTACCACAGGAGATCTGAATCAGAAGCAATAAAGTATTACAAAGAAAGTTTCCAGATATCATACCCAAGTCTGTCCAGGGATTTAAGTGAGAAAGCGTTAAAAAGACTGGCCGAAAGGAAGATAAAGATTTACCCACCTCAGGTGTCTGGTTTTGAATTGCTTGGGTTTGTCTATAAGAATAATGGAAACATAAAAGATGCCATTGAATGCTATGAAAAAGCCTTGAAATTTGATCCAGGCAATGATGAATATTTGAGTGAGCTGTGTGATCTGAAGCTGAAAATATAAAAAAAATACTAAACTGGTGCAAAGGCAATGATGTGCACCAATTTATAGCACTCAATCAGAAACCAGCTTCCAGTAGGGTTTGTCATTAAAATAGTGCAAAGCAACTTCTGTTTGGCTGTTAAAGGAAAAGTACATGTATGCTTTTTGCCCCTTTCCCTTGACCTAAATTAAACCATCCTCCCCCACTAGAGATGCATACTTACCTTGCTCCAATGGCCATGGTTCCGCTGTTTGTTTACATCCAGTGGTGTTCATTAGTGCCCAATGATCTTCTATGTCACTGTGTCTCGAGACCAGGAATGATCCCAGAGATGTCTATGGGGCTGTATTGAGCAGGAGCAGCCATGGTTAACAGCTTTAGGTATTTAGGCAGAACTGCAATAAGAATTATCTGATGAGGACACCCCACCCCCTTCTCCATTGAGAAATGTTCTTTCATTGAATACACTGCTTGTCACTCCATATGTGAATGAAGAAGAGAATCCTGTGACTGATCAGACTCTCCCCATTCACAGATTGTGTTCCGGTCATGTGAGTAATGTAATAAATGAATACATTTTTCTCAATGGAGGAGGAAGGGGGTGAATCCTTATCAGACCATCTGAACAGGTCTTCTGCCTGAAGCTGTTAACTATAGTAGCACCAAAAGTTCAGAGACAGGAAGAGGATGGGGCAGTGAAGATTTCTCCAAGATCCAGCGGCTTGCCCAATGTGGGACATACTTTATTACAGGTACATGGTATGACTAAAGGACTAAAGCTGTAGGTTTTTTTTTTTTTAGCTAAACTTCAGCTTTAACCAATTGACTGTGTATATGCTTATATAAAGTACTATTTTATTATTACTATTATTATTATTATTATTTAAAGTAATATAATTAACATGTTCAGCAGTCGGTAACATGAATCTCCTGCTCTACATACCTATCCTATTTTTTACTAAATACAGTATATACAAGAAGTATTTATGTCAACAGAACGATTTATATAAAATAGTGAGTTGATCAGTTCCCCTAAAATGGGCATTGTTTAGGGGCAGTGAATCGACCAGCTCAATTGTGAACTGATACTGATGATTGTAGGCTATTACCCAAACTTTTCTGTGCTTTTCTTGGTAAGTCTACATTCCATCCCGGAGTACAGGTTTCCCCTCTCCTCACTCACTGCCCTCCAGTTATTGCCCAAATAGAGTACTATACTTCTTATCATTATATAGTACATAATAGGGTGATGACAATACAATGGAAGGTGAACCTGGTCCCATCGTCGCTGTGAGTCAGTAAAAGCAGAATCCCTACCTGTGGAGTCTGCAGTCTTGGATGGAGTGTGGGCTACCAGACTGGACCAGTAAGAGGTCCAAAAGTATTATTTCACTAGATCACTAAATGCTGACTGGCATGTAAAGTCTCAACCACTACAGTAATATTTGATTCCATTATTTTATTTAGTTGGGCACTATTGTTGACATTAGAATATCATACAAAATAATTGTGCGCATATCCCTATAGACTCAATATAAATAAATAAAAAAAAATCATAAATCCATCACATAAAAAGTACGTCAATAATAATATCCACATTAAAAATCAAACGTATGTGCAGTACTAATAATCAGCCAAACAAGTTCATATAAGAAATAGATGATATATGTGTATAAAAGGTCCAAACAATGTAATCTAAAGTCCACCAAGTGAATTGAAGTGCTTTCGGTGACATTTTAAAGCATATAAAGTACTTCCAGTGTTCAGGTGCTGCTCCCGCATGCACAGCCTCTTACCAGAATGAGATCAATTTGTGCTTTTGCATAACATTGAGGATCCAGGCAGGTTAATAACACATACAGTACGTTTGATTTTTATTTTGGATTTTATTCATTGATGTACTTTTTATGTGATGGATTTATGTTTTTTTTATTTATATTGGGTTTATAGGGATATGCACACTTATTATGTTGTATAAGATTCTTATGTCCTGTAATCAGACATTTGGAAGTGCTGCAGTCTCATGCTACACTAAGTGCAAGTTTGATTTTTGTTTTCTTAATTTATTAATGACATTAAAGTGTGACGCAAGACACGTAGATATATATACACACAGCTAAAACACAGATATATGAGCTGATTTACCTGTCATGCCCCCAATGACGTCACATCTGAGGAAACATATAGGGAGGAGTCTATGTCTGTCAACACCACGCTTGTTTGATCTCTGTACCCGGGAATCTTTACATTCACTGCCTGATTTTTACTGGACCTGTGTAAGTTTTTGGCAACGCTTATTTTTAATAAACCATCATACAGGTTTACATTATGTGGCTATTCTTCTTTTCTTTATGGGACATCCATGAGAGCGATTAGGAACCAGCAAGGTCCACCATGACATTGTCTCATCATCTTCCAAATGGATGGATTCGCCATGATTTGTGATTCCACGCTTATCTAGACACTTATAATGTGGAGTCTAGAGTTCTGGTAAGCGCACTTTTATCAATTACGGTAAAGGTGCACTCCGTAAATGGTCATTCGCTTCCTCCTGGACACGTTTTTAAAGACTTTATTTGCATACATTGCATTTATTGTTCATTCCCACATGGAAACACGTCACGGATTGCTGTTTGATATTTTACTTGTTTATCGCTATTGTTTGCTCAACTAGCATGGCAATTCCGATTTTATAAATTGGTACACAATTTGTTCTGTTGTGTTATTGCTAGCAGCTTTTTTTTGTCATTTTTTTGCATATTCCCTTTCATCACCTGCACAGTCATTTCTCTATCCATATCTATATTCAGACATTTGGAAGTGCTGCAGTCTCATGCTACACTAAGCGCAAGTTTGATTTTTGTTTTCTTCGATTATTTATAACATTAAAGTGTGACGCAAGACAAGTAGATAAATACACAGAGCTAAAACACAGATATGTGAGCTGCTTTACCTGTCAAGGGATTATACAGTCTTGATTTACATCTGTCACAAAGCATGGTCAGATAGCTGACAACACTACTTCTGTTTTCAGCTTTGAAACGTCCAGTGTCACCTGACATCTCAATAGACACCAAACATCAGTGTGAATTGCACATTAACAGTTGTACTTTCCGCTATTATGTCTTAGATATTTACTATAGTGCTTTACAGATATTGTTGTGATGTGGAATTTTGCTGAAAATTAATAAAGATTTCTTTAAAATCAATTGCTTTTTCAATATTTGGCTTACAAATACAGATTCTGATCTTAAAGGGGATGTTCAGTTTATAAAGAAAGATATAAAAGAGCCTTGCAGTGACAACGGCACCACTGATTGGAACCCAGCTTCACTCAGCACTTGGTTATGGGAGAAGAAACACAGCTGTTACCCTCATAACCCAATTAAAGCAAGCCAATTAAGACCAGACCAAAATTAAATTAATATATGTGGCTCCCATGGGGAAAAAGAACGTTTGAGTTTGGCTTACAATTTTCTTAAAAGTGGTATTAAACCCAAAACCAAAAATTTATTATATTGCAGATAACCAATCTCAACACTCTTAACTGATACATTTGCAGGACAGCTTATTCTGTCGAAAAAACATCAGACTTACTTGCCAGATCCTCAAGGAAAAACGAGAGAAAGAAAACCTAAAAAAGAAAGCGAATGCAGCCATCACATTTTTGAAGAATTGGGATGCTGCAATCTAATACATGTTTGAGTTAAATCCTTACAGTGTATTTAGTACATATGGAGGGAATTGCTTTTAATTAAAAGACTTTTAATACCATCATGCCTTCACCCAGCCCTCTCATCATACCTCCTAACTGTAGAACTATATAATCATAGAACTATATAACCTTGTGTAGCACTACACCCAGAGGAGACTCTGAATTGTTTTGTTATTTCTCTGCACACCTGAAGATGACACATCTTGCTCACTCAGCTCTTACCGATACACCTTAAAGTATTTCAACAACAAAACAACAATTATATGCTCCCAACTTTGTGGGAACAGTTTGGGGGTGGCCCCTTCCTGTTCCAACATGACTGCTCACCAGTGCACAAAGCAAGGTCCATAAAGACATGGATGAGTGGGTTTGGGGTGGAGGAACTTGAGTGGCCTGCACAGAGTCCTGACCTCAACCCCATAGAACATCTTTGGGAGGAATTAGTGTGGAGACTGCGAGCCAGGCCTTCTTGTCCATCAGTGCCTGACCTCACAAATGAGCTTCTGGAAGAATGGTCAAACATTCCCATAGACTCACTCCAAATCTTGTGGACAGCATTCTCAGAAGAGTTGAAGCAGTTATTGTTGCAAGGGTGGGCCAACTCATTATTGAACCTTACGGACTTAAGGCCCATACACACGATATGAAAATCAAATGGAAAATTCGTACGACGAGCTGTCTGCTGATTTTCGGATCGTTAGTACGGTGCTTTGAACAGCCAATTTCGCTTTTTCCTCAGACAAAAGCTGGATGTGCAGACTATAAAATTTTTGTCAGATGTAAACTCCAATTTTCGTATCATTAGTGCATTCGTATGCAAAAAATTGTAAGAGCAAGGCTACCCATGCTCAGAAACAAAAGTATAAATACAAAACTATTCAACACATTACATTACTTCTGAAGTTGTATTCTGTCTTACGAAAATGTTCATTTTGTGAGTAGGGATGAGCCCGATGTTCGAGTTGAACGTAAGCCGCAGTACACCCTTTAAAAGTCTATGGGAGAAATCAAAAGGGCTAATTTTAAAGGCTTATATGCATGGTATTGTCATAAAAAGTGTTTGGGGACCTGGGTCCTGCCCCAGGGGACATGGATCAATGCAAAAAAAAGTTTTAAAAACGGCCATTTTTTTTGGGAGCAGTGATTTTAATAATGCTTAAAGTGAAACAATAAAAGTGAAATATTCCTTTAAATTTCGTACCTGGGGGGTGTCTATAGTATGCCTGTAAAGTGGCGCATGTTTCCCATGTTTAGAACAGTGCGAGAGCAAAATGACATTTCTAAAGGAGAAAAAGTAATTTAAAAGTACTCGTGGCTATAATGAATTGTCGGTCCCAGGAATGCACATACCCGTTACCATTTTACACAGGGGGGAGGCCGGGATCTGGGGGTCCCCTTGTTAGAGGGGGCTTCCAAATTCCGATAAGCCCTCCGCCTGCAGACCCCCACAACCACCAGGCAAGGGTTGCGGGGATGAGGCCCTTGTCCCCATCAACATGGGGACAAGGTGCTTTGGGGGGCTACCCCAAAGCACCCTCCCCATGTTGAGGGCATGTGGCCTGGTACAGTTCAGGAGGGGGGGCGCTCTCTCATCCCCCCCTCTTTTCCTGCAGCCTGCCATGTTGCGTGCTCGGATAAGAGTCTGGTATGGATTCATACCAGACCTGAAGGGCCTGGTATGGAAATTGGGCGGGGGGCCCACGCAAATTTTTTTTTTTAAATTTTGGTTCGGGGTTCCCCTTAATATTCATACCAGACCCAAAGGGCCTGGTAATGGACTGTGGGGGAATCCCATGCCGTTTTTTTCAATGACTTTTAAGTGGATTGCCGGGACGGACAATTCATCATAGCCGCGAGTACTTTTAAATGAATTTTTTTCCTTTAGAAATATCATTTTGTGCCAGGACTCTTGTAAACACGGGAAACATGCGCTACTTTACAAGCATACTATAGACACCCCCCAGGTACGAAATTTAAAGGAATATTTCACTTTTATTGTTTCACTTTAAACATTATTAAAATCACTGCTCCCGAAAAAACGTCAGTTTTTAAAACTTTTTTTTGCATTGATACATGTCCCCTGGGGCAGGACCCGGGTCCCCAAACACTTTTTATGACAATAACTTGCATATAAGCCTTTAAAATGAGCACTTTTGATCATTCGTGTTCGTGTCCCATAGGCTTTAACGGTGTTCGCGTATTCAAACACATTTTTTGCCTGTTCGCATATTCTGCTGAGAACTGAACAGGGGGGTGTTCGGCACATCCCTAATTGTGAGTAACCTCTTCACTTTCAACATGAGACTAGCATGCCACAAAAAACGGATGTTCGGTCGCTCAAAGATTGAAGCGTGTGTACAAGGCTTAAGACTGGGATGCCATTAAAGTTCATGTGTGTGTAAAAACAGGCGTCCTTATACTTTTGTATTGTATATTATATCATATTAATATAGTGTAAATCATAGACGCTGAACCCATTTTTTCTTTTCACCCAGCCACTATTACTTCTTCCAGAAGGCTATCCCTGCCCATCTTGTGAGAAAAACATGTCTCTGTTACTGGATCATGCTGTCTGTGACAGGGTACACATGACCACCAACAGTTTTATAAAAAGGGGGCCCACAGATATCTGTCCCTCCCCTCTAGGGCAATGAGTACAGGGTACAATAGTAACCCTTCATACTAATTCTCAAAAAAATGTCAAAACCTACTAAAGACCCCTGGGGGGGGGGGGATTTACTAAAACTGGTGCAGCTGTATATGGCAGCCAATCAGCTTCTAACTTCAGCTTGCACAATTAAGCTTTGGCAATAAAACCTAGAGGCTGATTGGTCACTATGCACAGAACAGCTGCACCAGATTTTGCACTCTCCGGTTTTAGTAAATCAATCCCCTAGTGTAAATCATATCATTCAGGAATGTAGTTCAGTGGTCAGTTACAATGACTCGCTGCCCGACTATGGTGCTCCACCACACTACTGCCACAAAATGACAGATTCCTGGCTACTGTGGTAATGTAAACAAAGCAGATGGAGATTCTGGGTGACATCATTGACCATAATATGTCATGCTGTACATCTACACCGCCTCATTCCATATTGCATGCTATGTGTTTCTTTTTCCACACCGCCTCATTCTGTATGCCATGCTATATGTTTCTTATTTCACCCCACCTCATTACATATGTCATGCTGTACCTTTCCTATTTTAAACTGTTGTATCATGTCACATCATGCGGTGCATTCTCTATTCTGCTCTTGCTCATTCAATATGCCATGCAGTCTATTCCCTGTTTTGTGGCACCTCATTATATATATCTTGTTTTACATGTTATATTCCACATTAATTAACCTTTAACTTTTACAATACATTTAACTGCAGTGAAGTAGCGAGATTATTTCTTTTCAGCCAGCCCATTCAACCAGGAGGTTGAACAAAAGAAATGACTTGATTCACCCATCCACAACTCGATGTGGATTGGGGAATTCTCACCGCTGAGCCTTTGTATTCTGATGATGGGGAGACTTTCCAGCCGTCAGAATAACCTGATCAGCGCCGCTAGCTATGACCTGTGGTGCTGATTGGGCAGGGAGAACCCGACACGGATGGATGTATAGAAGTCAATTGGAAGATCGACTTGATTGACTTCTGTACAACCAAAGTGCCCATATATGGACTGAAGTTCGGTTGGTCCCTGCTGAACCAGTTGAACTTCAATCCATGTATGGACGGCTTTAGCCATGCAAGGGAAAACTTTTGTAACTTGCATTACTGCAACAATAAAGGGTCTGACTCCCTGAACTTTTACAGTATATTCTAAAAAGGTACCCCTCAGGGAACATTGCACAATATCCTAGCCATTCTCCTAGAGTATAATCTAGACTAGAATATAGATAGTATTATTCACATTGCAGTTAATGATTGTATGCACTGTTTATTGCCTACTTTGCTGATGTATGTGTTGCTTCCAGTCTAGTGGTACAGAACGCTATTATAAGTTACTGTAGCGCTGGTAGATTTTTAATCTACTGCTGATAGGTAAATTTAGTGGGTTATCTGTTTATACATAGTCAGATTTGCCTCTGTTCCAGCTCGGCTGAGTTGCATGTAATTTCACACTGTGCCTGTGGGTGTCGTTGTTACTATGGGCCAGTGTTGGAAAGGCAACACGTTGAAGTGTATAAGTGCTCCTCTGTCCCGGGGATAACTCGGTGGAGGTGGTCCTCCGAGTTGCATCCTGGGAGAGGGTATTTATGGGACAAACGCCATGTTTTGAGGTCGTTTTCCGTCCACCTGCTGGCCCTCCTGGCCGACAGGTATGAGCTAAGAGTACTACCTCGTGGTCCTCTGATCGGGAGGCCCACGTTGCTGCGGCGTGTGAGTGGGCCAAGAAGCCTGTCTGGGGCCTACTACAGCAGCAGAGGAATGGTCCTGGGCTGTCTATCCTGTGTGAAGAAGCTGGACAACTGAGAAGATCCCAGGGGAGGACCCGTCATGGAAGGATCATGCAGAGTGCTGGTCTGGAGAGGGGCCTGGTGATTCAGTTGGAGGAAGTATCCTAAAGTAATCCTACCGCATAGTACTGCCGGGTTGGCTTAAAGGTTCTAGTGCTGTGTTTGCTATTCAACGTAAACCATTACATCCTGTGGCAGAGGATCGTATGGGTTTTGTTCCAATCAAGTCTGTGGCAGAGACTTTTGTTCGTGCTGTGTACTGGCTGCTAGGTTGGTGAGAGAAACCTATCCAGGCAAGCAAAGATTTAATTCTACAGAGAGAGTGTAATCAGCTACAAGCTTTCAATTCATAATGTTACATTAAAGTGGAGTTCCACACAAAAATGGAACTTCCGCTTTTCGGAACCCTCCCCCCCTCCGGTGTCACATTTGGCACCTTTCAGGGGGGAGGGGGTGCAGATACCTGTCTAAGACAGGTATTTGCACCCACTTCCGGCATAGACTCCCATGGGAGTCTATGCCTCTTCCTGTCCCCACCGCGCTGTCTGCTGGGAACACACAGCTCCCAGGAGAGAGCGGGGACCACTTGGGATGCGCAGCACAACTCGCGCATGCGCAGTAGGGAACCGGGAAGTGAAGCCGCAACGCTTCACTTCCTGATTCCCTCACCTAGCGGCGTCCCCTGCCGACATCGCTGGACCCTGGGACAGGTAAGTGGCCATGTATTAAAAGTCAGCAGCTGCAGTATTTGTAGCTGCTGGCTTTTAATATTTTTTTTTTTTGGCGGTGTGGGTGGACCCCCCGCTTTAAGAACGCTAAGAAAAGGTATTTGAGCTTCCCTACAACTTTCTTTCTACCTCTTTCCTGCTACTTCCTGCAACTCAAGTTTATTAAAGCATTGGAAAAGATACTCAAGTGTCCGGTGCCTGCATTGTATGATGGTAAATTCTACGGGACCCTAGACCCGGTTCTGGTGAAATAAAGGTAACGAAGGTGACGTTAACAGCCCGCTTTAAACCAGCAGCTCCACCGAGAGTTATTGCTACATTACCTTGGCATAGTGATTACACTGTCTAGTGGACTGTGTCTGAACCTACCTTCTGTGTGTCCAGTTATGCTCAAATCACCATTTATTATAACCCAAACCAATACACTGAGTTCATTTTCCACTAAACAGTCTTCTGTCTGTTTTCTGGTACTAATTCACAAACAAGTTAAGGGTATCTTTGCTCATGTTCTTATAACTGTGTGCAGTAACTTTCACTCAACCAGGTGTTCCAGACTGGCTGAGGTTGTTCTTGGAGTCAAAGCGCAAAATAAAGAACCCATACTAACAATTGGCTCCTTTGGGGGCAGCCCTACAAAAGTCTATAGGGATACTAAACTTGCTTGAAGTAAGTGAAATGCAGGGCAGAAGGATGTCAACTGCAGGTCAATGCATCAGTTGATGAATTTTGAAAGATCTCAGAAGACTTTCATATTGATGTCAAAGTCATGCTATTGACAGTGTAACAGGTAAGCTGCCTTTCCTACAGTGGTAAATCCACAAATTTCTACATTTCATAAAATAACAAAATTATGGAAAAGCAAGCATGTAAAGATGTGAAAGCTGCAAAAAAAAACTTTTTGGTAAACACCTAGGGTTGCCACTGATAGGGGAAATGGAATAGCTATTTATTTATCAAACATTTAGTTATAATTATCAAAACATGTATTCTGATTAAGCAGATATACTTGATAAAAATATGTTAGAAGTCATATGATGTAACAGCTGTTTTGGTTGTGGTCAAATGCCATTCACACCTTCAGCTGTGAAAAGGTCTAATGCCCCATACACACAGTCGGACATTGATTGGACATTCGGACAATAAAATCCTAGGATTTTATCCGACGGATGTTGGCTCAAACTTGTCTTGCATACACAAGGTCACACAAAGTTGTCGGAAAATCCGATCATTCTGAACGCGGTGACGTAAAACACGTACTTCGGGACTATAAACGGGGCAGTAGCCAATAGCTTTCATCTCTTTATTTATTCTGAGCATGCGTGGCACTTTGTGCGTCGGATTTGTGTACACACGATCGGAAATTCCGACAACGGATTTTGTTGTCGGAAAATTTTATAGCCTCCTCTCAAACTTTGTGTGTCGGAAAATCCGATGGAAAATGTGTGAGGGAGCCTACACACGGTCGGAATTTCCGACAACAAGGTCCTATCACACATTTTCCGTCGGAAAATCTGACCGTGTGTACGGGGCATTACTCTGGCTTTCCCACAGAACTTGGGAAGTGACGTGTATATGCTAAATGACCATCTGTTTATCAAAGTAAATAACCAACCAATTGTTTAGGACTTCAAAGAGCCTCACAAGATGCCCCCCCCTTTAGAATGTATAAATTCTACTGATGCCTTCAGCTTTATCAGAGCAATTATGTCACCATTAGACATGTGCACAACCAAAAAAATTTGTTTATTTTCGTTTTCGTTTCATTAGTTTATTATTTTTTTCGTTTTTCGGGTCATTCGTTATGATCGCGATTCGTAAATTCGTCCATTCGTAAATTCGTAAATGCATTCATTTGTACATTCATTCATTCGTAATTCGAACATTCGTTCATTCGTACATTCGTTCATTCGTACATTTTTACATTTGTACATTTGTAAATTCATACATTCGTAAAATCGTACATTTGTAAATTAGAAAATTCGGAAATTTGTAAATTCGAAGTTTGAAAATCCAAAAACCAGAAAATTCAAAAATCTGAAATAGTAACTAACTATTAAATTATAGGTATTGTAATTTCCTTTAAAACTTGACTGTCAGTGAACGTAACAAATACAAATTTAACCGAAGTTACGAATTATCCAAAACGAATGCTGCATCTAAACAAATGGAACGGAACAAATTAATAATCAATAATAATAATAAAACGTTGTTATTATTATTATTATTGTTATTTATTATTATTAATTCATTACGTTCCATTCCGTTTTTTCGGATCATTCATAACTCCGGATAAATTTGTAGGTGTTACGTTCACTAACAGCCAAATTTAAAAGGAAATTACAATGCCTATAAATTAAAAGTTACTAGTAATTACTAATAGTTAAGTTATTATTAGTTAACTATTATTTCAGATTTCCGAATTTTCGAATTTACAAATTTACGAATTCACTAATTTACTAATGTACGAATGCACGAATGTACGAATGTAAATTGCGAATGTACAAATGCCCGAATTTACTAATGTCCAATTTTATCGAATTTACGAATATTCGGAAAAAATTAGTTAAAGGGGTTTTGTCGAAATTCGTTAAAAAACGAATTCGGAACGAAACAAATTGCACATGCCTAGTCACCATGTACTGTATACGTTTGCTCCCCTGCCTATGGCTAAAACTATAGGCTTGAATATTAATTACATGAACAGTCTAGGGGTTTTGGTTTTGTTTGTTTGGTTTTGTTTATTTAGGGGATAAACTTGGATAGGGGATTGGGATGCCCAGAACTGAAGAACTTGAATAAACTCTTGAGGACTTGCTAATGTCTCTGGCTGCTAAAAGCTAACTTCGACACTTCCCGTGGGAGTGGGTTTGCAAAAGCAAATAGGAAAAAAAGGTTTCAAAACTGAAGATGCAGGTGCTGCCACTTGCAGGAATGCCAAAGTACCTGTCTACTACTGACCCAAACTAGAGGTATGGAGATTATAGAAAAAGGGAAAAGGAGGGACTTTGGACTTTATAGGTAATAGGACAGTAATACAAAATCAGTAATTAATACAAAAATTTTATTTGAAAAAAGCATCTAAAAATACAATTCCATAACAGCCATAATAGATCTATAAACAAATATACTAAAATAAGACCGTTGCTGTGCAGAACCATACAACCACAATACGGAACTTGGAAGATGAGGACGTCATTCCATAATAGTGGAGGTCCGAGGGTACAGCTATGCCAGACAGACGGTAAGGATGTTGGAGTTTCAACATAGAAGTGGGGTTAACATGTTGCGCGTGTGATCACGCTTCTTCAGAAGCATAGATTATTATGGCTGACAGACATAAAGAGAAAGATATATAAAAATAATTATATAACAGTGGTACAAATGTGAAACTCAAACATTGTCATGGCTGGAAACTACTGATTACTCAATATCAATCTGAGCTAGTTACACTAGATAAGGATATTGGGTTATTACAATCTACTAATGAAAGTATGAAGTCCCATGCTCTATATACAAAACGGTGGCAAGAAATCAAGGATTTTGTTACTAGAATCACTAAAGATATCATTTACAAGAAACAAAATAAACTATCCAAGGATAGGCTGGCCTTTATGGAGGGCTTTGCCTATCGTTGGCAGTCACCTTCACAAAACAAAGGCTCTAGGACCAAATATTGTATACCAAAAAATCAGGTCATTGTTCAATCTACAACTGATAATGACACAGAATCTGACTCTTCTCTTTCTCCTGCACAGTTGACCTCCAGAAAGGGCAATTCGACAACTTCCCACACCTATCAAGGAGCACGTAAGCGGGATCTTGGTGGTGGGTCTTTCACACCCTATATCAAAAAACGTCCCCCTACCATGGACACTACTCTTACTCTTCACAAATCTTTTCATGACATTCCGCAACCTCATGAAACAAATGGGCACCCACAAGGTCAATATTTAGGGGCCACTGCTTTACAAGCTATCCAGCCACCTAAACCTCAAGTTCAGTCACAGACCACGCTTTCTAATATCTCCCCTACTCCAGGTGTTGGTGACACGGCTACACCTGCATTACAAGGGGCTTCGGTCACTGACAATTTACAATTACTACCCACGAATTCTTTGGGAAATAATGCGCTAGCAGCACAATTACAAATGTTTACACGCCAAAGTACCTTGGACTCACATATTTCTCAATTAAGGAATCCTTCATCAAATTTTCAGATACCTTCCAACACTCCACTTCCCATATAAAGTCTAATTCTGATGTCATTAATCTAACCCCTTATGTATTTACTGACCAAAAACTGGAGGTTCTTGAACTTGGTCTCAGTTTTTGTCCATCAAATATGATTGATAAGTATGAAGCCATTAAAGATTTATACCTGTTCTCACGCAATTTCACATACAAATTCCTGTTCGGTAGTGACTGGCTTCGCTCGATACAGGACAAACAAAATTTGGAACAGGTTAAGAATTATACAATAGAAGATTTTCGAGCCCTTCGGGACCTAATGCTGCTACTAGACGAAAACGACCACATAGACCACACTGATACTCGATCAGCACCTGATCACCAATCTTCGACATCTATACTTTCAACTAAATTTAAAAGCAAATCACAATGTTTTATAGATCTATTATGGCTTTTATGGAATTGTATTTTTAGATGCTTTTTTCAAATAAACTTTTTGTATTAATTACTGATTTTGTATCTGTGCCTACAAAGTCCAAAGTCCCTCCTTTTCCCTTTTGCAGCGTACACATGGTCGGACTTTTCGATTGGACCTGTCCGACAGATGCCGACGGACCAAATGCGGTGGACAATCCGATCCTGTGTGGGCTTCACCGGACCTTCAGCGGACTTTTCCAGTTGCAAATCTGACGGTCTTTAGATTTGGAACATGCTTCAAATCTTTACGTCGTAACTCCGCCGGATCCAGAAATCCGCTCGTCTGTATGATAGTCCGACGGACAAAAACCAACGCTAGGGCAGCTACTGGCTATCAACTTCCTTATTTTAGTCCGGTGTACGTCATCACGTACGAATCCATCGGACTTTGGTCAGATCGTATGTAGGCAAGTCCGTTCGTTAAAAAGTCAGTCGGAAGTTCGTCGAAAGTGCGCTGGAAAGTCTGTTGGACAAGTCCGGTCGAAAAGTCCACCCGTGTGTACACGGCCTTATTCTATAAATTATTCATAGGACGTGGCACACTTTCTACCCTACTTGTATCCACAGCACCACTCTGTGTTATGATACAAAATATTTGTATAGGGTATGGAGATGCTTCTGGCTGCTTTGCGCTGGCTCTAAGCTGTACCCTTGTCCCAGAAATGTAAAGTATTGTAACCTTACTGTCTTCTTCTATACAGGCTTGGGGTAAATTAAAATGGAACTTACTCACTCAGACCCTTCAAGTGGTTTCTGGAATCCAAGAAGCTGCTATATGGGCACACTGCAATACAGGCTGGGTTTTGCTTTCAGGATGGTGGGTGGCTTCAGTTAAGCCTAGCTGAGGCTGGTAAAAGGTGTGAGGCTTCCAGCTGCTCCTTCTCTGTTCCCCTCCAGATGACTGGACCCTGTACTCTGCTCTACTGACTGCCAAACTTCTGACTATTTGTGGCTTAGTCCCCCCACCTACTTAGCCTTGCCTCCTCAGGGATTGGTGGAAACTACATAAATAGCCTTTAAGCACTGCACAGACTAAAAACAAATTAACCCCTGCTCCTCTGCCTATAGAGGAGCCCACGTAGATTTACCTACACTTAATAACCCTGAGGGTGCTGGTGTCATTGGGTTTTTTCTTTCAGTGGGTTGTGGGCATCGTTCTTCATGATTGATGTGTACCTGCCCCACTGGATGATATGATTGACGATGGATGTACATTGTTTGCCATTTTTTTTTAAATAAAGGACTTATCAAAGGTTTGAGTGTGTTTATTTCTTTTTTTTTTTTTGCGAATGAACCCCTTACTTATTTACATGGAGTGACGGTATCTGGGGCACCCTTTATTTTTAAAGGGGGCTTCCAGATTCCAATAAGCCTTTCTGTTTGTTTACATTCACCTGTCAGTCAGGAATCCCCAGCTGACAGCTGACAGTACAGGGCAGAGATGAGTCACTGGTTGGTAGGATGCCAGTGGGTGCAGGCTCCCTAACAACCAGGAGGAAGCTGTCACATTTAGCAGCAGTACCATTGCTAAATGTTTTGCATTACTCAAGATTTTCTATAGACTGCGTACAGTACAGAAGTCTCCCTGATAGGAATTCTGCATATAGCCATACAGAACAGACAGTGCACAGTCCACATGGGCTTTGCTGCTTAACTGCAGACAGGAAACAGGAACTTTATTCAGAGAAAAGGCATAAAGCATACCATAAATGCAGCTACAAACTTCTAAACACTGCCACCTACTGGTTGAAGAATATATCTGTACTAAATCCTTATACTGATGAAGGTTGTTGTACAAAAATACTTAAACATTGTATTCCAACACTTCTTCATAGTGTTTTCCTCCTACTGGTCGAATGTTCTTAGCCTATTAATGCCCATGGTTGAATGTTCCTAAGTTATTTTTCTCTTTGGATTGCAATTTAGGAGTTGTTACATTCACCCCACGAAAGGCAACAAGAAAACTATCACACGCATCTGGAAATGATTCATTACTCTTGCATATGTTGACACATTCACCAAGCTAATTTTTTATAAACTGCTAGATTGTTATTTATAACTGCTAGGCAGAGCAGTGTGTGTGTGGTCTGCAAAAGCCTGTGTGCCATTCTGCTTAAGTGTACAGTGTACTGACTGTTGCAATGAGGTTTCTCAAAAGCCTCTAATATAATGTGCATGTTGTTTTTTGTGTCCTAAGTAGGGAGCTTTGGATTCTTGTGATAATTTACTCACATACTGGTCAATTTCCACAAACAAACGGTAATACCTTGTGCATTGCCTGGCCTTCCTCAATCCTGTACCCACTGTATCCCTGTTCATAACTCTTTTTCAGACTGTGGTGCCAGAGTCCTGCCAGAACAAAGACACAAATAGCAACCTTCTGAAAGGCGCCATTTGCATTGGCCTTGGTACACCCCCTTCAGCTCTGCCCCCATGTGCAAATGTCTCGGGATGCTGATAAATTGCATAATTATTGTCTGGCAAGAACAGTCTTTCATAAGTCCATGTTGGTTACTACTAATTATACTATTTTCATCAGGAAATTCTTGGATATGGTCCCTTATCACTGCTTCCAATAGCTTATATAATATTGATATTAGGCTAACCGGCCTGTAAATCACAGGTATATCTTGGCCCTCATTTAGGCAATGTCAGGAGGAGAAAACTGGAGTGTTAGAGGCTGATACCAAATAAATAATAGGAAAAAAACATTGTCACGTTTACTTTATTTTGTCACTTCATTATGACAAAGAATTGTCTGCACAGGAAGGAATGTGGCCCAAGGAACATGAGCTAGAATGGAGAAACATAACTGAAACCCAACAGAAAACCAACTGGAGAATAGAAAGTAAACCTAGCTTGTCAGATAATTATGAATGACATAGAGATAGCATAATCAATATATCATTATGTCAGCTATAAAAAAAGGTTTTATCATTTGTACAAAGTGCAGCCACATTTCATATAGGTGTTTAAAGTGAACCTGTCTGGATAGACATATATTCAGGCCAATTACAACTAACTCCTGGGGGCAAGTTAGCTGGCTGTTAGGGTGCAGGTCAATTCATATCTTTCACAGAATTCACACAGCATTAACAGATGTTTGCACACCCTAGAGTGACCCCTGACATCTGTGAATTCAGCCTTCCATTACTGCAGTGTATATCCCATGAATTACTGAACCAGATCAGTCACAGAAAAACTTTGGGGTTTATTTACTAAAGGCAAATAGACTGTGCACTTTGCAAAGTGCAGTAGCACTCTGCAAGTGCAGTTGCTCCAGAGCTTAGTAAATGAGGGAAGCTCTGCTGACTTCCATCACCCAATAATGTGAAAGCAAAAATGCAGTTTTTTTTATTTTCCTTGCACGTGATTGGATATTCTTTACAAAGTGAAGCTTTACCTCGTTTACTAAGCTCTGGAGCAACCACACTTGCAGAGTGCACAGACTGTTTGCCTTTAGTAAATCAACCCCTTAAAGTGATATTAAAGCTTGGAATTAAAAAAAAAAAATTAAAATAGCATGTTATACTTCCCTGCTCTGTGTAATGATATTGCACAGAGCAGCCCAGACCCTTCTCTTCTCGTGTCCCCCGCCAGTGCTCCAGGCTCCTCCCCCTGTCGAGTGCCCACCACAGGAAGCCACTTTCTTGCCACTTGAGTCTGCATACAGAGTGCAGAAGTCGGAAGTATGCAACCTACATAGTGCAGAGGTCTGGGGTGAGTAATGCAGGGGCAAGTGTGTTATGTACAGGGTATGGGAGTCAGGAGTAAGTAATGCATGCAATGCAGGGGTCAGGTGTATGTAACATACATGCAACATACCTGTACATATGCACTGCATACACATACATGCAGCATACATACATACATACTGCACGCAACATACATACAACATACATACCGCAAACAACATACATATACACTGTATGCAAAATACAGTATCTCACAAAAGTGAGTACACACCTCACATTTTTGTAAATATTTTATTCTATCTTTTCATGTGAAAACACTAAAGAAATGACACTTTGTTACAATGTAAAGTAGTGAATGTACAGCTTGTATAACAGTGTCAATTTGCTGTCCCCTCAAAATAACTCAACACACAGCCATTAAGGTCTAAACCACTGGCAACAAAAGTGAGTACACCGCCAAATGAAAATGTCCTAATTGGACCCAAAGTGTCAATTTTTTGTGTGGCCACCATTATTTTCCAGCACTGCCTTAACCCTCTTGGGCATGGAGCTCACCAGAGCTTCACAGGTTGCCACTGGAGTCCTCTTCCATGCCTCCATGACAACATCATGGAGCTGGTGAATGTTCGAGACCTTGCACTCCTCCACCTTCCGTTTGAGGATTCCCCACAGAAGCTCAATAGGGTTTAAGTCTGGAGATATGCTTTGCCAGTCCATCACCTTTACCCTCAGCTTCTTTAGCAAGGCAGTGGTCATCTTGGAAGTGTGTTTGGGGTCGTTATCATGTTAGAATACTGCCCTGGGGCCCAGTCTCCGAAGGGAGGGGATCATGCTCTACTTCAGTATGTCACAGTACATGTTGGCATTCATGGTTCCCTCAATGAACTGTAGCTCCCCAGTGCCGGCAGCACTCATGCAGCCCCAGACCATGCCATTCCCACCACCATAATTGACTGTAGGCAAGACACACTTGTCTTTGTACTCCTCACCTGGCTGCCACCACACACGCTTGACACCATCTGATCCAAATAAGTTTATCTTGGTCTCATCAGACCACAGGACATGGTTCCAGTGATGTCCTTAATCTGCTTTTCTTCAGCAAACTGTTTGCGGGCTTTCTTGTGCATCATCTTTAGAAGAGGCTTCTTTCTAGGACAACAGCCATGCAGACCAATTTGATTCAGTGTGCGGTGTATGGTCTGAGCACTGACAGGCTGACTCCCCACCCCTGTACTCAACTTCTTTGGTCGACCATGGAGAGGCCTGTTCTGAGTGGAACCTGTCCTGTTAAACCACTGTATGGTCTTGGCCACCGTGCTGCAGCTCAGTTTCAGGGTCTTGGCAATCTTCTTATAGCCTAGGCTATTTTTACATAGAGCAACAATTCTTTTTTTCAGATCCTCAGAGAGTTCTTTGGCATGAGATCCCATGTTGAACTTCCAGTGACCAGTATGAGAGAGTGAGAGCGATAATACCAAATTTATCACACCTGCTCCCCATTCACACCTGAGACCTTGTAACACTAATGAGTCACATGACACCGGGGAGGGAAAATAGCTAATTGGGCCCAATTTGGACATTTTCACTTTGGGGGGTACTCACTTTTGTTGCCAGCGGTTTAGACATTAATGGCTGTGTGTTGAGTTGTTTTGAGGAGACAGCAAATTTACACTGTTATACAAGTTGTACACTCATTACTTTACATTGTAGCAAAGTGTCATTTCTTCAGTGTTGTCACATGAAAAGATATAATAAAAATGTGAGGGGTGTGCTCACTTTTGTGAGATACTGTACATATACACTGTATACATATACAACATACTTGCACACACACTACATCCAAAATACATACACATTGCATGAAAATACATACATAAGGCACAGGATGCATATGCGTATGTACACCGCAACTGCACCACATTTGTGAGGTATCGCTGCATACGGCGGAGTGAGAGCAATAATTCTATGGCCATAATTCATGGTTAGTTCTAATCCTATAAACTGTATTAAAGACGAACATTCCCTATGGAGAATTTTGGGTACCATAGTTTTTCACAATAACACGGGCATCCCTTTCTCCAAGTTTTGAAAATACATCTTTTTTTGGCATTCTCTTTGCTGTAATATTTTGCACTTCACTGTAATGACCCATTAACCTCCCTGGCAGTAATCCCGAGTGTGGCTCGGGGTTAAATTTCAGTACCATTAGCGATAACCCTGAGCCACACTCGGGATTGCATTTCAGGATCCTGGTCAGGTTACTTACCTTGTCCCCAGGATCCTGCGATGTCCCCCCCCGCTGTGTCTGGGGTTGTGTCCTCCGCCCAATGCCTCTGTGTCCCGGGCTCTGTTCCCTGCGAGCGTCATGACGCATCTAAATTAGAGCACTTGTAGAATTGAGCGATAGTGAATCGTGGGGAAATTAATTTTATTATTATTATATTATTATTTTTATTTTATAATTATTTATAGTTATTTATTATAATTTAGTGTTTCAAAATTTATCATACCTGGGAAGTCTAGTAGACTCTTGTTTGGACAGATTTAAGTGTGTTATTACTAAGAATTACAGGCTTACAATATAAAACGCCAAATTTCTATGCAACACAGTGTACCGCTTTGAGATAAAAATCTGACATAATCATACCGCCAGGGAGGCTACAGTCTAGGTCAAGCCAAAAACATTTTCTATTTTTGGATAGAGTTGTGAAGGATTAGAACTTCTGTTGGGTTCTACTGCTATCCATATTTTTGTTTGTGCCTCTTTGTCTCTGCTGAATCGTCCAAATTGCAATCCGTCTATGGCCAGATTAAGATGACCAGTGACACCAATTCCGAAGTCTCATTGAGCACGTCTGATGGCAGCTCTTTTTAATTGAAATGTCACAGGGTGTACAAAGTCAGTGTCAACTGTAACCTCTGCAATCCTTAATAATACAGTGATGGTAGTGTCCTATTTTCACATGTACCCAGATCTTTCATGTTTACATTTTCTCAGGAGCCCCCCTAATGAAGCCCCCTTCCATAGGGTGACCAGACGTCCGCCGTTTTCCAGGAACAGTTCTCAGATTGAGGAGACTGTCTCCAGAAGTGTTTTTTCCCCGTTTTTTTCCCTGGATTCTAGGGCCAATCTTAAGCGGGGTACCGTGAGCTGGAGCAGAGGGGCCCAGGGTCGGTCCCACCATGGGTCCTGTTGGTCTGTCTCCGGGGGGAGGGGGGTGAGCGCCACCGGATTATACAGAACGGTGATCTCCCACTTACCCGGCTGTCAGACAAAGGCAGCACACTGGTGACATCTATCATAGGAGGTGGAACTTTGTCGGAGGACAGCGGCCACGCGGGGTAAACAGGAGATCCCCGCTCTGTATAATCTGTCTCCTCTACTCGCTGGCTATGCACTGGTCACAGGTAAGGCTGAGCTGCTGAGCACTGAACAGACTGCATTGATGGGCACTGAACAGACTGAGCTGCTGGGCACTGAACAGGCTAAGCTGCTGGGCACTGAACAGGCTGAGCTGCTGGGCACTGAACAGGCTGAGTTGATGGGCACTGACCAGGCTGAGCTGCTGGGCACTGAACAGGCTGAGCTGCTGGGCACTGAACAGGCTGAGCTGCTGGGCACTGAACAGGCTGAGCTGCTGGGCACTGAATGTGCTAAGCTGATGGGCACTGAACAGACTGAGCTGATGGGCACTGAACAGGCTGCATTGATGGACACTGAACAGGCTGCATTGATGGGCACTGAACAGGCTGCATTGATGGACACTGGTGAGACTGCATTGAAGGGCACTGATCAGGCTGCATTAATGGGCACTGAATTGGATTCATTGATGGACACTGGTGATGCTGCATTGATGGGCACTGATCAGGCTGCATTGATGGACACTAGTGAGGCTGCACTGATGAGGCTAAGCTGATGGGCACTGTTGAGGCTGCATTGATGGGCACTGGTGAGGCTGTATTGATGGGCACTGGTGAGGCTGCATTGGTGGGCACTGGTGAGGCTGCATTGATGGGCACTGATCAGGCTGCATTGATGGACACTGGTGAGTCTGCATTGATGGGCACTGGTGAGGCTGCATTGATGAGAACTGGTGAGGCTGCATTGATAGGCACTGGTGATGCTGCATTGGATGGGCACTGGTGAGGCTGCATTGGATGGGCACTGGGGAGCCGGCATTGATGGACACTGGTGAGACTGAATTGATGGGCACTGATCAGGCTGCATTAATGGGCACTGAATTGGCTTCATTGATGGACACTGGTGATGCTGCATTGATGGGCACTGATCAGGCTGCATTGATGGACACTAGTGAGGCTGCACTGATGAGGCTAAGCTGATGGGCACTGGTGAGGCTGCATTGATGGGCACTGAACAGGCTGCATTGATGGACACTGAACAGGCTGCATTGGTGGACACTGGTGAGACTGCATAGATGGGCACTGGTGAGTCTGCATTGATGGGCACTGGTGAGGCAGCATTGATGGGCACTGGTGAGGCTGCATTGATGGGCACTGATCAGGCTGCATTGATGGACACTGGTGAGTCTGCATTGATGGGCACTGATGAGGCTGCATTGATGGGCACTGGAGAGGCTGCATTGATGGGCACTGGTGAGGCTGCATGATGGGCACTGATCAGGCTGCATTGATGGACACCGGTGAGTCTGCATTGATGGGCACTGGTGATGCTGCATTGGATGGGCACTGGTAAGGCTGCATTGGATGGGCACTGGTGAGTTGGCATTGATGGACACTGGTGAGGCTGCATTGATGGGCACTGCTCAGGCTGCATTGATGGGCACTGGTGAAGCTGAATTGATGGGCACTGGTGAGGCTGCATTGATTGGCACAGGTGAGGCTACACTGATGAGTCTGAGCTGATGGGCACTGGTGAGGCTGCATTGATGGACACTGGTGAGGCTATATTGATGTGCACTGATCAGGCTGCATCGCTGGGCACTGGTGAAGCTGCATTGGTGGGCACTGGTGAAGCTGCCTTGATGGGCACTGGTGAGGCTGCATTGATGGGCACTGGTGAGGCTGAGCTGATGGCCACTGGTGAGGCTGCATTGATGGGCACTGATCAGGCTGCATTGGTGGGCACTGATCAGGCTGGATTGATGGAGACTGGTGAGTCTAATACACTCTTCAAGTGTGCTTAAAATGCATGGTTTTCCCTTTTATGAAATAGAAAATAATGACGTTATGTGGTTGGGCTGGTATAATAATGCTATGGGGCTGGTATGAAATGATTTCCAGAAATAACGTATAGATCATACAATCATTACATAAACACATACCACATACACTGCATATAACACTTGAGGAAAATATGCTTATAAAATAGTTTACTATTTGCCAATAAAAATTTTAAAAAGTGACTCCGGATTTAATTTTAAAAATCTGGTCACCTTACCCTTCCACCCCCAGGCCTCATAGTAGCTTTATGGGCTGCTCTGGTTATTGTTTGCCTCTGCCACCACCAAGTTTCAGTTTCCATTCTTCATTTTATCATCATGGAGCTTATCATGGAGCATGGTCACATGGTATGAACCTATCTGTATATAGAGGATCTCATCCACCAGGTAAGTCAGGAATTTCCCGACAACAGCAAACGCAGTACACTCAAAGACGAACAAGGCAGAATGAGGTAAATAAACTATTATCATCCAAAGTGCTAGCAGTGACCGGACTCCTCTAGCTGTAAATGTATCGTTTAGCCATCTCTATGTACATACTCACATTGTTTGCTAAGGGATACTTTCTTTTTTTTTATGTGGTCCTTCTTTATATAGCTATGAAATCAATAGTTTTTTTTCTAACCTTACATTTTTTAGTAATACACAATACATAGATGTTTTCAGCTATGCATACTACTACTATTGCCACTATATAATGTCCCATTATTTTTATTCTGCATAATCAGACAATGGCTTGTTCTGGTTCTGTTTAAAATAAATGCATTCATGAAAAATCCACCTATTTTTGCATTTCCTCCACCCAAATTTGGATCTCCATGTTGTTGTGGAGATGTATCTCTGAGGTAAAGGGATCAGATGCCCTTTTATGTCCACTCTCTGCTGTAGAAGGATTACAGTATATCGAGGATATGTCAAAAGGGCACTTGAACATTGTATACTTACAGCGGCACCTACTGTTTAAGACAAGTTTTACCTCATTCCTCCTCATTCATTTTTGACAGGGGTTGATCAAATGACAGTAAAGTACCTTATAGGGATACCAAAGTATCAAAAGGTTGAGAACCATTGTGTTTACATTTTATTCTACTGGAATACCAAGCATAAAAAAAGACAAAACTGCAAATACAATATGCTACATATACTGCAGATTTGTATATTTATATAGAGCCATAGTACAACATCATCAGTAGTAAATAGTTCCCAATTATCCCTGAATTGGAGGGACTGTCCTTCTTTTTTTTGAAAAAATGTCCCTTTGTCCTTCTTTCATTTTCATTTATCCCTTAGTTTGGTTTGCCATATGTACCTACATAAAAATGCACTATTTATATATCAATTGTTGTTTTACAGTGCTACATTTTTCATCCAATTACTAAATTGCTGCATTTTATATTTAAAAGTCAGTCTAAGGGTATTATAGCGGATAAAAAAAGTACTTGTGGGTTTATCCTATCATTTTTTTGTATTAATTCTCCATGTAATGGGGGTATAGTAGGATTGTGTCCTTTGCCTACATTATTTTTGCTTATAGGTGTTCTCTTTCCCATCTCAGAAAGTTGGGAGGTACGGTGGTATACTTATAATCTTATAATAGAATTTAAAGTGAATTAATTTATCCTTCACTGAGATCGAAAAATGTTGTTGGAGACCAATAATGTTGTCAATCCCTTTTTATTAAACTGACATCTCATACCAATGTAACTTTAAAGCGGAGTTCCACCCAAAAATGGAACTTCCGCTTTAAGTGATGGTGACCTCACACATTTGGCATGTAATTTTTTTGGGGGGGGCGTATACCCTCTTTTTTAAAGGCATCTAGCTCCCACTTCCTCCCGGGGCTCCGGAAGGAAGTTCACCTCTCCCCCCTCCCTCCCTGCAATCTTCTGGGACACGTCACAGGTCTCAGAAGATTGCCCGGCCATTCACAGCATGCAGTGCGGCTCACACATGCACAGTGCGTGCCCAGCTGTAAAGGCACAGCCGGTTGCCTACAGTAGTGATGCCGGCGCCGCAGAGAGGAGGGGGAGAGGAGCGGGGCTTTGTTCGGCTGCATCGCTGGACTGTGGGACAGGTGAGTACACTTTTTGTAGCTGCTGACTTTTAAATGGATGGAACTCCACTTTAATAGAGTCTTTAGATTTTACCAGAATATCAACATCAAACATTTTAAAGGCTATAAAATCTAAACCCAAGAACAAAAACATAACATATTGCAGCTTACCAGTCTTTAGATGTTGTGACTGCCTTCATTTTTAAGCTAAGAACATTTTTAGCAAATATAGAAAATACCTGTTGATCTTGCCAGAATTGTGTTGCCCTTGTCACTTCTTGTGAGTTAAACTGAAATATCAAACAATGACTTCTTCCTTATAAGCAATCTTCATAAAGTACATGTTCCCCAAACCCCCAATGTAATGGAGATGAAGAGAGGAAGACATGTGTCCAAATCAGGAGGCCAACTTAAAGGGATTGTAAACCCTCGTGTTATTTCACCTTAATGCATCCAAAAAGCTTCTGACACTGACCACCCCCCCCCCCCCCCGTTTTACTCACCTGAGCCCGTTCGTTCCCTTGGCGGAGACGCACTCTTCCTCTCTCCCCGTTCTCGGCTCTTGATTGGATAAATTGATAGCAGCGCAGCCATTGGCTCCCGCTGCTGTCAATCAAATCCAATGACACGGGTGCCGGGGGGCGGGGCCGAGTCCGGCATTCTGTGTCTATGCATGCAAATGCTGGACTCGGGAGAACGCCTGCAAGGTAACCCCCAGGGAGTGTGCTTCTGCTAGGGTGTTTGCCGATGCGGGTAGGAGCCGCGAGCGCCGCCGGGGGAACCCAGAAGACAAGGTTCGGGGCCACACTGTGCAAAACAAACAGCACAGTGGAGGTAAATATGATATGGTTGTTATTAAAAAAAAAAAAACGAAGGTTTACAATCACTTTAACTTGACAACCAAGGTTCCGCCTATAGAAAGAGTTGAGTGAGTGACTGTAGCCAACCTAGAACAGGAAATGTATTATTCACAGGATTACCATGTGAAGTATAGACAAAAAAAAAGAAGAAAACAAATGCAGCCACCTCATGTATGGACTGGTCAAAAAGCAGAAAATTTCCTCTGGGACTTTAGAGGCAGGGGTCACACCAAGCACGAGTAGAAAAGTAGGTATGATAAAAATATATAAATTTTATTACAAATATAAAAATTGAAAAGGGTAGATATGCATATCAGAGTTTCAAAGATGAAATACACATAATAATAATACACATAACCGCAGATAATCAGCTGGAAGATCCCAACATGTTTTGGAATATATATCAAATTCCTTCTTCAGGGGTTGATCATAACAAATTGTATTTTCTGGTAATATAATAACAGTATATCTGTATAGGTTCATATAGACAGGTAATATGAGTAATATCATAATAATAGTACTACCATAATGGGTTAGGGGAACAGCATAGCATGATATAACACAGGGACAGAGAGTGAGAGGTATATATATTTTAAATACATAAAGCAATGGACATACTTAGAGGAATGGCTACACCTTATCAAATATGCAAAATGATCCATCAAAAAGCTTCCACGGTGCCCCACCGCATTCAAAGTGCCCCCATCCTAAAATTGTGCATAAAGATCTGGGTAATGTTGAGTGTAGGTGAGTAAAGGTTTGCATGCGTATAGACAAGTACAGAAAAGTAAAATTCTTCTTTATGGCCCGTATTGTATTATACTCACTTATACTCGTGTTAAAATTAAACGAGTAAACCCGCGAGTAAATTACTGCACTCAAATGTAAAATTTTTCTAATTTTTATTTTACTGTTCTGTACTCAACAATGTATTACTGATCTTTATTCAGCTGTGTGCAATGCCCCATAGACAACAATGCATCTCATTTTAGATCAGTAAAATACTCAACAGGCCTAAAGGAAAACTAAACCCATTGATATAGCTCTTTACCAAAAGAAAGCTCAAGTTATAAAAGATCAACAACATTTTAAATACCTTTTCAAACATACTATTGTTTTCTGCAATGTTTGTATTTACAGGACCTGTATCTGAAGGTCAGGGGGTAAGGTCCTTCCCTTTGTATACAGCGATTCTCTTTCATTAGTCCCATCTATAGCTTGGCCCAGCCAGGCACGCTCCCTGGCAACATCTATTTCCAGTTAAACCCCAAACCAAAAATTTTATTTTGTTTTTTTCCCTCTGTTTTCACCTGGTGACTTGGTCAGTAACATACCACCTGTACTGGAGAGCCCCCGCTCTGGATGAAGGAGCACAGGGGACACAGCAGACAGCAGCATTGTCAGTCTGGGAGGGGGAAGGGGGGGAGGAAGGGAAGGGAGTGTTAACCCTTTCACTGGCAGAGCCGTTTTTATTTTTTTTGCACACGTTTGAAAAATAATTATAGCCCCAAAGATTACATAAAACTCCCAAAGCAGACACCCTAGAAAATAAAATTTTGGTAGGACCAATTTTGTATGTTACATGATACTAACACAAGGGTCTAGGAAATAAAAAAAAAAACACTAAAGTTACTTTTAGGGCACACAATGCATTAACTTACTAAATTTTTTAGTACAAAATAAAATAGGAGGTTGTGCCGAGTAAATAGATACCCAACATGTCAAATCTTAAAATTGTGTGTGTCTGTGAAATGGTGACAAACTTCAGTACCCTATATTTTCCATAGGTGACACTTTGAAAGCCCCTACAGGTTATCAGTTTAGAGCCATGAAGGAGCTGTGGTGCTAAAATTATGCAGAGGTGGGGACGGGGGGGGGGGGTATGGCGGGGAGAATGGGGTATGTTTGGGTGTGTGGGGTTTTTTTTGCTATTTTTTATTTATTTATTTTAATCACATAGGGGACAAAAATGTGATGATTTTTTTGGTGACAGGTTGTCTTTAATGGGATATCCAGGGTCTAAAAGACTTCTGATGTCTCACCAGCCCTCTAATGAATCTAATGCAGTGCAGATCACACTATATTGGATTCTTTCCTGCCCAGTATGGCTGGGAAAAGTTAAAAAGGTACCGGAAAGTGATTTCATGCATGACGCTTCCAGGTCAGCAAGAAGAAGAGGAGAGCGAGCGCATATCCACTTGGTTCCCTCCACCCTACCCGGCAGCACCTACCATGCTGGTCCAAGGCCTGCAGATAGGCAAGCGAAGCATGGGATATTCGGCGGAGGTGCTCGTGTGACGGGGGGGGGGCATTACTAGAACGGGTTAGAAGTGCTCAGGCGGCTGCCCACCTGTCAGATTATTATTAGTATTATTATACCCGATTTATATAGCACCAACAGTTTATGTAGCGCTTTACAATGTAGAGGGAGGGCAACACAATTACAGTACAGTTCAACACAGAATGGACAGGAGGGCCCTGCTCGTAGAGCTTACATTCTAAAGGGAGGGGGTGGTGATACAAAAGGTAATAGCTGCGGGGGATGATTTGATGGGGGTGGCTTGGGGACAGCTCTTAGGTGGGTGTGGGATAGGCTTTCCTGAATAATTTAATTTTCAGGGATCTCCTAAAGGTTGACAGGTTAGGGGCTGATCGGACATTCTGGGGCAGGGATTTCCAGAGGATGGAAGAGGCTCTGGAGAAGTCCTGAAGGTGAGCATGGGAGGAGGTAACAAGTGAGCAAGAGGTTGAAGATGTGGGTTAGGGAGTTTAGGATAGAGCGGGAAGGTGGTCGCAGTAATTGTGAGGGGACAGGTGGTGAGGTGGGCCATGGAGTGGAGTTTATCAACTTCATCAGTGGTAACTGGGCAGAAGGAGGAGAGTATTGAGTGTGGTGTTGGACCCGAACAGTTATTGATTCCATTTGATAGCCAGCAGTGCACTTTGTCAGCTATACACTCACTCCCGGTGAAAAATCCCCCTGTCAGGTCCGTATGACATACAGACCTAGAGATAAAAGGGTTAAATGTACTAGAAGGTTTAGATACACTAACAAATTGAAGTCAAACTCCAGCTCACACTTTCTAGACAGTTAGAGCAACAGTTTTTTTCCTTTTGGGATAAAGGTTTTACATAAATAAATAAAAGCTTATAATTGTAAGCACCCCTGACATTTTTAAATGGTTTGTCTCATCCCTGTAAACTGATAGTTTGCAAGAGAGCTTCTTGTTTTGGGAAAAAAAAACAGACTTACTGGGTGGATAACCAGATGAGAACAGAAGAAGGCCTAAAAAAGAAAAATAATGCAGCCATCACATCTAAGAATTAGTAAACTGCAATTTGATAAATGTTTGTTTTTAGCTTTAATACTGCTTTCAAGGGCTGTTGAAAAGTGAACTCTTACATTGTTGATCAGTAGGAAGACTACCCTCCTCACAGACAACTAAAAAGATCATTGATTTCAGTGATTACTGAGAGACAGAAATTCTTCATTGCTCGACCCCTAGCAAACTCAAGAATAGCCCTAGGGTTCCAGAGAACACCAATTTAGGAAGGACACAAACGAGATTTATAACCCTGAGGCATGTCTCTAATTAATGACACATTACCCTTTTTAATGCATAGTTTTCTTTATGTCTAACTTTTCAGTAACATCGTAAAAAAATCCTTGATGGATCGTCTATTGAAACTTCAATGCCATTTTACTTGGGGCCTTCTTGGAGAAGATGTAGATATTGATAATGTGGAAGAAAGGCTAAATGACCAGATTGAGTATTTGCAAGATGCACTCAAACACAGGATGTATAACCTCCTGGCTTACCTAAAGCATCTCAAAGGGGACCATGAGAAAGCCATGATCCAGCTCCAAAAAGCTGAAGAACATATACAACGATCCAACATATCAGAAGATACAGATGTTAGAACTGTCATGTATGCTAACTTTGCTTGGGTTTTTTACCACCAGAACCAGTTTAACAAGAGTTTCACCTATGCAGAAAAGGTAGAGACCATTATAAAGCAATATGAGTCTCCTCCAAAGAAAAACACTCTTCTGTTAGATATATATGGTGAACAAGGCTGGACTTACTTATCCTTTACAGGAAAATACTATAAATGGGCTGCTGAGTGCTTTGAAAAAGCTCTAGAACTTGACCCAGAAGATCCAGAATTGAATTCAGGCTATGCCATGGCTGTGTATAGAATGGAAAGTTTCAGCTGTAGCAGCAACACAGAAAACAAATCTTTTCTACTCTTGAAGCGAGCTGTTGACTTAAATCCCAGAGATACAGTGGTGAAGGTTCTCCTTGCATTGAAATGTCTAGATATGAAGAACTATAATCAAGGAGCTATGTTAATAAAACAAGCTCTACAAGAACAACGAGAATCCCCATATGTTCTTCGATATGTGGCAAAGTTTTACAGAAAAAATAAACAGATAAATGAAGCTATTGCAAGGTTGCAGGAAGCAGTCCGTTTAACTCCTACCTCCATCACTGTTCATTATGAACTTGCCAAGTGTTACAAATACTTGATAAAAATGCCCACCGATGACAATAAGCAGCAAAACGATGAAAACATTGCAAATGCAATATTTCACTCAGAAAAGGCTGTTGAGCTAAACAGGTTATCCGTGGGAGCTCACATTTTATTGGCTCAGGTATACATGAAAGCTAATGAACACGAAAAGGCAAAAGAAGAATTTAACAAAACTCTGACCATGAATGGTATTGACTCCGAACAGAAACAAGAGCTCCATTTCTACTGGGCACTACATTTAAAACATTTGAGAAGATCTGAGTCTGGAGCAGTAAGGCATTTTAAGGAAGTGATAGACATACAAAATCCAACATGGTTTAGAGAAACTGCCATAAAAGAACTGGAAAGACTTGAGGAAACAATGAGGCTGGGTTCACACAATTGAAAATTGGATGCGGGTTCTCCCAATTTGCAATAGCAGGAGATTGTGACTGACTCTCTATGGAGCCGATTCACATATCTCCGCAGCGGGTCCGTTGTGATTTGCACCAAAACACTGTGCGTCTTTTGGTCCGTTTCAGGTCCGATTTCAGACCAAAATTTGGGCTGAAATCGGACCTGAAACGGTGCACCAGGACGCATCGGACCCCTGCTGTGAGCCGCATGCGTGAACCGAGCCTTATTGTGCAAAATTCAATGAATGCCACCAGACATGGTTTGCTTGGGTACATTCACCAGCAAAGAGGACAGGTCATCGCAGCAATGAAGTTCTTAAACAAAGCTCTTCTACTGGAGCCAGACAACCAGGAGTATTTAGAAGCATGTTCTGCTTTGCAAGGCCACATTATGATGACATAATATTGTTCTATAAAATTAGAGGACGAGAATGCACTAACTGCATTAAGCTATAGCAGCCATTATTTCATCTGATCTTAACTGCTCTAAATATTGTAAATGTAAATCTGCCTATGATTACTACACTTTGTATTGATTTTGGCAAGGCCCTATTGCATAAATCTGGTGATATTAACTAATAACGATTTACAAACAAAAGAAAATGATATTAGTGTAAATCTTGTATTGTTATGCTGATTTACTCTTTCTGGGAATTAGATATGAAAGAAATTAATTGTGGATTCATTTTATAAAACAGTAAAGGGGAAAAAAATGCTTCCTAATCCCCTTAGATAATTCCAATCCTATTTCTCATTTTTAAAACTGTACTAGGGGAATGACCACTGGATTGCTGAGTCCGGCCAGTAATAAGTAGTTTAAAACAAGTCTTTCATTTCTCCCATGCAGGGCAAAGTGACAATGTGGCTAATTTACTAAATGAGTAAAGAATGTTCACTTTGCAAAGTGAATTTTCACTTAGTGAATGAGGTGAATATATTCTGATCTCAATTAGCCAATCATGTCCAAGCAAAAATAAATTTTTCTCTCTTACATGTGATTGCCTATTCTTTACAAAGTGAACTTTCACCATATTCACTAAGCTAAGTGAAATTTACCTTGAAAAATGGAAAATTCGCTTTGCAAAATTGACATGCTCTACTCCTTTAGTAAACCATCCACACCGTCTCTGCCAAGGGCCCCCTGACTGACTGAGGAAGTGATGTGACCTCTCCCCTTATTCGAAGGCACTGGTAATTTTAGTGTTGGCTGTGATCGAAGGACACAATAGTAACATACTTATAGCCATCATGTGACCAAAATCTCATTAGAGCAATAATAACCCACTTGCCTTGAATGATTTTGTGCATTTTGGTACCTCTTGACTGTTATATGTTGAATCGAGTGGTAAGGTATGTTTAAAAAAGCAGTCATTGAAATAAAATAAATATTCCTTTGAATTTGTCTGTGTTAATAATATAAACAATATAAACTACTGCAATTGCATTACAAGGATATCTTAAACATTTTATTTGTTGTTCTACAACATATTCCAAACTGATGGAGGTCTTACTATAGGATGATATCTTGGACTTTACTGCCAACAACTAGGGATGAGTTTGACTCGAACATGGGGTGTGTGCCCATTCGCCAAAGAACGAACATTATGGGGTGTTCACGGGAAATTCGAGCACTCGCGGAATGCCCCATAATGCACTGTGAGATCACAGTGCATTGCTGTATGATGATTGGCCAAAGCATGCACCTGACCTGCATGCTTTGGCCAGTCCCAGCGCCCTCTGCTAAGAGAGCCATAATTGGCCAAAGGCAGGGGGCTTTTGGCCAATCATGGCTCAGGGGGACTAAGTCAATGCCCCACACTATATAAGGCTGCCTACACGGCGGCCCTGTGTAGTGTTGTTGGCGTGGACGGAGAGATAGCTTGATTTAGATTAAGCAGGCAGGTTATTCAGTTAGTGGCAGTGTATTTGATATATATATACAGTCAGTCTAGTATATATATATACTCTGCATCCAGTGTAGCCTATATCTACAGTGCATTCCATGGTGTACTATTTCTAATATACTTCAGGCGGTGTATAAATATAAATATATATATACAGTGTAGTATAAATATATATATATATATATATATACTCTGCATCCAATGTAGCCTATATCTACAGTGCATTCCGTAGTGTACTATTTCTAATATACTTCAGGCGGTGTATTAATATATATGTACAGTCTAGTATATATACAGTCAGGTCCATAAATATTGGGACATCGACACAATTCTAATCTTTTTGGCTCTATACACCACCACAATGGATTTGAAATGAAACGAAGAAGACTGCAGACTTTCAGCTTTAATTTGAGGGTATTTACATCCAAATCAGGTGAACAGTGTAGGAATTACAACAGTTTGTATATGTGCCTCCCACTTTTTTAAGGGACCAAAAGTAATGGGACAGATTAACAATCATCCATCAAACTTTCACTTTTTAATACTTGGTTGCAAATCCTTTGCAGTCAATTACAGCCTGAAGTCTGGAACACATAGACATCACCAGACGCTGGGTTTCATCCCTGGTGATGCTCTGCCAGGCCTCTACTGCAACTGTCTTCAGTTCCTGCTTGTTCTTGGGGCATTTTCCCTTCAGTTTTGTCTTCAGCAAGTGAAATGCATGCTCAATCGGATTCAGGTCAGGTGATTGACTTGACCATTGCATAACATTCCACTTCTTTCCCTTAAAAAACTCTTTGGTTGCTTTCACAGTCTGCTTCGGGTCACTGTCCATCTGCACTGTGAAGCGCCGTCCAATGAGTTCTGAAGCATTTTGCTTAATATGAGCAGATAATATTGCCTGAAACACTTCAGAATTCATCCTGCTGCTTTTGTCAGCAGTCACATCATCAATAAATACAAGAGAATCAGTTCCATTGTCAGCCATACATGCCCACGCCATGACACTACCACCACCATCATGCTTCACTGATGAGGTGGTATGTGTCATGGGATTTAGTAGACCAGACTGTGTGGACTGCACAGAGGAAACCAGAAACACATGTAAGTGAAAAATAAGGGTGTTTATTAAATAGGTGACAAATAAGTGAAATATAAACAGTGCAAAACCAACCACAGACCCACAAACTACAAATAATATATACAAATAACTGGAGATACCGGAATCGTAAACAAGCCAGGCCGAGGTCATACACAGGGAGGTCAGCAGCTGGGTAAGGACGGGAAACCAACAGGACAGGGAGAGGATGGATGGATAGGCTGCAGGGCAGGGATACAAGGAAATCAGGACACAGGAGGGACAGGTCCAGGATGGGTTCAGGATAGGGATCGGATCAGAAACAGGTTCAAAGTCAGGATACAAGCCGCAAGGTCAGGGCACAGGGAGAAAGATACCAAGGCAAGCATGTGAGGGCTTGCCGGGTATTTATGAGCCTGCAGTAATTGACCTCACGTTACACCTGAGGGCAGAGGGTGCTGTCTGCTTCACACTGCCGGAGTACACCCGCTGGTGGACACCGGTACTACAGCCCAAGGATGCAACAGTGCCACCAGCAGGTGAGTCCTCTTATTACAGGTCCTAGGTGTTGGAAGACACCCGCTGGTGGACACTGGTACTGCGATCCAAGAGACCGATAGGGACACCAACGGGTAAACCTTTTCATGACAGTACCCCCCCTCAAAGGAGCGGCCTCCAGACGCTCCAACTAGATGAAATTGTCCAAAGTTTATGGCCTCAAACCGAACAACAGATGAGGGCACATGGCTGGGCATTGGGTACTTCATATATAAACAAAACATTGTGCGCTAGCATAAATATACCATATATCTTGAAGTTATACCAAGAGCCACAGTGTATGTGTTAAGACAAACCACAGTGCAGCATAATATAACAAATTATAAACTATAACACATCTCCGTGAAGGAAAGTATATAAAAAGTGTGAAAAGGTCAATCAAAAAATATCATATAATTGGAATCCAAATCGCATGAAAAGCGCTTAATTCAGTTCATGGAAGACGGAATCACAAGGAGAGATTTGTGAAAGAGGTAAGCCGTTCCTTTGTTGTGTCACATCAAAATAGAAAGGTGAAAGATGTAGGAACACTTCCAAGCCACAAATAGTTCCGAAGGAGTAATAATGGATGTACTCTTACCAAACTTGTTGGGCCTCCTATGTAGCGAGGTCATACAGGCCTGCAGATATAACCCTCTGCAGGGACAAATGAATACCGATGTTCTGATCCTGTTCGCAAGCGCCACCCACTAAGAAATATTTTCACTGCTTCAGCGTCAGAAGGGAGACTTGCTTCTCAGAGGATCCATGGACGATAAGGAGAAAAAAGGGGGAAAAACTCCGATAGTGTAATAATTTTTATGAGGAGTTTATTACCTCGATTGACCATAGGTCATATACAAAATTGCAGAGTAAAAATGTTTAAAAAGCCGGCATAAAACAAAGGCTAAACGCCTGTGCAAATAAACATAGGATGCGTGATGGCAAGCACTGCGTGGCCACACCCAACAGATGAGGGCACATCAGGCTGGGCATTGGGTACTTCAGGCTGGGCATCAGGCACTTTAGACTGGGCAGCAGATACATCAAACCGGACAGTGGCACATCAGAGCACACAGCGGGCTCCGGGTCGTCGAGCTGGGCAGCAGGCTCCGGGTCGTCGAGCTGGGCAGCAGGCTCCGGGTCGTCGAGCTGGGCAGCAGGCTCCGGGTCGTCGAGCTGGGCAGCAGGCTCTGGAACATTAGGCCGAACAGCGAGCACCGTAAGGGCAGGCTGGATCACAGGCACCGGCTCAGCAGGCTGGGTAATGGGCCCCAGCCCAGTGGGCTGGGTAATGGGCCCCCGCCCAGCGATGCTGGACACCAGGCACTGGTCCGGCAAGCTGAATAACAGTTACTGGCTTAACAGGCTGATTGACAGACTCTGATTTAGTAGACTGAGTAAAGGGCACCGGATTAACAGACTGGGTAACGGGCACGGCTCAGCAGACTGGGTAACCGGCACCGGCTCAGCAGACTGGGTAATGGGCACCAGCTCAGCAGACTGGGTAATGGGCACAGGCTCAGCAGACTGGGTAACGGGCACCGGCTCAGCAGGCTGAGACACGGGCACCAAAACTTCAGGCTGAGACATGGGCACCGAAACCTCAGGCTGACACATGGGCACCGAAACCTCAGGCTGACACAAAGGCACCAAAACCTCAGGCTGACACAAGGGCACCGAAACCTCAGGCTGACACAAGGGCACTGAAACCTCAGGCTGACACACGGGCACCGAAACTTCAGGCTGAGACACCAATATCACGACATCCGGCTGGAAAGCAGGCAACGAGACACCAGGCTGGAAGGCAGGCAACGCGACATCAGGCTGGAAAGCAGGTACCAAAACATCACACTGAGAAGCGGGCACATCAGACGGGGAAGTGGAGACATCAAGCTGGAAGGCAGTCACCGAGACATCAGGCTGAAAGGCAAGCACCGAGACATCAGGCTGGAAGGTGGGCACATCAGACTGAAAGCGGGCACATCAGACTGGAAAGCAGGCACACCAGACTGGAAGGCAGGCACATCAGACTGGAAGGCAGGCACATCAGACTGGAAGGCAGGCACCAAGACTTGGAGCTGGAAGGCAGACATCAGGATATCAGACTGTAAAGCGGGCACATCAGACTGGAAAGCAAGCACATCAGACTGGAAAGCGGGCACATCAGACTGGAAAGCGGGCACATCAGACTGGAAAGTGGCACATCAAGCTGGAAGGCAGGCACCGAGACATCCCGCTGGAAGGCAGGTACCGAGACAACAGGCTGGAAGGCAAGCATTGAGACATCAGATTGGAAGGCGGGCACATCAGACTGGAAAGCGGGCACATCAGACTGGAAAGTGGGCACATCAGACTGGAAAGCGGGCACATCAGACTGGAAGGTGGGCACATCAGGCTGGAAGGCAGGCACATCAGGCTGAAAGGCAGGCACCGAGACTTCGGGCTGGAAGGCAGGCATCAAGACATCAGCTTGGAAAGGGGACACATCTGACTGGAAGGTAGGCACATCAAGCTGGAAGGCAGGCACATCAGGCTGGAAGGCAGGCACCAAGACTTTGGGATGGAAGGCAGGCATCAAGACATCAGACTGGAAAGCGGTCACATCAGACTAGAAAGCAGGCACATCAGACTGGAAAGTGGACACATCAGACTGGAAGGTAGGCACATCAGACTGGAAGGTAGGCACATCAGGCTGGAAGGCAGGCACATCAGGCTGGTAGGCAGGCACATCAGGCTGGATAGCAGGCACTGGGTTGGCAGGTTTAGGTGGGTCATCAAGTACAACTGGCATGAACGCAGGCTGGAACAGGTTGGTTGGTGTGGAGGCCGGTTGGGTTACTGGCAGGATGGTGTGGGTCGGGAAGAACTTTCGTTTTCTTTTTTGGTTTAGCCACTGCAGCTTTGTACATAGGTGCAGGGTCGTAAGAAAAGTATGTAGCTGGGCAAAAGGAAGACCAAGGAACAGTGGCTGGAGGAGGGTTCTGTGGGGTTGTTACAGGTGGAGGAGAAGAGGCAGGTAGATTAAAGGCAGAATAGGTGCTACACTTGGAGACTGTGTAGTAGTATTTGGTAGGGAGCTGAGTAAACTGGGCTGTAGCTGAGGTTGCCATAGGTGACGGGGAGATAGACTTTTGGGAAGGCAGGCAATTAATGGCAGGGCTGGAATGTTGAGGCTTACCTAAATGCAGGAGATCTGACCATGCCTGTAGCACAGGTTGAACAAATGCTGATTCACACCCGGCCTGACTAACCAGGGATTGCACTGAATGGATGCAATCAGACAACACCTGCTGTGAACAAGCGGAATAATGTTCCATAAAAAAGGCTGGATCATGTTCTAATAACCATACCAGGGATTCAACTTGGCCATAATTGAAGGGGGGAGAAAAATCATCGCTTCCTTTGGGAATGCATGACAGGGCTGGTTTTGCACATAACTGGATCAGGGGCTGAACATCTTCAAATGACATATACCCCTGATCCACTAGGGAATGAGCTGATCGGATAGTTTCCATCAGCTGGTCACTAGTCCACCCTTTTAAAATCTGGCGACAATATTCACCATCATCTTCTGCCAGCAGGGAATAATAAATGATTTCATTGAAATCCATATTAGCAGAACTAACAACCCTGATGGTTCTTCAATGCAGCCACGTCTGGTCAGGGATGGCCTTGGTATACTGTCACGGGATTTAGTAGACCAGACTGTGTGGACTGCACAGAGAAAATAAGAAACACATGTAAGTGAAAAATAAGGGTGTTTATTAAATAGGTGACAAATAAGTGAAATATAAACAGAAACCACAGACCCACAAACTACAAATAATATATACAAATAACTGGAGATACCGGAATCGTAAACAAGCCAGGCCGAGGTCATACACAGGGAGGTCAGCAGATGGGTAAGGACGGGAAACCAACAGGACAGGGAGAGGATGGATGGATAGGCTGCAGGGCAGGGATACAAGGAAATCAGGACACAGGAGGGACAGGTCCAGGATGGGTTCAGGATAGGGAGCGGATCATAAACAGGCTCAAAGTCAGGATACAAGCCGCAAGGTCAGGGTACAGGGAGAAAGATACCAAGGCAAGCATGTGAGGGCTTGCCGGGTATTTATGAGGCTGCAGTAATTGACCTCACGTTACACCTGAGCGCAGAGGGTGCTGTCTGCTCCACACTTCTGTAATACACCCGCTGGTGGACACTGGTACTACGGCCCAAGGATGCAACAGTGCCACCAGCAGGTGAGTCCTCTTATTACAGGTCCTAGGTGTTGGAAGACACCCGCTGGTGGACACTTATATTGCGATCCAAGAGAACGATAGCGCCACCAACGGGTAAACCTTTTCATGACAGTATGTTTTGGATCATGAGCAGTTTAGATGTTGTTTGGCAAACTCTAATCGGGCCTTCCTGTTTTTGAGGCTCACCAATGGTTTACATCTTGTAGTGAACCCTCTGTTATCACTCTGTATATACTCTGCATCCAGTGTAGCCTATATCTACAGTGCATTCCGTGGTGTACTGTTTCTACTACACTTCCGGTGGCGTACACAGTACACAATACAGTGCAGCCGTAGTGCAGTTGCTACTACTGTTCTGGTGGTGTACACAGTACACAATACAGTGCAGCCTTAGTGAAGTTGCTACTACTTTTCTGGTGCAGTACACAGTACACAATACAGTGCAGCTGTAGTGCATTTGCTACTACTTTTCTGGTGGTATAAACAATACAGTGCAACCATAGTGCAGTTGCTACTACTTTTCTGGTGGTGTACACAGTACACAATACAGTGCAGCCTTAGTGCAGCTGCTACTACTTTTCTGGTGCAGTACACAGTACACAATATAGTGCAGCTGTACTGCAGTTGCTACTGCTTTTCTGGTGCAGTACACAATACAGTTCAACCGTAGTACAGTGCTACTACTTTTCTGGTGGTGTACACAGTACACAATACAGTGCAGACTTAGTGCAGATGCTACTACTTTTCTGGTGGTGTACACAGTACATAATACAGCGCAGCCGTAGTGCATTTGCTACTACTTTTCTGGTGCAGTACACAATACAGTGCAATAGTAGTGCAGTTGCTACTACTTTTCTGGTGGTGTACACAGTACACAATACAGTGCAGCCTTAGTGCAGTTGCAAATAGCACACTTGAAATGAACTCTGGACCTTTTATCTGCTCCTTGTAAATGGGATAATAAGGGAATAATACACACCAGGCCATGGAACAGCTGAGCAGCCAATTGTCCCATTACTTTTGGTCCCTTAAAAAATGGGAGGCACATATACAAACTGTTGTAATTCCTACACCGTTCACCTGATTTGGATGTAAATACCCTCAAATTAAAGCTGAAAGTCTGCAGTTAAAGCACATCTTGTTTGTTTCATTCCAAATCCATTGTGGTGGTGTTTAGAGCCAAAAAGAGTAGAATTGTGTTGATTTCCCAATATTTATGGACCTGACGGTATATATATCTATATATCTGGTGTACTGTTTCTACTACACTTCTGGTGGCGTACACAGTACACAATACAGTGCAGCCGTAGTGCAGTTGCTACTACTGTTCTGGTGGTGTACACAGTACACAATACAGTGCAGCCGTAGTGCAGTTGCTACAAATTTTCTGGTGCAGTGCACAATATAGTGCAACTGTAGTGCAGTTGCTACTACTTTTCTGGTGGTGTACACAGTACACAATACAGTGCAGCCTTAGTGCAGTTGCTACTACTTTTCTGGTGGTGTACACAGTACACAATACAGTGTAGTGTGGTGTTGCAAAACAAAATATACATCATGTCTGGAAGGCCACCAAGGAGGATGCTCACAGGCCACTAAAAGAGGGCAAGCAGCCTCTGTGTCTACAGTCAACAGTGCTGGTCATAGACATGGTGCATCTTCTGCAGGTGGCCGTGGGGCACGCTTGTCCTTTTTTTCTTCTGCTGGCCATGTTATTGAGCCAGAACATGCAGAAGAGTTGGTGGAGTGGATAACAAAGCCGTGCTCGTCCTCCTCATCCTCTGTCACCCAGGCTCAGAGTAGTTTGCCTTCAAATGCAGCTGCCAAAGCGGCCTATTCCACCTGGTCCTTGTCCACAGTCACTCCTTTCATAGCCCCACCATCATGCACGGAGGATTCCCCTTAAATATTCGACCACAGTGTTGGGTACATGCTGCTGGAGGATGCACAGCGATTGGAAAGCTCCAATGTTGGTTCCCAGGTTGAGGAAGGGAGTAACGTGAACCTAGAGAGAGGGGGTGCCCAAAAAGGACAAGAAACTGTCAGTCATGTTCCCCCAGCTGCAGCATACTGCCAAATTTGCTCCTGTGATGAGGATGAAGGGGATGATGAGGTCACTGACTCTACTTGGGTGCCTGATAGAAGAGAGGAGGAGGAGGCGGGCACAACTCCAACAAGGCAGGATGTCCTTGAGGGGACAGCTTAAGGGCAGCCACCCTACTGCATCACACTGCAGAGCTCGGCAGGTGCAAGGCACTGCTGATTACCCGCTGATTTTGAAAACTTCCTTGGTGTGGGCTTTTTTGACACGTGTGCAGCAGATCGCACTGTTGCTATTTGCAACCTGAAGCATATCAAGCTTGGCCAGAACAGCAGCCGCTTGGGCACCACATGCTTGACTAGACATATCACGACCTCCCATGCAGTCCATTGACAACAGTACTTGAAAGACCAACATCAATGAAAAAGGCGGACTTCTCCATGCTCCTCATCTAGGATCTCCAACCCCATTATACCTCCAGTCCTCTCAAAAACCTGCACTGAGAGGAATGAAGGTATAGCAATAGGTGTCCCAAGTACTTGCAACCAATCTGCTATCAGTACACCTCCATCTGATTTTAGCAGGTAAATTTCCCTACCCCAGTTTCTAAACCGTAAAAAGAAATTTGGTCCCAGCCATCCACATGCCCAGCGTCTGAATGCTAGCTTGGCCAAACTGCTAGCACTGCAACTGCTGCCTTTTCAGCTGGTAGACTCTGCCCCCTTTTATGAATTTGTGGAATGTACTGTACCTCAGTGTCAGGTTCCAAAACACCATTTCTTTTTACGGAAGGCCATTCCGGCTCTTCCGGCATGTGGAAGGCAATGTTTTGGCCTCACTGGACAGGGCGGTCAGCAGTAAGGTGCATTATACCGCAGACTCATGGTCTAGCAGGGAGGGGCAGGGACGTTACCTTTCCTTCACAGCGCACTGGGTAACTCTGCTGGCAGCTGGGAAGGATGCAGGACAAAGTTCAGTATTGTTGGAGCTTGTTCTGCCACCACGCCTCCAAAATGTTAGTGGTGATTCTGCCACAGCTCTCTCCTCCACCCCATCTTCTTCTTTCTCTATGACCTCTTCTGCAGATTTGTTATTTGAACCAGCGGTGCTCCGTAAGCGTTCAAGGGCCTACGCAAGCACTCAGGAAAAAAGATGCCATGTGCTTGAGTTGGTCTGCTTAGGGGACAGAAGCCACACTGGGGCAGAGATTCTGTCAGCTCTGTAGGGGCAGGCTTAGAGGTGGTTGACGCCACACCAGCTTCAGCCAGGAATGGTTGTATGCGACAATGGCACCAACCTTCTCTCTGCCCTCCGACAGGGACACTTGACCCATGACCTATGTTTGGCACACGTCCTGAATTTGGGGGTGCAGCGGTTCTTGAGCAGGTACCCAGGCTTACAGGTTCTCCTGAGGCAAGCCAGAAAAGTCTGTGGTCATTTCCGCTGGTCATACAATGCCAGTGCTCAGCTGGCTGACATTCAAAGGGAATGCAACCTGCCTACCAACCGCCTCATTTGTGACATGCCCACCAGGTGGAACTCAACATTGGCAATGCTGCAGTGGCTGCACATGCAGCAGAGGGCCGTCAATGAGTACCTGTGTGAGTATGGCACCAGGACAGGGTCAGGGGAGCTTGGCTTCTTTTCACCACGCCAGTGGCTACTGATCAAGGATGCATGCACTGTCCTGTCACCATTTAAGGAGGTCACGAGGATGGTGAGCAGCGGCAATGCATGCATCAGTGATACTGTCCCTCTTGTCTTCCTGTTGGAGCACTTGAGGCAGAACAGCGGGAGGAAGAGGAGGACTTCCTTACCTCTCAAGGCCCCTTTATCCAGAAAGTATTCCTGCGGGCCCGCCAAACACACAGGAAGAAGAGGAGGAGGATTGTGTCAGCATGGACGTGGAGGATAACACTCAGCAGCAGTCTTTAAGGGATGGTTTTCAGCCCCCAGAAACCCAAGGAGTTGTACGTGGCTGGGAGGAGGTTGTTACGGATCATGTGATCCTTAGTGACCCAGAGGACTCAGAAGCAAATGCCTCTGCAAACTTACGCTGTGGGGCCTCCCTGATTCTGCAAAGCCTGCAAAAGGACCCTGGGATTCGTGGTATCAAGGAGAGTGATCATTACTGGCTGGCAACCCTTCTTGATCCACGTTACAAGGGTAAGGTTGCAGAACTCATCCTGCCTTCGCAGAGGGAGCAGAGGATGAAACATCTTCAGGAGGCCTTGAAGAAAAGTTTGTGCAATGCATTTCCAGACCCTGGGAGGTTACAATTTCCTGGTGCTGGACAACGTGTTGCTGAGGCTTTATTCAGTAGACATGTGCACACTGAAATATTTTGTTTTGGAATTTCATTTTCGTACGAAAAATACATTTATTTAGTTACTCCCGAAATTCGTTTTTATTTATTTCGTTTTTCGTTAAAAAATTGCATACGTCCGAAAATCCAAATTAAGGTCGAATCTGTCATTGAAGGCTTATGGTGTCTTTCGAATGTTCAAAGAAGATTCGACGGAGCAGCTAAACTGTACGACTCCGTATAGTTTACCTGCTCCGTCGAATTTTATTAGAATTTTCAACAGACACCATAAGCCAAAGTACGTGTGTACTTAGTTCTAGCTATTTTACTGCTCCTCCTCTTTGGTTACAATCAGCCAATAACATTCATCATCATCATTTTTATTTATCTTTTCTCCCCTACGTCGAATCTTTTCTCCCCTATGTCGAATTTTTTCTCCCCTACGTCGAATCTTTTCTCTCTATGTCGAATCTTTTCTCTCTATGTAGAATAATCTTGGACTAATAGAGTTAAGGTTAGGCACATTCGACCACAGGTTTGATGGACACAGATTGTTATTATCATCATATCGAATCTCCTATCTATATCGAACTGTTGTAGCAACGAAAACGAAAATAAAGCATTTGCTTATGTCGGATCTTTTGTTTTTCGGATTCTGCACTTTCGTTATCATTTGTAAAAACGATAACGAAAATACCTGAAATTCGGACGAAAATGCATTCGGACGAAAATGAATGCACATGTCTATTATTCAGTCAGAGGAAGAGCGGTGGAGAAGGTGGCCGGCTGACCGATGCCTTCAAGGGGAATATCTAGGGGCAAGAGCAGACTTGAAGACCTTTCCAACAGACCATCCCCTGGGTTACTGGGTCTTGAGGATGAACCACTGGCCAAAACTTACTCAAAATGCAATTGAGCTACTGGCCTGTCCTGCATCCAGCGTTCTTTCTGAATGCACATTTAGTGCTGCTGGAGGGTTTGTAACAGATCATAGAGTGCGCCTGTCCACAGACTCCGTTGATAGGCTCACATTCATAAAAATGAATCAGTCTTGGATCAGCAGCAGCTATCAAGCACCTGATGCTGATGTAACTGATGGATTTCTCTATGGATGTGGGATCCCTTAAAGACTGCCTGTGCTGAGTGACTATCCTATTTCTCCTCAAACTTGATGATGATAGCTTCCAACAATATTTTTGGTTTAGGGCACCACCACCACTGCCTATGGCCCAATTTTTCTGCCCCTGTTTAACAGGGGCATGTAATTACAATTTTTGATCTAATATTTCCCAGCAGGACCTGGTCTTGCGCCCACCAACAGTAACTGTGAGAGCTTACAGTGTTGTGGCACCACCACCAAAGGCCCAATTTTTCTGCCCCTGTTTAAAAGGGGCATGTAATTACAGTTTTTGATCTAATATTTCACAGCAGGGCCTGTTCCGGCACCCAACAAGAGTAACTGTAAAGGGTTACAGTGTTGTGGCACCACCACCACCACCACCCAAGGCCCAATTTTTCTGCCCCTGTTTAACAGGGGCATGTAATTACAATTTTTGATCTAATATTTCCCAGCAGGGCCTGGTCCTGCGCCCACCAACAGTAACTGTGAGAGCTTACAGTGTTGTGGCACCACCACCAAAGGCCCAATTTTTCTGCCCCTGTTTAACAGGGGCATGTAATTACAGTTTTTGATCTAATATTTCACAGCAGGGCCTGTTCCGGCACCCAACAAGAGTAACTGTAAAGGGTTACAGTGTTGTGGCACCACCACCACCCAAGGCCCAATTTTTCTGCCCCTGTTTAACAGGGGCATGTAATTACAATTTTTGATATGATATTTCACAGGCAGGGTACGTTCCTGCGCCCACCAACAGTAACTGTGAGAGCTTACAGTGTTGTGGCACCACCACCAAAGGCCCAATTTTTCTGCCCCTGTTTAACAGGGGCATGTAATTACAATTTTTGATCTAATATTTCAAAGCAGAGCCCATTCCTGCACCCACCAAGAGTAACTGTGAGGGCTTACAGTGTTGTGGCACCACCACCAAAGGCCCAATTTTTATGCCCCTGTTTAACAGGGGCATGTAATTTAAATTTTTGATATGATATTTTACAGCAGGGCCCGTTCCTGTGCCCACCAAGAGTAACTGTGAGGGCTTACAGTGTTGTGGCACCACCACCAAAGGCCCAATTTTTCTGCCACTGTTTAACAGGGGCATGTAATTACAGATCTAATATTTCACAGCAGGGCCTGTTCCTGCACCCAACAAGAGTAACTGTAAAGGGAAAGAAGACATTAATAAAGGAATTGTCAAAAACCGTCTTGTCTTTTTTAACATTTTTGACACTTTTTTTGTGAAATGGTAGGGGTACTTTTGTACCCCATTACCATTTCACACGGGGGGGCGGGATCTGGGGGTCCCCTTGTTAAAGGGGGCTTCCAGATTCTGATAAGCCCCCGCCAGCAGACCCCCACAACCACCGGACAAGGGTTGTGGGGATGAGGCCCTTGTCCTCATCATGGGGGCATGTGGCCTGGTATGGTTCAGGAGGGGGGGGCTCTCTCGTCCCCCCCTCTTTTCCTGCAGTCTGCCAGGTTGCATGCTCAGATAAGGGTCTGGTATGCATTTTTAGGGGGACCCCCAAGCCATTTTTTTTAAAATTTTGGAGTGGGGTTCCCCTTAAAATCCATACCAGACCTGAAGGGTCTGGTATGGATTTTGAGGGGGACCCCCATGCCATTTGTTTTTTCATTTTGGCTCGGGGTTGCCTTAATATCCATACCAGACCTGAAGGGCCTGGTATGGAATTTGGGGGGACCCTCACACATTTTTTTTTTTTTAATTTTGGTTCGGGGTTCCCCTTAATATTCATACCAGACCCAGGGGGCATGGTAATGCACTGTGGGGGAACCCCAGGCCGTTTTTTTCAGTGACTTTTATGAGTATTGCAGAGACCCAACAATTCATTATAGCTGCCGATGCTAGTACTTCTAAATGACTTTTTTTCCTTTAGAAATGTCATTTTGCGCTCGGACTGTTGTAAACATGGGAAACATGCACCACTTTCCAGGCATACTATAGACACCCCCCAGGTACAAAATTTAAAGGAATATTTCACTTTTATTGCTTCACATTAAGCATTATTAAAATCACTGCTCCCGAAAAAACGGCCATGTTTAAAACTTTTTTTTGCATTGATAACGTCTCCTGAGGCAGGACCTGAGTACCCAAACACTTTTTATGGCAACAATTTGCATATAAGGCTTTAAAATTAGCACTTTTGATTTTTCACGTTCGTGTCCCATTGACTTTAACGGTGTTCGCGTGTTCGAACAAACTTTTTGCCTGTTCGCATGTTCTGCTGCGAACCGAACAGGGGGGTGTTCAGCCCATCCCTAGCCACAAGCAGTTTTAAATGACTTTTTTTCCTTTAGAAATGTCATTTTGCTGTGGTATTGTTATAAACACGTGAAAACTGCGCCACTTTACAGGCATACTATAGACACCCCCCAGGCACAATATTTAAAAGAAAATTTCATTTTTATTTTTTCACTTTAAGCATTCTTAAAAACACTGTGCCTGAAAAAACGGCCATTTTTAAAACTTTTGTTTTCAATGATACATGTCACCTGGGGCAGGACCCGAGTCCCCAAACACTCTTTATGGCAATAATTTGCATATAAGCCTTTAAAATTAGCACTTTTGATGTTTCACATTCGTGTCCCATAGACTTTAACGGTGTTTGCGTGTTCGAACAAACTTTTTGCATGTTCGCATGTTCTGCTGCGAACCGAACCTGTGCTTTGTACATGAAAGGCAAAGCAACAGGTTCATTTTATTTAAAAAACAATACAAAATCTTGCGAACTTCCATGTGAAAATCCAAATGATAATTAGAGATGATTAAAGGACAGCTGCTAGCATTAATCACGTCCCATATGCTTGTGCCAAAAAATGGAAAATTGTATACTCACCTTTTCCGTTTTTTTTCCTTTCCTGACGCATCTTCATGGCAGCACACACTGGGTTATGACTCCGCCCCCACAACCTGACAGGATTGGTTAGCTATAAATTTGAAGGGGAGACACCCCGCTATATTCTCTGTAAATATACAATTTTCTGTTTTCCTGACGCCTTCATGGCAGCACGCACTGGGAAATAACTCACCAGTCGGGTGGTTGCAAGAAAATAATATTTATTCCATATAATGCAGAAGAATTGGCTCTAACAATGGATCTACCGAAGTCTGCCATAGCCAAGTGAGCAGAGTCCACTCTATAGTGAGTAATGAAAGTGTGTCTGGAGGACCAAGTCGCTGCTTTGCAAATCATCTCTGGTGAGACCCTGCAGTATGCTGCCCAGGAGGTAGCCACTGCCCTAGTCGAGTGAGCCCTGATTCCTTCAGGAATTGCCAGATGGCGAATGGAGTATGCCTTCTTGATGGATTTGACTAACCAGGAGGCGATAGTACGTGAAGTAGCCGCTTGACCTCGTCTGTTTCCATGGGGAATGACCATGAGGGAATTCGTCTTCCTAAAAGGAGTTGTAGCCGCTAGGTAACTAATGATGGTTGTTTTAACATCCAGTGGATGAGGTTCACCTTGATCATTAGTAAAGGATGGTAAGACAATGTCTTGGTTGTAGTGGAAGGAAGATGCTACCTTCGGGATGAAGTGGTCTGAAGGTCTTAGTAAGGTTCCGATGCCATCAGTGCTTGGATTTCAGATACCCTCTTTGCTGATGTAATTGCAATGAGAAAAGACAGTTTCAGAGTTAGATCCCACAGTGAGATTGATTCAGATGGAGTAAAAGGAGGATTGGTGAAGGCATTGAGGACTACTGAGAGGTCCCATGATGGAAAAGCTGGTTTCTTGGGAGGTTTGATTTTCAGACAGGCTCTCGGGAATTGGATTACCAGAGGATGTAATGCCCATCTAGTGCCTGTTTTGGCCGACAAAGCGGATACTTGTACCTTAAGTGTACTTGAATTTAAGCCTTTGTCGATTCCTGACTGGAGGAACTCTAAAATTTGAGAAGGTTCTGGAGAAATGGGGTTCCATCCCTTCTGCTGTGCCATGGAAAAGAACTTGCTCCAAATTCTTGTATAGGTGGTGTTGGTGGTATTTTTCCTGGCTTGCATCAGGGTTGATATTACTTCCTGAGAACAGCCTTGTTCCCTTAACCTAGCCCTTTCAACCTGCAGGCCGCCAGATGCAACTTCTCCTGAGCTGGGTGTAGGAATTGGCCTTGAGATAGCAGATCCGGGGTTACCGGAAGAGGGATTGGAGGCTGAAGCCTGAGTTGTAATAGAGTCGTGAACCATGGTCTTCTTGGCCAAAGTGGGATTACTGCGATTACTGTGGCTGAAGATCTCCGAAGCCTGGACAGGAATTTCGCAATTAACGGGGTTGGAGGGATTTTGTACCCCAACTTGAAGTTCCATGGGTAAATTAGACAATCTATTCCCTCGGCTGATGGGAACGATGCTCTTGACAGAAACCTCCGACACTTTGTATTCGCAGGCGTGGCTGCTAAGTCGACCTCTGGCATTTCCCACGTTTCCGTAAGAAGGGAAAAGGCCTGGAGGCTCAAGGACCATTCGTTGTTCGAGAGAGTCTCTCGGCTCAGATAATTGGCTAACATGTTCTGTGCCGCAGGGACATATATTGCCCTTAAGTCTGTTAGGTGTGCCTGTGCCCATTCTAGGATAGGACGGACTTCCTCTATCAGTGTGAGACTCTTGGTACCCCCTGCTTCTGGATATAGGACACTGCCACCTTGTTGTCCATCCGGATAAGCACATTTTTCCCCCTCAGGGCTGGTGCAAATGCCATGAGAGCCTGGAAAGCTGCCCTGAGTTCTAGTATATTCGATACTACACCCTGGGCCTGGAACTGCCATCGGCCCTGAGCTGCTTGATCTTGAAAGTGAGCTCCCCAATCACTCTGACAGGCATCCGAAGTGACTATTTCTGGGTCTGGAGGAACTATCGGCCTGTATTTTCTGGGATTGTTCGGGTGTGTCCACCACCAAACCGATTGCTTCATTGGTCTGGAAATGGGAATGGTCTGATGCATCGATACTCCATCCCACTGCCTTAGAAAGGAGTTTTTCAGGACTCTCCTGTGCCATTGTGACCACTGCACCAAGGGTAGAGTTGCAGACATGGACCCTAGCACACTCAGACAGGTCCTGGCTGGTAGATGCCTCGCTGACAGTAATCTCCACATCTTCTGTATTAGAAGCTGGACTTTCTCCTGAGGGAGTTGTACCCTGTTCAATTTGGTGTTCAGATCCACTCCCAGAAATACCATATTTTGCATGGGTTGCAGACTGCTCTTTTTCCAATTGACTAGCCAACCAAAGTCTTGGAGAGTTGTGAGTAGGATCTTCCGATGACATAGCAAAGTCTCACGATTTTCTGCTAAGAGCAGGATGTCGTCTAAATAATGGTGGACTTGAAGACCCTTTTCCCTGAGGAATGCAACCAAGGGTAGCAGGACCTTGGTGAATGTCCTGGGAGCCAAAGAGATGCCGAAAAGGAGGCACTGGAATTGGAAGTGACATTTGTTGATGGCGAATCAGAGGAACATTTGAAAGGCGGGATGAATCGGAATATGTAGGTAAGTGTCTGATAAATCTACTGATAGCATCCAGTCGCCCAGGTTCACTGCCAGAATTATGCACTGAAGGCTCTCCATTTTGAAAGCCTCTATTTTGATATTCCTGTTGAGATTTTTTAAATCCAATACAGGGCACAAGTCTCCTGTCTTCTTCTTTAACAAAAATAATAGAATAGAAACCCCTCCCCTTTTGACATGATGGAACTTCCAGAATCGCTCCATTTTGCTTCAATTCTACTACATATTTTATTAGTAACTGCCTTTTGTTTAGTAAAGATGGCAGTCTGGTTGATTGGAAGTGATTTCCCGGGAGTCTTCCCATAAACTTCCATTTGTGTCCAAATCTGATTGTGGATAGTGTCCACAGATCCTTTATATGACTTGACCAGATCTGTACGAAGTTCTTGAGCCTGGCGCCCATCTGTGCTGGGTGGGCAGGCGAATCTTCAAAAGGACTTCTGCTGCTCCCCTGCCGGAGTAGTCTTGGACTTCTGCATCCTCAGGAAGGAAGGTCTTGCATTTTTCCAGCCCCTTCTAAACTCCCTACCGGGGCGGTAGGATCTAGCTTCCTTGTATTTATCGGGGAGGTTGCGTCTGTAGGACGGACCCTTTTGGGCCTTGGGTCTCCTGTCCGAGGGAATTAATCCCGACTTAACTCCTGTTACCTTAGAGATGGCGGCATCCAATTTAGACCCGAACAGGTTTGAGCCATCGTATGGGATTCTGCACCAGTTTGTTTAAGATGCAGTATCGGCCATCCGTGGTTTCAGCCACAAGGTCCTTCTTGCCGTGACTGAGGCTAGCATTGATCTTGCTGAAGACCTTATAATATCGACTGAGGCTTCTGCCACAAAGTTGTCTGCCAACTTGATTTCCTGAAGAGAGGAGATTATTTTCTCTGATTCAGTGCCGTCTTGAAGGTCCTTCTCCACCCGGGATGCCCATCCTGATATAGCTTTAGCTACTGCTGCTGTGGTAATCGCTGGCCTGCAAGTGCCCCCAGCCGTGGAATATGCTTTTTTCAATTCTAGATCCAATTTCCGATCAAGAACATCCCAAAAGGAAACTGCGTCCTCAATAGGCAGAGTGACATGGCGTGCAAGACGCATCAAGGAGGAGTCGATTGTAGGGGCGTTAATCAATGAATTGACTTTAGACTCTTTCAAAGGATACATCTTTGCCAGTCTGTTGGTGAGGCTGGACCGCTTATCAGATCTTTCCCACTCATCTTTAATTAGATCTTCCAGTTCACCTATAAAAGGGAAGCATTCTGGATCTTTTCTTAAATTTGGGAAATATTTCCGAACTTTCTGCGGTTCCACTTTATCTTCTTCCCAGCCGATCGCTTCCTTAACTGATTTTGCAAAAGGTTCAACTAGGGAAAAATCAAAGCCTGCTGACATCTCCTGGTCCTCATCTCTGGAGGAAGATTCTGATGCCTGGGGCTGATGGAAGTCTGCTGCCGATGTGCTGGGAGCAGGCCTATCCGTTAGTGGTGCCGTTGTCTCCATTACGGATTCTCGTACAGATTCTCTTATGAGCTTAGTAGCCACCCTTGCGTCTAATTCTTTTTCCTTTGTTGCCTCATTGAAGCATGAGCGGCAGGATAGTTTATCTGGCAAGGCCGGCGCGCTGCATACCCAGCAAGCGTTTGCTGCAGGACAGGTGTAGCGGCTCTGGTGGTGTGATGAAGGTGACCGTCTGTGGTGTGACCGACTATAGCGGGAGCGGCTGTGGCGTGAGCGGCTGTGACGTGAGCGGCTATGTCTTCGGGTGGCGGGAGGAAGATCTTGAACGGCTTCTGCGGGACTCCCTGTTTGACATGACTTGATCTTCTTCCATGCCTTGAACTTACGGCTCTTGACCTGGTAGGGCTGCCAAAACGCAGCATTAGTGGTCCGGCTCTCTTTTTTTCTCCCCTTCTTCAATACTTACCAATGACGGACAGCCTCTTACCTAGTTTGCTGAAGGTGGTCTGCGCGGGCAGTGGCCTTCATAGTAATAGTGACAGGAAGCTTGAAGAGGAATAAGGAAAAAGATTATATATATATATATATATATATATATATATATATATATTTTTTTTTTTTTTTTTTTTTATTCATTTATTTTTTTTTATAATTTTTTTTTTTTTTTAAAGAAGGCTGGAGAGAGCCTGGAGCAGTTGATCAGACTTACCTGAGTTTGCTGAGTCAGTTCTGGCAAAGCAGGTGTGATAGGCAGTGAAATTAAGCTTTGCTGGTTCACTACAGCAAAAACACAGAGAAAGGCTGTGTTTTTAAATCTGGCGCTGCCGTCGCGGCAAAATGATGCTCCTGCGCATGCGCAGAGTGTCCCGAACATCCCTGCGCCATCTTGGAGAAGGGCACAGCCCTACCTTAGGCAGTAACCTACTCTGGACACAATAGAGAAGAATGCAGAGCGGAGGAGGAGCGTCGGTGGTCATGATGGCTCCCGGTGGACAACAGGTACCAGCAATCCCCTTAAGCAGGAAAAAAACGTAACTGGAAAGAAAAATAAAGGGACAGGCATAATAGAGAGGAGGCCACTGCAATATATGAAGCTTCTTTAAAGCTTACTGTGCCAGACATCCAGACGCCCTCTGAGACCACCAGAATGGGAGTTCCCTCCATAGAAGCGTCTTTAGAGACTGTACAGGAGGGACTTCCAAACAGGAGAGGCTTGAACCTGCTGGGGCGAGTGCGGTAAGAGGCTTTTTCTTTAATCTTTTAAATAGGAGCAACCTTGTTCATCCAAATCTGTCAGGTGAGGATAAAAAAGAGAATGCAGCGGGGTGTCTTCCCTTCAAATTTATAGCTAACCAATCCTGTCAGGTTGTGGGGGTGGAGTCAAAACCCAGTGCGTGCTGCCATGAAGGCATCAGGAAAGTTTTATATCAATATAATGCTGCGCTATCCAAATATAATCATACGGTAACCATACTAAATCATAATATGACTGGTTGCAGTTAAATAGTGGTGGTGAGATATTCTAATCCTATATAAAAAATCTAGTGAATCTAATAACGCAGTCTTATACGATTAACAGTTGCGATCATGACCAATTATAAATTGCAATCATATGCGATCCTCCCAATGACAACCTGTGAAGCATACACACCTCTAGATACACATGTAGCATTCATATGCAATAGAGAAATTTGCAACCCTGTGCGATAATTGTGATACTGCAGTAATTGCAGTGACAACCTGTAATGTACATCAATCTATATAAAAGTGCATCAATATACAATAATCAATATAGAAATAAAGTGAACTGTGTTTAAAGTGCTCCTGTGCCAAACTAATTCATGCATTAATCTGTGTCCATAAAATCGCAGCATAAAGTCCATTCATAACTACTCCATTTTTCCAGTGCTCATTGCAGATGATAAAACAGATGATATAACAGTAAAGTGCTCGTGTCCACTCTTGTGCTCCCCTTTGGTGTATGCGCTCACCTTAGAATGTGTGACCTTGCACCCAAGCTCGGTCAAAACACGCTTTTAAACCACCTCTGGGTTTATGGTCAGCATTTAGATCCTTGGGTGGTTGCTTGCAGCAATATTCATATGGAAAACCGAGGAAACTGGATAGTGTATTACCGTTTTAAATAAACTTTGTTGCATGACTGAGCAATTGCCAGTTATAGTAGCACAATGCTGAATAACGAAAAAATCCCCTGTTCATGAAGGGGATAAAACCTTCCGGAGGTCAGGTGGTTAAAGTATACTAAAACCAAAAATTGCTGTTTGTTTTGGTTACATTGAGAAAGGGTTATAACCTCTGTTGGGGTTTTTTGCTGTTTGTGTTGGGGAAATTTCTCTTTGCTTACCTAAAGACATATGAAGAAAATTATTCAAACTTCAAAGTGAAGGGAAATTCTCTTTCAGACATCTAAAGTAAAAAATGTTACGCTGGAGGCGTGTCTTGGTAATGGCGCTGTGAGGCAGTGCAGCGTTCGGGGAGAGAGCCTTTTCCAGTAAGCAGACCTCGCAAATCTCTCATGACCACAGCAGACAAAGCCCCAGGGACACCTGCTGCACACAGAGGACCAGACATCTCTGTTTATTTTCTCAGGAATTCTGCAACTCCGGTCCTGGCCCCAGATTCCAGGATGGCGGCGCTGCAAAATAACACTGCCGGTTCCACTACACAGAAGAGAGCGGGTAAGATGCTACCAGTCCCTGCTCTCGAGGCACAGCAGCCTTCAGATCACCCAGACTCCCCGATCTTATCCCCGGATTTTCCAAGGGCAGACTCTCCCTCAGCCTTGCTGGATGTCAGTTCACTGGGACAACCATCTGCAGCCTTATGGAAGCATCATCTCCTTTCTTCCCACCAAGCAGGACACTATTGAGGCAGCCTCAATAGTGAGTACACTCTCTAGAGAAATACATGACCTTAAGCAACAAATTGACACTGTGGACTTGTGGATTTCCGTGGTTGAAACCTCCTCAAATGCCATGGAATCTAGAGTGGCGGCACTGGCGGAGTCGCATACCAAATATCAACTTCGCATAACTATGTTACAGTTGTTGATTGACTATGGCGAGAACTGCAATCGCAGAAACAATATTAGGCTGTGGGGTTTACCAGAGACCACTTCTGGGGACGACCTCAGAACCACAGTCACTGCCATCTTTATTCGCCTGCTGGATAAGTCGCCCACGGAGGAGTTGGATTTGGATCGGGTGCACAGAGTGCAGGGACCCCATGGGGGGATGCTCCCTTTCCCAGAGATGTTCTCGCCAGGGTCCATTTTTATACATTCAAAGAGGAAATAATGCGGCAAGCCTGGGCCAAGGGCCCTGTGGACTTTAATGGTGTAACTGTGCAACTTTTTCCAGATCTCTCACGACTTACACTTAGGATGAGGGGTGTACTACGCCCATTGCTGGCGGGGGCCACGTACCGATGGGGACACCCATTTCATCTCACAGTCCTAAAGGGAAATTACTCCTTCATTTTGCGCTGGCCCGAACAGCTAACGGATCTTTTCGCCTTCTTGGGAACCCCGGAGATCCCCATCCCAGACTGGCTGGATTTCCCAACTACAATTGGTAGCTCTCGTCCTGCATCTCCGAGGCCCCAAAGATCCAGGAGACGAAGACCGCAATCCAGAACAAGGTAGAATCCAAAGACACCCCGACTTCACCTGGGACTTAACTGGGACCAGCTTTCCGGGTTACCTTCTGGGTTGGTAGCGGCATGGTAGGATGTTATATAGAAGCCGTCGTAACATAAACATTTTATTTTTTCTTACTTAGTTGTTCCAACTGCGGGCACGAGAGCCCAAGAACTGGACAGGCCCTATACGACATTTTTCCTCATAAGACCGAACAGTAGGTTGCTGTCCAAATAGACGGCCTGCTCTGTTCTGAGCTTCTAGAGCATACCTCACGCTATATTTTCTCCTGTAGATAACATGTTTAATATGTCTTGATCAGTTTTGCTCCGCAGCTGGATGAGGGTTGTTTCGCTGCTCCCCCCCACCACTACAACCCAGGTGTGTTTTTGTTTCTTATTTTTTTGGTTTTGTTTTTCCCTGGCGTGTGGCTGGGGGTTGTGGCGATTCTTCCCGGAAGGCTGTGGAACATTATATTTTGAGTTATTGTAGACCAGGTAGAGTTTGGTGTGTTATGTTTTCTTGGGTTCATACTCAGTAGGGATGAGCCGAACACCCCGGTTCGGTTTGTACCAGAACCTGTGAACGGACCGAAAATTCGCGCAAACTTTAGAACCCCATTGAAGTCTATGGGACTCGAACGTTCGAAATCAAAAGTGCTAAATTTAAAGGCTAATTTGCATGGTATTGTCCTAAAAAAGGTTTGGGGACCCGGGTCGTGCCCCAGGGGACATGTATCAATGCAAAAAAAAGTTTTAAAAACTGCCTTTTTTTCGGGAGCAGTGATTTTAATTAGGGTTGTCCCGATACTAGTATTGGTATCGGCACCGATACCGAGCATTTGCCCAAGTACTTGTACTCGGGCAAATGCTCCCGATGCTTCCCCTGATACCTAGAAGACAGCTGTGATCACGCGTGGGGGAGTTACAAGATTCTCCCCCCAGCGGCTTTCAGCGTCTTTAGTGACATACAGCAGTGATCGGTCACCGCTGACTGTCACTGCATCCTCCTCCATGCCCCCTCCTTTCCTCTGTCCCCCTCCGCTGTCCCCCTCCGTTCCGCCGTTCCCCTCTCCTTTTCTGTGCCTCTCCGCTGTCCCCCTCCGTTCCCCTCTCCTTCTCTGTCCCCCTCCGCTGTCCCCTCCGTTCTGCTGTGCCTCTTCGCTGTCCCCCTCCGTTCCGCCGTTCCTCTCTCCTTCTCTGTGCCTCTCCGCTGTCCCCCTCCGTTCCTCTCTCCTTCTGTCCCCCTCTGCTGTCCCCTCCGTTCTGCTGTCCCTCTCCGCTGTCCCCCTCCGTTCCGCCGTTCCTCTCTCTTTCTCTGTGCCTCTCCGCTGTCCCCCTCCTTTTCTCTCTCCTTCTGTCCCCCTCCGCTGTCCCCTTCGTTCTGCTGTCCCCCTCTCCTTCTCTGTCCCCTTCGTTGTGCTGTCCTCCTCCTCCTTCCTTTGTGTATGGATAGAGTCAGCTGACTCTGTCCATTCACATAACTGAAACATTGTAATCTCCTGTGATTACGATGTGTCAGTTTATGAATGGAGAGGAACCGCTGTCTTCTCTCCATTCATTCTCAGTGCAGCTGAGGCTGCAGAGAAAGGGACTGGGGAATCTCTATCCTCTGTCTCTTTCTCTGTCTCAAGGGGGAGATATCAGAGGTCTGTTAAGACCCCTGATATCTCACCATAGCCCCCCAACAGGGCTGATTAAAAAAATAACAACAAAAAAAACACACATTGCAATAAAGAATAAAAAAAATATTATTGTAAAAAATAAAAATTGTAAATAAAAAAAAAAAACACACACACACACACACACACACACACACACACACACACACATACACCATTCACCCCCTCCCCCCCCCCCCCCCCCAAAAAAAAGAAAGCACTGTTGAAAAAAAAAAAAAAAAAAACACTGTCACGTGACATTAAAAAAAAAGTATCGGTAATCGGTATCGGCGAGTACTTGAAAAAAAAGTATCGGTACTTGTACTCGGTCCTAAAAAAGTGGTATCGGGACAACCCTAATTTTAATGATGCTTAAAGTGAAAAAAAAAAAGTGAAATATTCCTTTAAATATCGTACCTGGGGGGTGTCTAATGTATGCCTGTAAAGTGGTGCGTGTTCCCGTGCTTAGAACAGTCCCTGCACAAAATGACATTTTTAAAGGAATAAAAGTCATTTAAAACTGCTTGCGGATTTAATGTAATGTTGGGTCCCGGCAATATGGATGAAAATTAGTGAGACAAACGGCATGGGTACCCCCCCCCCACAGTCCATTACCAGGCCCTTTGGGTCTTGTATGGGTATTAAGGGGAACCCCGCACCCAAATTAAAAAAAGGAAAGGCGTGGGGCCCCCAGGCCCCATATACTCATAACAGCAGTATACAGGCGGTGCAAACAAGACAGGGACTGTAGGTTTGTTGTTAAGTAAAATCTGTTTGTAATTTTGAACTGGTAGATTTTTAAAGTGTAGCTCCAGCCAAAAACAATCAATTTTTAAGCTTTTTGCAAACCATAGGGAAGGGTTATCACCTCTGTGACATTTGTTTTGCTGTCTGTGCAACTCTTCAGAAGATTTCACCTCACTTTCTGTCCCAATGACAAATGTTTTTTGACAATTTGGGGTTTTTAATGAAACAAGGATTGGTGATAAAGCATCAGTGGAGAGGAGACACGTTTTTCCCATATTAACTCTTACAGGAGAGAATTTCCCTTCCTAGGGGAAGATTTCATTTCACTTCCTGTTGTCTCCTTTCGTTTGCAAGTAGGAGTCGTTTGTAAGTTGGATGTTTGAAAGTAGGGGCCTGCCCTATATACTCTGCAGAAATTGGGGCCTTAGGTGTTGGTGTTGCCACAACACTGTAAGCCCTCACAGTTACTCTTGGTGGGCTCAGGAACGGGCTCTGCTGTGAAATATTAGATCAAGAATTGCAATTACATGCCATTGTTGAACAGTGGTAGAAAAATTGGGCCTTTGGTGGGGGTGGTGCTGGTGGTGACAGTGCCACAACACTGTAAGCCCTCACAGTTACTCTTGGTGGGCGCAGGAATGGGCCCTGCTGTGAAATATTAGATTAAGAATTGTAATTGCATGTCCCTTTTGAACAGGGGCAGAAAAATTGAGCCTTAGGCACTGGTGCCATAACACTGCAACCCCTCACAGATGCTATAGTTGACGCGCAGGAATGAGCCCTGCTGCAAAGAATTGCATCAAAAATTGTAATTATACGCCCCTGTTAAAGAGGGGCTGAAAAATTGCCACAACACTGCAACCCCTCACAGGTGCTATAGTTGGAGCGCAGGAATGAGCCCTGCTGCAAAGTATTGCATCAAAAATTGTAATTACACGCCCCTGTTAAACAGAGGCAGAAAAATTGGGCCTTGGCCACTGGTGGCGGTGCCCAGAACCAAAAATGTTCTTACAAGCTATCAGCATGAAAATTGAGGAGGAAGAGGATTGTGACTCATCATAACAGGATAGTCACTCAGCATCAGCATAGGCAGTCTTGAAGGGATCTCACATTAAAAAAAAAATCAATTGGTTACATCAGCATCAGGTGCTTGGCAGATGGTGATCCAAGACTGATTCATTTTTATAAAGGTCAGCCAATCGACCAAATCGGTGGCCAGGCGCACCCTGTGATCAGTTACAAAGCCTCCAGCAGCACTGAATGTGCGTTCTTAAAGAACGCTGGATGCAGGACAGGCCAGTAGCTTAATTGCATACTGTGCAAGCTCTGGCCAGAGGTCCTCAAGACCCAGTAACCCAGAGGATTTTCGGTAAGAAAGGTGTCCAAGTCTGATCTTGCCCCTAGGTAATCTTGTACCATGTGAATCAGACGCTGGTGATGGTTGCTGGAACCGATCAGACCTTGGGGCTGCGGACTAAAAAAATTGTCTGAACGCATCGGTCAGATGGCCACCTTCTCCACCGCTGCTTCTGTGACTGACCGAAGCCTCACCAATACGTTGTCCAGGAGGACCAGGAAATTGTAACCTCCCAGGCTTTGGAAACGCATTGCACAAACCTTTCTGCAAGGACTCCTGAAGATGTTTCATCCCCTGCTCCCTCTGCGAAGGCAAGATAAGGTCCGCAATCTTACCCTTGTAATGAGGATCAAGGAGGGTTGCCAGCCAGTAATCATCCCTCCCCTTGATACCACGAATACAAGGATCCTTCCGCAGGCTTTGCAGGATCAGGGAGGCCATGCAGCATAGATTTGCTGAGGCATTCGGTCCAGAGTCCTCTGAGTAACTAAGGATGACATGATCCGCAGCCACCTCCTCCCAGCCACGTACAAGTCCATGGGTTTCTTCGGACTGTAAATGATCCCTTGAAGACAGCTGCTGATGCTGAGTGCCAGGCTCCACCTCCATGCTGACACAATCCTCCTCCTCCTCCTCTTCCTGTGTGATCCAACAGGTGGACAAGAGGGACAGTGTCACTGATGCATGCACTATCACTGCTCACCATCCTCGTGGCCTCCTCAAATGGTGACAGGACAGTGCATGCATCCCTGATCATAGCCCACTGGTGTGGGAAAAAAAAAACAAGGTCCCCTGACCATGTCCTGGTGCCATAGTTGTATAGGTACTCATTGATGGCCCTCTGCTGCGTGTGCAGCTGCTGCAGCATGGACAACGTTGAGTTTCACCCGGTGGGCATGTCACAGATTAGGCGGTTCTTGGGCAGGTTAAATTCCTTTTGGAGGTCAGTCAGCCGAGCACTGGCATTATATGACCTGCGGAAATGCACACAGACTTTCCTGGCCTGCCTCAGGACATCCTGTAAGCCCGGGTACCTGCCCAAGAACCGCTGCACCACTAAGTTAAGGACATGAGCCAAACAGGGCACATGGGTCAGTTGTCCCTGTTGGAGGGGGAGAGGAGGTTGGTGCCATTGTCGCAAACCACCATACCTGCCTTAAGCTGGCATGGAGTCAACCACCTCTGAACCTGCCCCTGCAGAGCTGACAGAATCTCTGCCCCAGTGTGGCTCCTGTCCCCCAAGCACACCAGCTCAAGCACCGCATGGCATCTTCTTGCCTGCATGCTTGCGTAGCCCCTTGAACGCCTACGGAGCACCGCTGGTTCCCGAAGACAAATCAGCACAGGAAGAGGACATGGAGGACAAAGAAGAGGAGGGGGTGGAGGAGAGAGGTGTGGCAGAATCACCACTAGTAGAATTTTGGAGGCGTGGTGGTGGAACAACCTCCAACACTACTGCACCCTATCCTGCATCCTTCCCAGCTGCCAGAAGAGTCACCCAGTGCGTGGTGAAAGATAGGTAACGTCCCTGTCCATGCCTGCTGGACCATAAGTCAGCGGTAATATGCACCTTACCACTGACCGCCCTGGACAAGACATTGCCTTCCACATGCCGGTAGAGAGCCGGAATCGCCTTCCGTGAGAAAAAGTGACGTTTGGGAACCTGCCACTGAGGAACCGCACATTCCACAAACTCACAGAAGGGGGCAGAGTCTACCAACTGAAAAGGCAACAGTTGAAGTGCTAGCAATTTAGCCAAGCTAGCATTCAACAGCTGGGCATCTGGATGGCTGGGAGCGAACTTCTTTTGGTGGTGCAGCAGCTGGGGCAGGGAAATTTGCCTGGTACAATCTGACGTTGGCGTACCGATAGCAGATTGCCCGCAAGTACTTGGCTATGACACACCTAATTCTACACCTTCATTCCTCTCAGGTTTCAGAGAGGACTGAAGGTATAGTGGGGTTGGAGTTCTATGCCTTCTATACCTTCATTATCTATACAGTACCTGACCGCGAGATTGTGTTTCCAGCGCGATCCCATCGCGCTGGAAATCGGCGAAAGGGTACTGTGCATGTCATGCTGGCTCACTCATCGGGAAAGGAAAACTTTTTTCCTTTCGCGATGAGCGACAGGCAGTGCTGACAGCTGTCTGGTATGAATCCTGAGGGGGAACGCCGCAACAAATTTTAAATGAAAAAAAATCGGCATGGGGGTCCCCCCAAAATCCATATCAGACCCTTATCCGAGCACGCAGCCCGGCCGGTCAGAGAACACAGGACACTAACTGTAAATACTGCAGCTGCCTGCCTGTGGTATTAATAGGATCAGAACAACAACAATTGTCTTCAGGTAGCTTTAGGTGCACACTGTGCAGAGGACACAGTACACTAACTGTAAATACTGCAGCTGCCTGCCTGTGGTACTAAAAGGATCAGAAGAACACCACCAATTTTCTTCAGGTAGCTTTAGGTGCGCACTGTGCAGAGGACACAGTGCACTAACTGTAAATACTGTAGCTGCCTGACTGTGGTATTAATAGGAGCAGAACAACAGCAATTGTCTTCAGGTAGCTTTAGGTGCACACTGTGCAGAGGACGTAGTACACTAACTGTAAATACTATAGCTGCCTGCCTGTGGTATTAATAGGATCAGAACAACAGCAACTGTCTTCAGGTAGCTTTAGGTGCGCACTGTGCAGAGGACGCAGCACACTAACTGTAAATACTGAAGTCCGCGATTTTGTCGGCAGAAAATCTGATCGTGTGTACAAGACTTTTGAGTGAAATCAATTGATCCTCAACAATTGACCAAGGTAGCTATATCTGGCAGGTACATTTAGGAGCAACCCTGCCTAAACACCAGGGTGCTACATTACTGTTGCAATAATTTACTTGATAGAGTAGATATAACATTTTAGGGGCTTATCAAGCATTACAGGGCAGGTTAAGGGATAATATAGATAGCCTTAGAGCCAAGGGTTAGAAAGTGGTCTAGATCAGCCTTTCTCTACCTGTTTTCACCACAGGAAATCTTGAAATAATTATCAGGTCTAGAAGAATCCTTGTTGAAAACAATCTATTGGGGGTCAGTGGGAAAATGTCCTTTACATAGTTGGTTAATAGAAAGAAACCCCCCTTATGGTGATCAGAATGCCACCCTTACAGAATGCTAAAAAGATCCTGTTGTCATCCCGCTGGCACCGCCAATTGGCATTGGCCCTGGGACTGTGCAGGCATCATCAAATTGGTGGTCACACAGTCACAGCTCAAGGAACCCTGGTTGAGAGTGGGTGGTCTAGATTGATGCTATAATTTTCTACATTTTTTTTAACTAAACATGTAACAGGTCAACTTGATGTAAATAGTCTTATTAATGTGTGAATGTTTTGGTGAATAGTTTGCAATTTTACAAATAACATACAGCAGCTCCAGGTAGCCCCAGAGTTAATCTATTTTGTCACCCCACCTTTGGTGCTTTGCAACATAAAAAAGGGTTCCAGGGGTTTCCAGTTCTGTAGGGCCCTGGAGTCTGTCCAAGGAGAGTGGTGGGATCCCTGACCACCATTTGCTCCCAGACTTTCCACTGGATGTGAAAATAAAACAGGAAGTTCCTGTTTAGAGTGTACAGGGATGTTGGGATTCAGTAGGTGATTCTAATGTAGCGTTGTAGTTGCCACTAGTAACAGACAATCCACCAATTCACCCCGCTGCCAGACATCACTTGCAGAGACAATGAACAGTCTTTTGCTGGTTTTGTTTTTGTTTATTGGGGGGTACAACTTGGTTGGGAAAAAGGGTATATGGGATGCCCATAGGATAATTCAATTTCCATCATATTTTAAAGATTACACGGGGGCGTGACCAACTTCCGGTATGTGAGGACGCTATTCTCCAGAGCTCCGACCGTGTAATCATCCTTCACTATTCTGACGGCCTCCAGGCTTGTGCCTCGTACCTCATAGTGACCGGCAACGATAAGGGAATGTACCGGGAACCCAGCAATGGTGAAATTACGACCCGAGTATGCATTCTACGCCTGCAAAGAAGCTGGCAAAGTTTGCCCACGAGGACTCCCAAAATGGCGCCTACTCGGGAACGAAGTGGCACGCCACTTCTGCTCCTCCAGTAAGTGGACCGAGGGGGATACTGAATGGCTGGATCCGACTGTTCCTCTGGTGAATCCCCTGCCTTCTCCCCAATCAGACTCCGGGGAGAGCGGCTCCGGTACACAAGCAGGAGAACTGACGCTGCTGCAGATTATGGATACTATTAAAAGCTGCCATGCGGCCCTATCCACGCAGATTGAAACCATCTGGGTGGACTTTGCTATCCTCAAAGATGATGTACAGAAGGTGAGACGGAGGGTCACGCAGACTGAACAGCGAATAAGTGCGGTGGAAGATGACCTCAACCCTCTGTTAGTGCAGGTGAGAGATATGTCGGTGGACAACAAGTCCCAGGAAGCCAACTGGAAGACATTGAGGATGGACTTCGAAGGAACAACCTCAGATTCCTAGGATTCCCGGAAGGTGCAGAGGGAAAGAATCCGGAGGAGTTCCTGCTGTCCTGGCTCAAACAAACCTTTGGAGCCGACAGTTTCTCTCATATGTTTGCCATAGAACGGGCACACAGGGTTCCCCTAAGAGCCCAAGCCCCCCCCCCAGCAGATATCTCAGACCCATGCTGGCCCGCTTTCTGTACTTCAGAGATAAGTAGACCATTCTACGAAAAGCCCGCAACTTGCCTGAATTGATGCATAATAGCAATTGCATCACCATTTTTCCGGATTTCTCTGCAGCCATGCAGAAGCAGAGAGCGACCTGCAAAAGTGTAAATCAGCGCCTGAGGGAACACAGCCTGCCATACAGCATGCTTTACCTGGCTAAGCTGAGAGTCGTGCACAAAGGGCAGACACAATTCTTCCTGTCACCCAAAGAAGCAAACCGTTGGTTGGAATCGTTGGGACACGGATAACAAATATACTCTCTCATCTGACGGGTATGTTCCCTAACGGACCTGCGGGGAACCCCCAGGCAGATAAAACAGTTCTGACTTTTGAAATATAGGTCTATGACTACTATATTATTTAGTGTTCTTGTTTGACCTATTCTGGTCTGAAAGATCCTGCATAATTCAAGCCCCACAGGGACAAGGCAGTATGATCTTCAAGCAACACGGTCCCTTTAATGCTCTGTTAACTCTCACATACTTATCCCTAAATCTTCCTGACCGGCTGGTGCAGGACAATTACCCCCCCCCCCCCCCCTTAGGGAGACTTTGCTGTTTGATGTTTGGGGTGAAAGCCTGAGGGAAGTTTGGGGCTGCGGGCAGGGTGGGGGGAATGGGGGTTTGGATCCACAGTTCTGGATCCAGGAACGGTTATGTTTTTTTTGTTTTTTTTTTCTCTGGTTTTCTCTCAATTTTTTTTCTCAGGAGCCTCCAATGAAAAGGGACTCTCACCTAACAATTAGGTGTACTTTTCATATGGGTCAAACAAATGACCCTAGATGTCATGCAAATGTTTACTCTAATGCTATAACGTGTATGATAATATATTACCCACACGGGGGGGGGAGTGATATTTAGATATGTATCTTGCTCCCGTCTGAGGAGTTATTTGCCGACACTGTACCCATATACACACAATCCTCTAGATCAAATTTTATGTGAATTCCCCTATGCAGACCCTTAATCTCCTCTCCTGGAATGTGAGAGGGCTCAAATGCAAGATCAAGAGAGCCCTAGTCTTTAAATATATCCTAAAGCATAAGCCACACATTATATTTCTCCAAGAATCACATTTAGTGGGTTCCAAGACACTGGCTCTGCATAGGGCTTTTATAAGTAGAGCATTCCACTCCACGTATTCCAGTTATGCTAGGGGCGTGTCGGTTCTTATATCCAAATCATTAATGTACACTACCAAGACAGTGAAATTGGACTCTTTTGGTAGGTTTGTGGCCCTAGTGTTGATTCATAATAACCAACCATATACCTTCGTAGCTCTGTATATACCACCACCATTTACAGTTGGGGTATGGTATGGGAGACAGTGATGGCAGAGGTGCTTCAGATGGCGGAGGGACCTATTGTTTTGGCAGGTGATCTGAATGCAGTACTATCGCCTGACAAAGATAAGTTCGGGATAGCAACTGTGGGAGGATCCCCATTGGAAGCCTGTATGAAACCTTATGACTTGGTGGAAACATGGAGGTGGAAACACCCAGATACCAAGGAGTACTCTTGTTATTCCTCTATATTTAACACTCTTTCTAGATTAGACATGTGTTTTGTGTCCAGGGAGTTGCTGCCAAAGGTGATGGGAGCCCAATATCTGCCGAGGGCAATTTTGGGCCACTCACCCCTGCTTCTTATCATTGATATGGAGAAACCACAGGGATATGTGGTGTGGGGGTTGAGCCCCTTGTGGCTCAAGGAGGAGCGCTTCGAAAGGTCCACTGCAATGTCCATTAATAACTTTTGGATAGAAAATAGAGGGGAGGCCCCAGTGGGGCTTACCTGGGATGCATTCAAGGCCACACTCAGGGGCTCCATCTCAGGAATGATCAAAAACTCCAATCAGACAGGGAATGGAAGATTAGAGAATCAGAACAGATAGCTACAGAGGCTGAAGTGGATTACAATAAAAACCCTAACCCTGATACACATAGGGTATGGAGGGAAAGTATACATCAATTGGACTTAGTTTTAGTGGAAAAAACGCAGACAAAATTACTTTACCAATCACAATGAATCTTTGAGTTTGGGGACAAAAACAGGAAGCTACTAGCCTACCTAGCCCATTCACACCAAGCACCGACCTCTATCCCACGCATCTATGATGTGAACATGAAACTTTGCACGTCACATACATAGATAGATGAGGCCTTTGTGTCATTTTATTCTCAACTATATACCTCAAGGGCAGACTATGGGAAAGAGGCGGTACGAGGCTATTTAGCCCCAATACCCCTACTGGAGCTCATGGGAGAAGGGGCGGAAGAACTTGAACTCCCCCTTACAATAGAGGAGGTTATATTGGCCATACGATCCCTAAATCCAAATAAAACCCCAGGAATGGATTGCCTTCCTGTTGAATGGTGTGACACTTATACTGATAGCTTGGCACCGAAATTACTAGAAATGTACGAAGATGCATATGATAGGGATATTCTTCCCGAGTCTATGAGAGAGGCACTGATAGTGCTGATTCCTAAGCCGCACAGGGACCATGACCTATGTAGTGCTGGTAGATTTACAATCTACCGCAGATTAGGTAAATTTAGTAAATTGGGTGTTAGGAAGGTTAAAAGTTCGCCTCTGTTCCAGCTTGGCTGACGTTGTGTGTGCTTCCGTGCTGACTGATGGGTGTCGCTGTTACCACTAGTCAATGTTGGAAAGGCAACGTGTCAAAGTGTATAGATGCTCCCTTGTCTCAGAGACAAGCTCGGTGGAGGTGGTCCTCCGAGTTGCATTCTGGGAAGGGGGTATTTATGGGACAGACGCCATGTTTTAGGGTCGTTTTACAGCCACCTGCTGGCCCTCCTGGCTGACAGGTATGCGTTAAGGAGCTACCTCGTGGTCCTCCGATCGGGAGGCCCATGATGCTGTGGCGCAGGGGTGGGTCCAGAGGCTTGTCTGGAGCCTACCACCGTGGCCGAGGAATGGTCCTGAGCTGTCGGTCCTGTGTGACGAAGCTGGACAGCTGAGGAGATCCCAGGGGAGGACCCGTCTTGGAGAGATCAAGCAGCGTGCTGGTCTATAGAGGGGCCTGGTGAGTCGGTTGCAGGACGTATCCAAAAGAAGTTTTTATACAGCATAGTGTCACCAGTTCGGCTTAAAGGTTCAGGCACTGTGACTGACTGTTCACTGCAGAAGATCTGATACATCCTGTGGTAGAGGATCGTGCAGATTTACCCCCCCCCAAGTAAGTCTGTGGCAGAGACTTTAGATTCGTGCTGCGTACTGGCTGCTGGGCCGGTGAGAGAGGCCTATCCAGACGAGCAAAGAGTGTGTCCCAGGAGGGGAGCGCATTCCATCCAATTATCTGAAATCTATCGGGACATTTGTTGCGAAGATATTAGAAGAAGATATTTGATTTTCTCCTGAGAGTTTCCTTTTCCACCTCTTTCCTGCTACTTCCTAAAGTTTGACTGTTTAATAAAGCATTGAAAACGTACTCCAGTGTTGGTGCGTGTGTCGTCCAGCAGTAAGCTCAATGGAACCCCTAGACAGAAACAGAGGGAAGCAAAGTGAAGGTAACAGACCCGCTTAAACCAGCAGCTCCACCGTGAGTTATTGCTACATGTGGGGGCGTTGTCCGGGATTTGTTGACTGACAATTATTGCAGCCCAGTGGAGTGTTTTACCGGGAGTTTAAAGAGAGAGCTGGACTTAAAAAAAAAAAAAATCTTTTCGGGAAGAGGAAAGGTTAAACTACAGGACTTTGTTTTTGATGCGTAGACGCTGGGCGCCAGAAGAGGTCCGTGAGCTACGTGACTGAAAGAACAAGTGGGAGGAGTTACCCTACTTGCTACCGCGTGGGACGCGTGTAGTGTGCTTGGCACCAGAGGGGAAGAGAAGCCTCTTGATCGTGCTGAAAAGATCAGAGTGTGGCCATGTCTTTTCCGGCGTTGCAATCGGTTGTGGGACCCAGAGTGTTCCCGGCAAGCACCGTGATGAATACTGTGCAATCTGGAACTCTGCTCACGGATACTGGAGTTCGAATGAAACTGCAGGGGAAGTTTGTCCTGTATACCTCGGGAGATGTTGAGGGACTGGGCATGACCTGCCATCGATGTGGAGGATTGGCCGTGCATCTTCATCCATTCGGCCGATGTCCGCAGCGTGGAGAGTATTTGTTTGCAGTGGAGCCACCTACTATGCCACCCCGTGCCTATCGGATGGACTGGGTGACAGGTATCGCTACAGTGGAAGCTGCTACCGCTATAGAAAAAGAGCGACTGGCCGCCACTTCGCCTGTTGCTGCCGATAATGTTTCATGAGACACTCTTGCTGCCGTCTCATCAGGAGACATTACTGTGATTCCTAAGTCCACTACACCTGTTCCTGTGGTGCCTACTCAGAGGAAGGTGGGCTATGTGAAAGCTTCTCGCGGCCGTGGTCGAGGCCTACCCCAGAGGTTACCTGAGCCGGAGCTACCAGAGCCTACGTCTGGAACGGGTAAGCCATTGTTGGGGACTGTAAATAAGTGTTTGCCAGCGGAAGAATTGAGAGACTCGGAAATAGAATCCATGTCTGATCTTTCCGGGGATGATGACTTGTTCGAAACCATGTCGCAAGAGCTATTGTGGTCACAAGGCGAAGATGTTGCCTCCACAAAGACCCTTCCTGAATGGACTGCCATGAGTTCTGGGAAGACGTCGCCCTGTGTGGAGACGCAAAGTGCTATTGCTGGGACTTTGTCAAAAGTTATTGATTCGCTACAGACACCTGCTGGGTCTATGGTGAAAAAGTCATTAGACTCCTGTGTACTGCCTGGTATAGGAAAAGACAGATCTTTGCCAAAACTTGCTCGCTTGCAAAGGATGTTAAACAAGCGTGTGGCCGCAGAGTATGGATTAGAATTTCCTTATGTGCCCCAGGATGTCATGCGGGAGATTGAAGCTAATCGGGAACTTTGGTACAATGAAGCTGTTTGGGACTACTTATCTGTGCCTAAGCCCTTTAGAAAGACTGGATGTTCTGTCCGGATGGATGAACGTTTTAACGGATGCTTTGTTCATTGGAACTATGGTCGGCATATCTATGCTGATAAAGTGGTAATCTGCAGGCCGGGAAAGGGCAATGCTGTGTATTTTATCACCACTGTAGCTAAAGAAGGAAAATATGTGACTCTACCAGATCCTCGGTTCTACTGGTAATTGTGGACACTAATACCTCCTCCGATCAGGAGGCACACGATGCTGCGGCGCAGGGGTGGGTCCAGAGGCTGGTCTGGAGCCTACCACCACGGCCGAAGAATGGTCCTGAGCTGTCAGTCCTGTGTGACGAAGCTGGACAGCCGGGGAGATCCCAGGGGAGGACCCGTCTTGGAGAGATCACGCAGCATGCTGGTCTATAGAGGGGCCTGGTGACTCGGTTGCAGGACGTATCCAAAAGAAGTTATTATACAGCATAGTGTCGCCAGTTTGGCTTAAAGGTTCAGGCACTGTGACTGACTGTTCACTGCAGAAGATCTGATACATCCTGTGGCAGAGGATCGTGCAGATTTACCCCCCCAAGTAAGTCTGTGGCAGAGACTTTAGATTCGTGCTGCGTACTGGCTGCTGGACCAGTGAGAGAGGCCTATCCAGACGAGCAAAGAGTGTGTCCCACGAGGGGAGCACATTCCACCCAATTATCTGAAATCTATCGGGACATTTGTTGCTAAGATATTAGAAAAAGATATTTGAGTTTCTCCTGAAAGTTTCCTTTTCCACCTCTTTCCTGCTACTTTCTAAAGTTTGACTGTTTAATAAAGCATTGAAAATGTACTCCAGTGTTGGTGCGTGTGTTGTCCAGCAGTAAGCTCAACGGAACCCCTAGACCTGGTGCCAGTGAAACAGAGGGAAGCAAAGTGAAGGTAACAGACCCGCTTAAACCAGCAGCTCCACCGTGAGTTATTGCTACACCTATGTAAATCATACAGACCGATATCTCTTATTAATGTAGATGCAAAAATTCTAGCCAAACTTCTGGCCAAACGATTAAATACGGCGATTGCCTCTGTTATCCACCCGGATCAGACAGGTTTCATACCTGAAAGGTCGACTGCCATAAATCTGCGTCGGCTCTTCACTATTGTACAGTCAGAGGGCCCCACCCCGGAAACCCGGATAGTGGTCTCGCTCGATACGCACAAAGCATTCAATTCTATAGAATGGCCATATCTCATAGTGGTCCTTGAGCGGCTGGGATTCGGTCCTAGATTTATAGCATGGGTCAAAATATTATATGCAAAACCAAGAGCCAGACTTAGGGTTAATAATACTATTACGGACCCATTCAATATAGCTAGGGGCACACGGCAGGGGTGCCCTCTGTTGCCCCTGCTGTTTGCGCTGGCTATAGAGCCACTGGCGGCTCTATTGAGAGCGGATGGAAATATCAGGGGTTCTAATGTCAACGAGTTGGAGGAAAAGACATCTCTATAGGCCGACGACATGCTCCTGTACTTGGACGAAGCAGAGGGCTCGTTGACCACTGCTGGTGACAGAATCTTAAAATTCGGGAGCTATTCCGGATTAAGGGTAAACTGGAATAAATCCATAATATTTCCGTTTCACTCTGAAAATGCCCAGAAATTACCTCCAGAGGTCCCACTAAAGGTGGTTTCCAAATTTCGTTACCTGGGGGGTCAAGATCCAGCTGCCAATAAGCACATACAGTCAGGTCCATAAATATTGGGACATCGACACAATTCTAATCTTTTTGGCTCTACACACCACCACAATGGATTTGAAATGAAACAAACAAGATGTGCTTTAACTGCAGACTTTCAGCTTTAATTTGAGGGTATTTACATCCAAATCAGGTGAACGGTGTAGGAATTACAACAGTTTGTATATGTGCCTCCCATTTTTTAAGGGACCAAAAGTAATGGCTCAGCTGTTCCATGGCCAGGTGTGTGTTATTCCCTCATTATCCCATTTACAAGGAGCAGATAAAAGGTCCAGAGTTAATTTCAAGTGTGCTATTTGCATTTGGAATTGCTGTCAACTCTCAATATGAGATCCAAAGAGCTGTCACTATTAGTGAAGCAAGCCATCATTAGGCTGAAAAAACAAAACAAAACCATCAGAGAGATAGCAAAAATATTAGGTGTGGCCAACTCAACTGTTTGTAACATCCTTAAAAATGAAAGTCTGCAGTTAAACCACATCTTGTTTGTTTCATTTCAAATCCATTCTGGTGGTGTATAGAGCCAAAAAGATTAGAATTGTGTCGATGTCCCAATATTAATGGACCTGACTGTATCTATCTAATAATCTGTCCCCCTGAAGCGACGTCTAAAGTAAAGTGCACAAGCATGGGCTAAGCTGCCTCTCTGCCTACTTGGGGCGCATTAACATGTTTAAAATGATTTATTTGACCAGGTTTCTTTACCTGTTCTGGCATGCCTCCTTTCTTTGGGGGCCTAAGCCAGCTAGGGTGTCTCTGGAAACACTCTACTTGCCAGTAAGGTCAGGAGGATTAGCATTACCGAACCTACAGTGTTACTATTTGGTAGCCCAATTGACACATGTGCACTGGTGGGGTTTCCCACAAATGGATAGTGCCTCGGTGGCAACCCAGGCAGCTCAGGTTCACTCATATGAGGTATTGATCAATGTCCTTTACAGGAATGGCCCATATCCAGAGAAGGGGGCAGGTGTATTGAAATTGTTATACAAAATATTTCATATATGTAATGCTAGAATGGGGGGCACCAGCTTAGCAGACTCTCCCAATGCTCTACTATGGCATAACCCTCAGGTTAAAGAAATAGCCAAGGTACCGGATGGAGCATGTTGGGCAGCCTATGGGGTCAAATACACCCATCAGCTATTCAGGGAAGGGGTTTTAGAGTTTTCATAGACCTAAAGATCGAATATGGAGTCCCAAACACATTTTTTAGACACCTTCAGCTGTGGCGTGCAGCAATGGCTCAATATGGTGGGGGGGGGGGGGGATGGCGCTCTCCCCTTCCAATATGGAAAAATTGAGGGATTTTATAGCCCCCAGTGTGGTGGATCCCCCTGTGATTAAAGATAACAGAATTTTCTGTTTTATGTCTGGTTTTTATGCATGCAGGAAATGCCCAGCATGCAGGCAATGTAAATTTAATAGGAGGAAAGGTTTGCTCGGGCCTGCAGCACACCACTCAGCGCCAGATGGATGAATTAATGTCCAAAAATAGGAGCACAGAACTCTAGAATGGAGGAGGTATAAACACTCAGTTTCTACACTAATTGTTCACAAAAAACAGCAGCCGTTTAGAAAGACAAAAAAGTAAAAAAATAGTGTATACAGACAATAAGTAAACATACACTATAAACAGCGCTATTGTTGAGCAAAAAACATATAATTAAAATAATGCGGCCAACAGCGCACACAGGTGTGATAACACAGAGAGAAAAAGAGTCTGTGAGGTGATCAAGAAAATGTCCATAGGTGATGATAAAGCTGAATCACAGTGTGCGCCTTCCACCGGTCAGTAGGACTTCACCATGTGTTAACACTCTCCCCCTAGGGGGTCAAACTCACCAAATATGAAAGTTATAAAAGCCTTCAAGAGAAAAGGGTCTCCTTAGCACATCTCTTTCAGTACCTCTCCAGGGGGTTCAGGGGGGGGTCACAACTCCAAACAGATAAATGCCAACAAAAGAGAAAGTATGCACATAGCGTAATTCTGTTTATTTAGATGAACCCCACAATCTTCACAAAACACCCCTCAACCAATAAACGTACAAAATAAAAGCAGTCAATCAAGCAAAAGAGGAGTGTAGCGTGTCACCGTTCAGAAGATCCAGCCGGTTCAGTGTCCAGGGGAACAGATCACTTCCTGGTTCGTGGAACAGGCTGAGGTGGAACGCATACCTCACTTCCGGCGTCGTGTAAGCCACGCCCTGACGCGTTTCGTCATATCCTGACTTCGACAGAGGGCGTGGCTACACGGCGTAGTACGAGGTTTTTATCGCCCACCCCATTCAGAGCCACCAATCACGGAGCATCAAGCCAGACGTCAGGCGCAAGACGTCGGACAAGAGACTAGGCTGCGGCTCAGCACAGAGAGAAGAGAGGGGGGCGTACTCAACCTCACTGCACTTCTCAAATGACAGTGTCAGTGTGTCAGGATCTATGAGCGATCACTCGTCTCACAATCCCATACATGGCACACACCAGCCGGCATACGTGATAATAAACAAACGAATGCCGCTGCAGTTAAAAAAGGACATAATTATATACATAATAAAATCCTAATGGTACAATAGACGTATGCAGACTATGGTTATATAGATCTCCACAAGCGCAAATATTGGGCAGTATGCATTATAAAACACACCCACATATAGGGGTATGCAGGTCAGAAACACACAGGCTGTTAATAAGCATACAAGAGTAAAAAAAAATATAAAAATACGTGTAGGTAAACATATATCATGACAGACTACCACACATATCAACCTTGAGCATCATAATGAGGGTCATAATGAATAAATAACATTAAAAATGACATAATAGATGACATAAATTGAGAAATATTATCCAAAAAGTGATCCTTGCTCATATAATAATCATTGTCATCAAAATTACTACAAAAAATAATAAAAAAATTATTTTTTAAAAATCATACAAATGTTTTAATTTAAAAATCACTAATAAAACAATTAATGTCTAGGTCAACATTTAACCCCTTTGGCGATAAAGAATCCACCAAAAATATCCACTGGGTCTCTCTTTGTGAGAGATCACGGACCAGGTTAGAACCCCTCCATTTCGGCTTGAGATGGTCAATACCCCAGAACTTAAGACCTGATGGGTCCTGATTATGCATAAGCTTAAAATGGAGAGACACGTTGTGGTCTTTAAAACCCAGTTTAATGTTGGCTATATGCTCTGCAATTCTTATTCTCAAAAGCCTTTTTGTGCGTCCAATATAAATTAGACCGCACGGACATTGCAGAGCATAGACCACATGTGAGGTGTTGCATGTAATGAATTCGCCAACAAATTCCCTCCCATTAGAGGTCGACACAAAATTTTCCACAGCCCTAAGGGGCCTACTGACCTCTCTGCACGCCCGACATCTTCTGCAACTAAAAAAACCTTTTCTATCCCAGAAAGTGGGCAACTTAGATGGAGGATCAAGCACTTTCTGCACTATTTTGTCGGCAAAGCTTAGCGACCTTCTATAGATGAATTTGGGTCTAGGTGGTAAGACGGAATGGAGAACCTTATCCATCAGCAACACATGCCAGTGGGCCGAAATGATGCCCTCCACCTCCCTATACTGGGAGTGGAATTCTGAAATAAAGCTCCATTCATGCATTTCTCTAACTGCTGGACGTGGGGCTTCATCCAGTAGAGAAGATCTTGGTTGAAGAGCTAATTCATTAATAATAGAGTCCAACACACTCTCTTGATACCCCTTCTCCATGAATTTTTTCTTTATAACTTGAGCTTGCATCAGAAAATCAATATCTTCCGAACAGTTCCTTTTAACTCTTGTGAGTTGTCCCTTAGGGATGTTTTTAAGCCACATCGGGTGATGACCACTAGTGATGGGTAGGTAACTGTTGGAATCCGTGGGTTTAAAATATACTTTAGTTGCTAAACCATTCCCTTTCCTGAAAATGGTGACATCCAAAAAGTGTATGTCACTCAGACTAGCCTCACTTGTCAGTACAATATTGTTCGTATTAGAATTTAGTTCCCTCAGAAATTCGTGAAGACTATCACTAGTACCGTCCCAGATAAAAAATAAATCGTCGATATACCTCCTGTATAGCAGTAATTGGTGACGGGCAACCGAGAAAATCGTTTTGTCCTCCCACTCACTCATGAACAAATTTGCTATACTCGGAGCAAATTTAGCTCCCATGGCTACACCTCTACACTGGGAGTAAAACTGGTCATTAAACCAAAAAAAGTTGTGACCTAAACAGAAATCTAAAGCATTTCTAATAAAAACTTTATGACTATGTGGCAAGTCATCACGCTGGGACAAAGCCCAATTCAGGGCTAAAAGAGCATCCTCGTGTTGGATCACTGAATACAATGATGCAACGTCTGCGGTTACTAAGTAAACTTCTTGTTTCCCTGTTAGGTCTATTTGCTGAAGAATTTGGAGAAGGCTTTTAGTGTCCCTCAGATATGCCTTAGTGCATATAACACTGTCTTGCAGGAAATGATCTAGGTATTGGCCCATACGAGATGTAATTGAGCCAATCCCGTTTACGATTGGCCTGCCTGGGGGGTTGTTCAGATCTTTATGAATCTTCGGTAGAGTGTAGATCGTGGGAATCCTACTACTACTTGGCACGAGATACTTTTTCTCCCGACTCGATAATACACCTAAAGCATACCCACTTTCAACCAGATTTCTCAAATCCTTCTCATACTGTACGGAAGGATCCTTTGCCAATTTGACATAAGTATTATTGTCGTTCAGCATTTCAGTCAGCTGATTGTGATAAAACTGTTTATCTAAAATAACAACTCCTCCTCCCTTATCGGCAGGTCTAATAACAATATCCTTCCTTTTTTCCAGCATAGTGATCCCATCTAATATATATTGAGGGTTTACATTCTTTTTCGGTACTATACGTTCTAGGTCACGCGTCACTAACCCTTTAAACACATCAATACTCTGGTTCGCACTGTTCAAGGGATTAAATAGGGACTTATTCCTTAGTCCACTATCAATTGGCGCCGAGGCCAAAGCCGTAGCACTGACAGGTTGGGAATTTTTATTTAAAAAATACTTTTTAATATTAATCTTTCTGATGTACTTGTGTACATCAATAAAAACATTAAATTTATTGATCGGTCTTTTAAGGCCGCATTTTAAGCCCAAATGTAAAATATTAGTTTCCTTGTGAGATAAAACTGCACTGCTCAAATTAAAGATACCGCCTAATCCTGCTCTCTCCTTCTTTTTCTGGACCCTTCGTCCTGCCCTGCAGCCCCTTGTTCTCCTCTCCATGAATTGGGATGTCGGGCATAATCCCTCTCCCATTGGGGGTACTCCCTCCACTGTGGTTCCACATATGTCTGTCTTGATTGTGGATGGGAGGGAGGCCTCCCCCTGCGTTGAGGGTGACCCCGACCACGTTTCTGCCAGCCCCTCCCCCTCCCTAAAAAAGGACGAGGGGAATGGTGATTTATTCTTTCACCATTATCCCTCAGGGGTTCATACCTGTTATATACAGGGACTTGGTATTGACTATTAGAGGGTGCAGGGTGATGGGGATTACTGGCTATATTTCTTCTATCATCCGATCCTCCGTATCCCGCATCACCCCTAACTGGGGTAGAATACATGTGGGGGGGACGGTTAGGTGCATCTTCCCTTCCTCCATCCACTCCAGATGGTAATTTGTTTGGTGCGTTATTTGAGGGGTGCGCTAATTGCACAGACCCTCTCCTAAAATTAGCCCGTTCATTGTTCTTATCTTGTTGCCAAAGATACACAGAGCCTGACCTGAAGTCAGCCAGATCTCTCTGGAACTTCTTGGCTTTCTTTTTCTGTGTATCCTTATCAACCTTTTCAAGTTTCTTTTTAATACGGATATTGAAATCCACCACTTGTTGTGAGTCTTTAATTGGATCTAGTTGTAAACGAAACTCATTGATTTTACCCTCTAAGATAGACATCTTCTTACGCTTACGTGCAAGAACCAAATCCTGCAACTTGAGTCCCATACCCGTAAAGAAGTCATACCATTCTTTCATGGACTCTGGATCATCCAGCCCATCTTGGGGGACTACATCCCACCTCAGGCTCCTAACTATAATTTTTTCTTTAACATACTGTTCAAACGCACAGATGTCCCACCATGTACGGACCTGTTTTTCTAATGCATTTCCCAAAGAAGTAAGTAAACCGTTAATGTTGGTTTGTGCAGTAGTCTGCTCATTGACTGCAAACACATTTCCAATATCTATAGTTCTACTACTCAAAAACATCAACGCATCCATGGCTGCCAAGAAAGAAAATGACGATATAGGAGGAAAGGTTTGCTCGGGCCTGCAGCACACCACTCAGCGCCAGATGGATGAATTAATGTCCAAAAATAGGAGCACAGAACTCTAGAATGGAGGAGGTATAAACACTCAGTTTCTACACTAATTGTTCACAAAAAACAGCAGCCGTTTAGAAAGACAAAAAAGTAAAAAAATAGTGTATACAGACAATAAGTAAACATACACTATAAACAGCGCTATTGTTGAGCAAAAAACATATAATTAAAATAATGCGGCCAACAGCGCACACAGGTGTGATAACACAGAGAGAAAAAGAGTCTGTGAGGTGATCAAGAAAATGTCCATAGGTGATGATAAAGCTGAATCACAGTGTGCGCCTTCCACCGGTCAGTAGGACTTCACCATGTGTTAACACTCTCCCCCTAGGGGGTCAAACTCACCAAATATGAAAGTTATAAAAGCCTTCAAGAGAAAAGGGTCTCCTTAGCACATCTCTTTCAGTACCTCTCCAGGGGGTTCAGGGGGGGGTCACAACTCCAAACAGATAAATGCCAACAAAAGAGAAAGTATGCACATAGCGTAATTCTGTTTATTTAGATGAACCCCACAATCTTCACAAAACACCCCTCAACCAATAAACGTACAAAATAAAAGCAGTCAATCAAGCAAAAGAGGAGTGTAGCGTGTCACCGTTCAGAAGATCCAGCCGGTTCAGTGTCCAGGGGAACAGATCACTTCCTGGTTCGTGGAACAGGCTGAGGTGGAACGCATACCTCACTTCCGGCGTCGTGTAAGCCACGCCCTGACGCGTTTCGTCATATCCTGACTTCGACAGAGGGCGTGGCTACACGGCGTAGTACGAGGTTTTTATCGCCCACCCCATTCAGAGCCACCAATCACGGAGCATCAAGCCAGACGTCAGGCGCAAGACGTCGGACAAGAGACTAGGCTGCGGCTCAGCACAGAGAGAAGAGAGGGGGGCGTACTCAACCTCACTGCACTTCTCAAATGACAGTGTCAGTGTGTCAGGATCTATGAGCGATCACTCGTCTCACAATCCCATACATGGCACACACCAGCCGGCATACGTGATAATAAACAAACGAATGCCGCTGCAGTTAAAAAAGGACATAATTATATACATAATAAAATCCTAATGGTACAATAGACGTATGCAGACTATGGTTATATAGATCTCCACAAGCGCAAATATTGGGCAGTATGCATTATAAAACACACCCACATATAGGGGTATGCAGGTCAGAAACACACAGGCTGTTAATAAGCATACAAGAGTAAAAAAAAATATAAAAATACGTGTAGGTAAACATATATCATGACAGACTACCACACATATCAACCTTGAGCATCATAATGAGGGTCATAATGAATAAATAACATTAAAAATGACATAATAGATGACATAAATTGAGAAATATTATCCAAAAAGTGATCCTTGCTCATATAATAATCATTGTCATCAAAATTACTACAAAAAATAATAAAAAAATTATTTTTTAAAAATCATACAAATGTTTTAATTTAAAAATCACTAATAAAACAATTAATGTCTAGGTCAACATTTAACCCCTTTGGCGATAAAGAATCCACCAAAAATATCCACTGGGTCTCTCTTTGTGAGAGATCACGGACCAGGTTAGAACCCCTCCATTTCGGCTTGAGATGGTCAATACCCCAGAACTTAAGACCTGATGGGTCCTGATTATGCATAAGCTTAAAATGGAGAGACACGTTGTGGTCTTTAAAACCCAGTTTAATGTTGGCTATATGCTCTGCAATTCTTATTCTCAAAAGCCTTTTTGTGCGTCCAATATAAATTAGACCGCACGGACATTGCAGAGCATAGACCACATGTGAGGTGTTGCATGTAATGAATTCGCCAACAACAAATTCCCTCCCATTAGAGGTCGACACAAAATTTTCCACAGCCCTAAGGGGCCTACTGACCTCTCTGCACGCCCGACATCTTCTGCAACTAAAAAAACCTTTTCTATCCCAGAAAGTGGGCAACTTAGATGGAGGATCAAGCACTTTCTGCACTATTTTGTCGGCAAAGCTTAGCGACCTTCTATAGATGAATTTGGGTCTAGGTGGTAAGACGGAATGGAGAACCTTATCCATCAGCAACACATGCCAGTGGGCCGCAATGATGACCTCCACCTCCCTATACTGGGAGTGGAATTCTGAAATAGAGCTTTATTTCAGAATTCCACTCCCAGTATAGGGAGGTGGAGGGCATCATTTCGGCCCACTGGCATGTGTTGCTGATGGATAAGGTTCTCCATTCCGTCTTACCACCTAGACCCAAATTCATCTATAGAAGGTCGCTAAGCTTTGCCGACAAAATAGTGCAGAAAGTGCTTGATCCTCCATCTAAGTTGCCCACTTTCTGGGATAGAAAAGGTTTTTTTAGTTGCAGAAGATGTCGGGCGTGCAGAGAGGTCAGTAGGCCCCTTAGGGCTGTGGAAAATTTTGTGTCGACCTCTAATGGGAGGGAATTTGTTGTTGGCGAATTCATTACATGCAACACCTCACATGTGGTCTATGCTCTGCAATGTCCGTGCGGTCTAATTTATATTGGACGCACAAAAAGGCTTTTGAGAATAAGAATTGCAGAGCATATAGCCAACATTAAACTGGGTTTTAAAGACCACAACGTGTCTCTCCATTTTAAGCTTATGCATAATCAGGACCCATCAGGTCTTAAGTTCTGGGGTATTGACCATCTCAAGCCGAAATGGAGGGGTTCTAACCTGGTCCGTGATCTCTCACAAAGAGAGACCCAGTGGATATTTTTGGTGGATTCTTTATCGCCAAAGGGGTTAAATGTTGACCTAGACATTAATTGTTTTATTAGTGATTTTTAAATTAAAACATTTGTATGATTTTTAAAAAATAATTTTTTTATTATTTTTTGTAGTAATTTTGATGACAATGATTATTATATGAGCAAGGATCACTTTTTGGATAATATTTCTCAATTTATGTCATCTATTATGTCATTTTTAATGTTATTTATTCATTATGACCCTCATTATGATGCTCAAGGTTGATATGTGTGGTAGTCTGTCATGATATATGTTTACCTACACGTATTTTTATATTTTTTTTTACTCTTGTATGCTTATTAACAGCCTGTGTGTTTCTGACCTGCATACCCCTATATGTGGGTGTGTTTTATAATGCATACTGCCCAATATTTGCGCTTGTGGAGATCTATATAACCATAGTCTGCATACGTCTATTGTACCATTAGGATTTTATTATGTATATAATTATGTCCTTTTTTAACTGCAGCGGCATTCGTTTGTTTATTATCACGTATGCCGGCTGGTGTGTGCCATGTATGGGATTGTGAGACGAGTGATCGCTCATAGATCCTGACACACTGACACTGTCATTTGAGAAGTGCAGTGAGGTTGAGTACGCCCCCCTCTCTTCTCTCTGTGCTGAGCCGCAGCCTAGTCTCTTGTCCGACGTCTTGCGCCTGACGTCTGGCTTGATGCTCCGTGATTGGTGGCTCTGAATGGGGTGGGCGATAAAAACCTCGTACTACGCCGTGTAGCCACGCCCTCTGTCGAAGTCAGGATATGACGAAACGCGTCAGGGCGTGGCTTACACGACGCCGGAAGTGAGGTATGCGTTCCACCTCAGCCTGTTCCACGAACCAGGAAGTGATCTGTTCCCCTGGACACTGAACCGGCTGGATCTTCTGAACGGTGACACGCTACACTCCTCTTTTGCTTGATTGACTGCTTTTATTTTGTACGTTTATTGGTTGAGGGGTGTTTTGTGAAGATTGTGGGGTTCATCTAAATAAACAGAATTACGCTATGTGCATACTTTCTCTTTTGTTGGCATTTATCTGTTTGGAGTTGTGACCCCCCCCTGAACCCCCTGGAGAGGTACTGAAAGAGATGTGCTAAGGAGACCCTTTTCTCTTGAAGGCTTTTATAACTTTCATATTTGGTGAGTTTGACCCCCTAGGGGGAGAGTGTTAACACATGGTGAAGTCCTACTGACCGGTGGAAGGCGCACACTGTGATTCAGCTTTATCATCACCTATGGACATTTTCTTGATCACCTCACAGACTCTTTTTCTCTCTGTGTTATCACACCTGTGTGCGCTGTTGGCCGCATTATTTTAATTATATGTTTTTTGCTCAACAATAGCGCTGTTTATAATGTAAATTTAATATTAAGAAAAAGAAAGAATTTCTAGCCACTGCCACTAATAGAACTTATCAGATTAAAAACTTGATCACATGTGATACTGTGGGGGTGGTATACATGCTACAGTGCGACTGCGGACTCCAATACGTGGGGAGCACCTCCAGACCCATGGGAGTCCGCATAGCAGAACATGTCAATAATATTAAAAGAGGTCTCAAGACACATTATGTATCAAAGCATTTTAGGACCTGTCACAATAGGGACCCTAAAAAATTACAATTTTGGGGCATAGAAAAAGTCACCAAACACTGGAGAGGGGGCAACTATATCAGGCAGCTCAGTCGGCGAGAGTCCCTATGGATTCATGAAACTAGGGTGGCAGTTCCTAGGGGGTTAAACGTAGAGTTTGACCTCAACTGTTTCATATCTGATAAATAGGGATTTTATCATGTTTGTCCTTTATACATATGCTGTTTCGTTATCATATACACATGTATTTTATGTGGATTTTATGGTTTATTTATTGTATGAGATGGCCGCAGGTGTTAATGTATATATATATATATATATATATATATATATATATATATCTTTTTAAAATGAATGTATATTTTTCCCTTGTGTCTATACAATAGATCCCCTTAGTTGTCTGGGATCACTGTTAAACCATGTGGAGGCTTCAGCTGGTGTCTCTGCAAAAGAATCATGTCAATTCTGAATCCGCTTCTGGTCTCGGTACACACTTTGCTGACAGTCAGCGTGTATATTAGGCTCTCAGGTGATAGTATGGCTCCACCCTCGCTGACGAAGTCCCATTGGACGTAACGCCGCATACGGGAGCGGAGCTTAATTTCTTACGTCACCCGCTGCCATCTCTCAGCTGTTCGGACACGAAAAAGCAGTTTTTTTTATGTGTTGTGATTCATCTATTTGCGCTGTACAGCATGTGTTATCTTTTATTGAATAAACTGCTCATTTATACGGAATACACTTAGAGTCTTTCCCCTTTGTCTTTGGGATTGCTGCATTTCAGAGGATATTCAGAGTGGCCGTGCAGCTTCCATCCAGCTCCTATTGAATACATGCGTTTATGACCTCCTGTAACAAGAGGTCCACCTTATCTGGTAAGCACATTTATGTGTCTGGGGTGGAGATTATCGGTATCTTACACAGAAGAATTGGTTTCCCCTTTTTACTACGAGGGATCTTTTTCCTCTCTTCATATTATGGACTGTTTTTATAATTAATTATTTTATGCGCCGCACTAATATTGTTTTACATTTTGATATACAGGTTTGGTGAATTCCTATAGTGTTCAGCTTGCACCAAATTTGTATTTTAGTTTGCGCTGATTGTTCCTGTTTTTTAAATATTTGCATTATCACCATTCTATCAGCTGCATTCATGGAAGTGTTCTCTTTTCTTGAACAAAGAGAGGTGAAACTGAATGAAATCTTTTCGAATACCCTTTCTGCTAATACGTCAGATGACCTTTCCACCAATTTTAGAAAATTAGGATATCTTTTTGAAAAAAAGATTAAAGCATGGTGGGATATTGCGTCTTTTGAACAGTATTTAAAGAGCAAATTAGTACCCAGAAGGCTTAGGTGGGATCTTCCCCCCAATGATGGCCTTATTGATGAAGAATCTATACAAGAGTGGTACAAGTTTTTTAATAATAAAAGCCAGGAACTTATTGATTTCCTTCTTATTAGAAAATGTAAAAAAATGGTATTATTAGATCAACAAATTACAGAATTAAAGAGTTTATTAGAACCGGCACAGAAATCTCCAGATTTTCCTAGATTGTCGGGAGAATTAAAAAATAAAATGGTGAAATGGGACAAAGAGGCGCAAGAGAAAAAAAGAAATACGTTTATCAGGGATTCCGGTGATTTTTCTAGGGGAGAGGTTTTTAAATGGCAATCTAGATTACAGACCCCAGAATCTGCACCTATGGTTTCCACTCAACCGACCCTTAATGTGTTATCAGGTACCCCGAGACCTTATTGTCAATCTCCCCAGTCTTAATCGTTTGCTTTTTTAGGGAGCTGTCCCTAGGTATTCCACCAGTTTCAAAAAACGAGGAAGGGGTAATCCCCATAGGAGGGGTACAGGTAGGGCGAATTACCATCAGCACCCACCCCCCTATGATCAGGGTCATAGAGGCGACAACTGGGGGCCTACACGCCCCCCCAGAGGTAGAAACCCAAGTAATATGTCCAACAGGGGTCGCTACCCATACCCTGAACAGAATTCATATTATGGTGATCAAAACCATCAATATGAAAGGACCCCTATATCTACAAATAACAGATTTGCCCCTTTGTCTAAAGATGATACTTACTATCAGAATAATTTTTTAGGGAACTCCCAGCCCCAATGGCTGGACACAGGGGATTTTACACCGACCGGAAACAGGCAAGGGGGAAAAAGAAGACAAAGAGAGGGAGAAGAGCAGGAAGGAAAACGAAAAAGACAAAAGTCCCATTAGGCACGGGCATTTTTAATATTAGTGGCGTAGATCTTTCGGATGATGAATTGAGAGTCTTAGACAAAGGCTTAAAAATTCGCTCCGGCATGCAACCTTAGCAAATTTAAGATCTACACTAGTTTGCAGAAATTCGTAAGGACTTTGAATATAAAGAGAGATTTTGTCTCCAAACCCGGCGAAAGGTCTGCCCTTACGGGTTCTATAGCTTCTACCGGCATTCATTCTAATCTGGCCAATGAGTCAGTCTTCAACCCTCCAAAGAATGACCACAGACACATAGAGTTCTTTAAGAATATGGTCATTAGCGACTTATGCCGCGTACACATGGTCGGACTTTTCGTCTACAAAAGACAGACGGACGCCGACGGACCAAATACGGCGGACAATCCAATCATGTGTGTGGGCTTCCCCGGACTTTCAGCTGACTTTTCCAGCCGCAAATCTGACGGACTTTAGATTTGAAACATGCTTCAAATCTTTACGTCGTAACTACGCCGGACCCAGAAATCCGCACGTCTGTATGCTAGGCCGACGGACAAAAACCCACACTAGGGCAGCTATTGGCTACTGGCTATCAACTTCCTTATTTTAGTCCGGTGTACGTCATCATGTACGAATCCGTTGGACTTTTGTGTGATCATATGTAGGCAAGTCCGTTCGTTAGAAAGTCCACCGCAAGTCCGCCAAAAGTCCGTCGAAAGTCCGTCGAAAGTCTTTCGGATGGGCTGTCGGACTTTTGTAGCCAAAAAGTCCGACCGTGTGTACGCGGCATTAGATTAGATGAAAGTGAAAAGAGTAGGAGATCCTTCTTATTTCAAAAAAGGAATTAGTGCATTAGAAAAAAACAAGGACGTAGTTATTCGTCCCGCTGACAAGGGGGGTGGGTTGGTAATTATGAGTAAAATCTTATTACCAAGGGGAAATGGACTGGTTATTATCAGATAGGAAGTCATAACAAGTACTGAGTAAGGATCCTATCATCCAATTCAAAGATGAGTTGGCAGCTTTGATTTCCTTGGGCAAAACAAGAGGAGTGTTGAATAAAAAGGAAGCATTTTATTTAAACCCTGGCGCTTGTAGAAGACCAATTATATACTTCTTACCCAAGATACATAAGGATCTCCAGTCACCCCCAGGTAGGCCCATCGTAAACGGCATTGACTCCATTTCAGCACGATTGGGCCAATATATAGACCACTTTTTGAAACCTTTAGTATCAACCACTACAGCATTCCTAAAAGATAATAAACATATCATACAAGTTGTGGAAAGTATACCTTGCAAAGAGAATAGTTTATTGGTGACAGCTGATGTCAGCTCATTATACACAATAATAGGCCATTCTGATGCCATTAATTCTGTTCAATGGGGTTTAGACAGGTCGGATCTACCCCCTCAATTGAAGGTCTTCTTTATAAAATCTCTGGAATTCTGCCTTGCCAGGAATTATTTCTGGTACGGCGGAAAATTTTTACAGACGCTTGGGGTTGCCATGGGCACTCGGTTCGCGCCGAGCGGCGCAAATATTTTAATGGCACTCTGGGAAGAGGAGTATGTCTTTGATAGCAGACCAGCACAGCTGGTCTGCTACCAAAGATATATAGATGATCTATTTAAGATTTGGGAGGGTGACTTGATCAGCCTCCAATTATTTATTTAAAAACATCCGCCTTTCATGGAATGCTGATGCTTCAAGCATAGCCTTCCTGGATTTGGAAATTTTCAAACACGGAAGTTCTTTCAGAACCAAAAATTATTTAAAAACAACAAACAGGAATGGTTATATTTCCTTAGACAGCTGCCACCATATCTCATGGCTGCTTAATGTTCCGAGAGGGCAGTTTATTCGCCTTCGGCGTAATTGCTCTCTGGATAATGATTATTTTTCACAAGCTAATGTCATGGCAGAGAGGTTTCTACAAAAGGTATATACCAGAGAACTCAAAGCAGAGGAGGTGGAAAAGATGGGCAATATGGATCGATCCACCTTAGTAGCAGACTCAAATAAAAACAAAAATGCCAAGCAGGATGACTTTCAGTATAGGATTATCTTAGATTACAATATTCAACATAAGAAGGTGGAAAAAATCATTCTGATATACTGGGATATTTTGAAAAAGGATAACATCCTAGGCCCAACTCTTCCAGCCCGCCCCAGATTCATCTATAGGAGACCACCGACCCTGAGGGATATTATAGCCCCCAGTGTGGTGGATCCCCCTGTGATCAAAGATAACAGAATTTTCAGTTTTATGTCTGGTTTTTATGCATGCGGGAAATGCCCAGCATGCAGGCAATGTAAATTTAATATTAAGAAAAAGAAAGAATTTCTAGCCACTGCCACTAATAGAACTTATCAGATTAAAAACTTGATCACATGTGATACTGTGGGGTGGTATACATGCTACAGTGCGACTGCGGACTCCAATACGTGGGGAGAACCTCAAGACATGTTCAGCATAGTAGAACATGTCAATAATATTAAAAGAGGTCTCAAGACACATTATGTATCAAAGCATTTTAGGACCTGTCACAATAGGGACCCTAAAAAAATTACAATTTTGGGGCATAGAAAAAGTCACCAAACACTAGAGAGGGGGCAACTATATTAGGCAGCTCAGTCAGCGAGAGTCCCTATGGATTTCTGAAACTAGGGTGGCAGTTCCTAGGGGGTTAAACGTAGAGTTTGACCTCAACTGTTTCATATCTGATAAATAGGGATTTTAAAAAGGCTTTTATCATGTTTGTCCTTTATACATATGCTGTTTCGTTATCATATACACATGTATTTTATGCGTATTTTATGGTTTATTTAATGTATGAGATGGCCGCGGGTGTTAATGTATATATATATATATATATATATATATATATCTTTTTAAAATGAATGTATATTTTTCCCTTGTGTCTATACAATAGATCCCCTTAGTTGTCTGGGATCACTGTTAAACCATGTGGAGTTTTATTTTTGTATTTTTACATTTTAACTAATAGTTCTGGCTTCAGCTGGTGTCTCTGCAAAAGAATCATGTCGATTCTGAAGCCGCTTCCACTTCCGGTCTTGGTACACACTTTGCTGACAGTCAGCGTGTATATTAGGCTCTCGGGTGATAGTATGGCTCCACCCTCGCTGACGAAGTCCCATTGGACGTAACGCCGCGTAGGGGGCGGAGCTTAATTTCTTATGTCACCCGCTGCCATCTCTCAGTTGTTCGGACACGAACAAGCTGTTTTATTTTGTGTTGTGATTCATCTATTTGCGCTGTACAGCGTGTGTTATCTTTTATTGAATAAACTGCTCATTTATACGGAATACACTTAGAGTCTTTCCCCTTTGTCTTTGGGATTTCTGCATTCTTTATTACACCGGAGGGTTTACCTTCTTCACTACTGCACTGGAGAGCTGTCCTGCGGGATCACAGAGGATATTCAGAGTGGCCGTGCAGCTTCCATCCAGCTCCTATTGAATACATGCATTTATGACCTCCTGTAACAAGAGGTCCACCTTATCTGGTAAGCACATTTATGTGTCTGGGGTGGAGATTATCGGTATCTTACACAGAAGAATTGGTTTCCCCTTTTTACTACGAGGGATCTTTTTCCTCTCCTCATATTATGGACTGTTTTTATAATTAATTATTTTATGCGCTGCACTAATATTGTTTTACATTTTGATATATAGGTTTGGTGTTCAGCTTGCACCAAATTTGTATTTTAGTTTGCGCTGATTGTTCCTGTTTTTTATTTATAATATTATTTTTTTTTATAATATTGTAACATACAATACTGTTGAAAATTCAATAAATTTACCCTTTAAAATAAAAAAAAAGATTACACACACACATTAGCACATAGTTAGAGCCCGAAGAGATGATGTGCATTTATAATTGCTATGATCTTCCTCCTGCATCACCATGCAGAATGTTGCTCCTCCTCTGCTTAACTCCCGCAGACTATTGCTTCCAAGAATTCCCCATCCATTACCGTGTATAGAATGAGGATATCACTCTTGACCGTGTAAGAGTGATGTTCCCAGAACTTCTTTCCTCCTGCACAAAACTTATTCTGAAGTGAAGTAATGTCACATCCTCTTCCGTGAGCAGTAAGGACCCACTCTGAATAAGTCTTTAAGCAGGGTCTGGTTGCTCGCTGCTACTAAGCCTGAGGCCTGCAGCACCTCTCCCTGGAGGCCTAGTAGTGTAAAAGCATTCTTTAGGATGATGGTGGACTACTGTTCCCAGCCAGCCCAACTTGCAAATCCTGTGCCCTCAGGCCACATCGATTTGACACATATCCCCACAGTCTATCTTCTGATCCAGGACTCCTCATCATTCACCGTGTAAATGATGAAGACTTTGCTAATGACCGTGTAGAAGCAAAGTTCCCTCACAGACTTCCTGGCACATCCAGCCCTCCACTGTGGTACACTCACCGACCTTTCACTGCCCTGAGTCCTTGATGGAGAACTTGACCGGACCATATGTTCCGACAGCTTCACCTGCCCCTCTGCTCCAGGAGTTCTTTATCAACAACCATGTGAGGGTAAAGACATTGCCAATGACCGTGTAGAGGCAAAGTTCCTTCACAGCTCTCCCTGGGCCTCCTCCTGCGATCGGTGCACCCCATCCAGAGGGGGGTGTCCTCCTGCTGCTGCCTAATATTCCATCCTCCACTTCACTCAGCCGACTTCTCCCCCCAGTGTCATGTTACCTCAGCTTATATAGGAGGCCCTCCCCCTGCCAATACCAATTGGGGATTGGTCAGGGCTCCCACATGACCTGCCTGCCACTCCAGTTCTAGGCCCTGCCTCTCTTCCAGAACATTCTCCCCAGAAGCAGGGGAGGCGCCTCAGAACTAAAGCACAGGTGACCACACGCACTGCTACTCCCAGCCTCCAGATCAAAACAGACAGGCCTAGCTTGCAGCATAGGTCTGTATAAATTTGCCTGTGCTGACAGTTCCTAGTAAAAAACCTATTACTAGCACCTACCTATTGGTAGAGGGTGCTACACTAACAAATAGAGCACTGAGCTGGCAAGACTTAAGCAGGCCATACATGGCTCCACCAGTTACACATTTGAGGTGGATGCGGGAATCCTTCCCGCTATGTCATTGTATTGTGACAGTGGAGGAGTCAGCTGGACAGAATGTCAGAATACAATGATGAGAACTGCAGTCTATTGGCTGCAATGCTGATCAAGGTAAAGTTTTCCAGCAAGCCCGTTTGTGAGCAGTCGATCAGTGGACTGGCCACAGATTTATCGAAATTTGGCTGGTCCTTGCTTGACTGGCTGAATTTTGATCCATCCTTGACCAGCTTTAAGCAGTCCATAGATACAACCAGCTGGTTGAACAAAAGAAATTACTCAATTCCCCATCTATGACCTGTGATTCTGAATGGACGGGGGAAACCCCGACAGAGGGTTGTACAGAAGTCAATCGATAGGTGGACTTGATCGACTTCTGTACAACCACAATGCCCATACATGGATTGAAATTCGGCTGGTCCCTGCTGAACCAGTTGAATTTCAATCCATGCATGGCTGGTCTTAGCCATGCAAGGGAAAACTTTAAACTTTTAACTTGCATAACTGAAACAATAAGGCAATGTACACGAAACCCACGTTTAAAAACGTCCATTTTGCCACGTTTGCATTTTTTATAAAAATAAATCAATCAGGAGTTATCCATTACCTTTACCACCAATTGAAAGTCCAATTTGCCCTAAAATATACAAGGTATAATCCACCTGGATGCACAAAGTAGTTGTGAGAATATTTATGGTTTTATTAACACATGTCAAAGTTGCAAAATTGTGTTCAGGCATTTGTTTTACCCTTAGGCACAAAGGGAATAAAGGTATATTTGCTCATTTTCTTAGAGGTGCAGTAACTTTGACTCAACTTGATGTTCCAGAGCAGATGAGGTTGTTCTTGGAGTCAAGGCACAGAACAAAAAACCCAAACTAATAGGTGGCTCTTTTGGGGGTAGTGCTACGCAAGTGTATAGAAATACAAAACTTGCTTGAAGTACTTTCTTACTGTAGCTGCAGCCACATTAGCGGTAAAGCGCCCCTAGTTTTACTGTCATTTTAGCGGCTTTTAATCCCCACTGGTGGCCGAAGTAAGGGTTAAAAGCCCATGTTGCTGTGCTGCCAAAGTGCTTTGCAGGCGCTTCAGCAGTGCTGCCCATTCATTTCAATGGGCAGGGCCGTTTGGGAGCGGTGTATAAACTGCTCCCAAACCTCCGCAAAGATGCTGCTTGCAGGACTTTTAAGAACGTCCCACAAGCGCACCTCTCCAGTGTGAATAAAAACACACTGAAATGAAGGATGAGGCGGTTTTCAGACATTAGTTAGAGGCTATTTCTAGCGCTAAAATGCCTAAAAACCACCTCAGTGTGAAACCAGCCTTAGTGAAATGCAGGTCAGAAAGAGGTCAACAGCAGGTCAATATACTGTAGCTGTCAATGAATTTTTAAAGATCTTAGAGGAATCTTATATTGATGTCAAAGCCATGCTTCTGACAGGGTAAGGCGCCATGCCTAAAGTGGCAAATCCAAAAATTTCTACATTTTATAAAATAACAAATTTATGGAAGAGCAAGCATGTAAAGATGTGAAAGCGGCATAAAAATAACTTTTTAAAAAACACCACCAAATCAACTCAAATCAACTCAAAATGAAAAAGAATACTGTATGGCTGGAAATACATTATGCGTTCCTTTTTTTTTTTTTTTAATTTCTAGGCAAAACAGTCACAAGTTACAGACATGACTCATAGCAAAGTTATGCTGATTACACATCAAAGATCACACCATAAATGTACAATCTCAACAATAAGCATAATAAAGGTCCACAAAGTATGCTGCAAGTCCGAGTATCATTGTACTTCTCAAGGCTAGCAGAAAGATTTTAAATTTAAATGTAAAGAACAATACATAATAAAAAATAAATGTATGCATTACTAGCCAGTAAAACCATTGGAGTGTGATAATACGCTACACATATATCTAATGAGGAGTGTACGCCACCCTTTTGCAACCACCTCAGAGGTCAATATAATAGAAACAAGGATCATTTAGGTATCCACAGCCTCCTTCATAGTCGCTGGGGAGTCCCCCCATCTAAACCATACCTTTACATTTGGGGAAATCCACGAGCCTCATACCTCATACTGTCATTCTATAAAGTGGAAGAGCAGCATCAACCAATCTCTTCCACATAGCCAGAGTAACAGTTTCCTCATAAATCCATCTCTGAGCAATAAGCTTACATACATGGAAAAAGAGGAGCCTTATAAAAAGTTTGGTAGCATAACTTATTTTCTCATCTTCAATAATGCCCAGCAAACATAGATGAGGGTTGCAGATGTTAGGGAAGCCAAAGTTATCAGCCATAAACTCTGTCATATGAGACTACAAAGGTCTAATGCTTTTCCTTTAAAATATTACATTTATAGAAAGATTAGGGTTATGGCCAAGTTTTTCTAAAAGATGTATATCCCACCTTTCCTATATACAACATAAAAGGGTTTGCAAGGCAACCAATGATGATGTGCAGACCAGTTACCATTCATAGAAATTCATAGAAGCTATAAATGGAGGAGCTGGGCAGAAGGGGTGGGCATAGTTGTGCTCTCTTGATGAGAGCCTGTGACTTCTCATTAGTTGTATTAACATAGCTCCCAACTATCCCTGATTTCGAGGGACTGTTCCTCATTTGGAAGAAAAGTCCCTATGTCCCACTTTCCTCCTCATTCATCTCTCATTTTGGTCTGATCTATATACTTGTATATAAAATGCAATACTGATCTACCAAAAAAGTGTTTTACAGTGCTTAACCTTTCATCCAATTTCTAAATTGCTGCATTTGTAAATTCTAAAAGTCAATATAAAGGAATAGTAGCGGTAAAAAAAAAAAAAAAGCACTTGTGGGGTTAACATTTTTTTTTTGCACAATTCTCCTTTAAGGTGGGCGTGGCAGGGGTGTGTCCTATGCCCACATACGTTTGCGATTAGGTGTCCATCATTCCCATCTCAGAAAGTTAGGAAGTTTGGTATTAACCCTCGGCTGCACAGGACAATTGCAGTGGCTGGGGTGGGGGGCATGACAGAGGGATATTTTTACTCACAAAAGAGGAATCAGTGCAAGGGACACATCCTAATAAATTGAATTTATTTCCCTTTTGCTGATTTTTGTGTTTGTGATTTTGGCTGCAAGTAGGCTTTAATTATTTGGATATTTAAAGCGTTTTCACTTCTCTGACAGTACTTTGCTATACTTTCCATTGTTTATGTTTGCTTCAGACATGGAAACGTGATTAGAATGAGAACATATATAAGTAAACTTGTTGCGGCAGATTCAACAGACTGTTAGAGATACAGCTACATATTCTCAGAGACAGAACACAGGATGATGTAAGCAGCAGATCACTTAAAATGTACTGAGCCATCACCTCTGCAGTGAGTACCTTCCTGTTTTGTTTTACAAAAAAATGATCTACATTATCTACATGATAAATTAAATCTGTATTGAACCCAAAACCAAACAATTATTATTGCTGCTTACTAATTCTTTGATGTTATGGCTCTATTGATTTCCCTTTTTAGGCTTTTTTCTTCTATTTTCATCTTGTGATCCAGCCAGCAAGTCTGTTATTTTTCAAAAGCACAAGCTCTCTAGCAGAACGTATCATGCCTTTCTTGAATGAGACAAACCTCTTAACACTGGCAGGGGTTATTAAAATTATCAGCTTTTATTTATTCGTGCAAAACCTTTATCCCAAAAGGAATATAAGTGCTGTAACTGATTATAAAGTATGAGCTTGAGTTTGGATTTGCTAGTGTATCTAAATCTATCTAATACATTTAACACCCCCTTCGCCCAGACAGACAATGCTGCTGTCTTCTGTGCCTCCAGTGATCATTCACCCAGAGTGGGGGCACTCTACAGGAGGTGTGTTACTAGCCAGATCACCAGGTGAAAACTGAGGGAAAAAAAGCCAAAGAAGAGAAAAAGGATGCAGCTACAACATCTAATGATTGGTAGGCTGAAAATTAAGACATTTTTGGTTTTGTTTAATACTGCTTTAAATACAGCCAAACTTTTTTCTTATTTTGGAAAGAATATAGAACCCCTATCAGGTTCTTTTTGCCATCCTTGTCCCATTGGGGTGAAAAATTTCCCTCTGTTCCTGTTTTGGTAATAAGGGTCAGAAGGACAAATAGTAAATCTCCCTAGGAGAGACACATATAGCAAAATAACCTGACAGGGGTTCTAACCATTTATTACTCTATTCAATAATAATAAAAAAAAAACAATTCCAGATACACAAGAATTTTTCCTTATTAAAGTGAATGTAAACCCGCCGAGCATCCTGTATAAACCAAAGGCACCATAGTAATGTGTCCACATGCTAAATGTCAGACATTTGTTTTCACCTTAAAAATGTTATTCCCCTTGGCTGTGTCAGGCCACCTGAGGCCAAGTGACAGATGCACACCGTTTGGGACAGGAGTGCACCGCTAAGGTAGTGGACCTTACAGCTGACTGCTGCATATTGAGCTCTGGGTGGTTCAGGAAAGCAGGTCCACTAGAGCACCAACACAGATCCCACTGGGAGCTAGAGCATGAGATTCCCCTGGTAAGTGCCAACCTACCAGATTGAAATTTACTGACGCGACACCCAAAATTTACTGGCACAGTCAAGTTTTAATGGCGTATCCAAAAGTTACAAAATTATAGTGCAAATTTCAGTATTTAGGCTACAAACAAGTACAGTATTTAATTAGCAAAGCGATTTAAGGTATATATTAAAGCAAAAACATATTTCTTATTTTATTTTCAATATAGTAATTAAGCAGCTCAGGAACAGGAATCGAGAGACCACAAATTAGAATGGGCGGCACACACACATGAAATTGACTTTCACAGTGACACTCACAGCAGTGTGCAACAGCACAGATGATGATGGCACCTCACCAACATGACACGTCCCCTCCTGAGTCACAATGACTCTCTCCATGCCAGGTGGTCCCTTCAGTCCACTCCTGGCTTGCCTTCCTCCCATCCTGCAGACCTGCATACAAGGCTCCGGTTGCTCCATTTCCTTGCACCATGACTTAACGCGATACACTGCCGGCACAGCCCGAACACACTGTAGCAGGCACTGGGATGGTCTCGGCCAAGCGTCACAGTCATATTTTTTACTGGCAACCTTTTTCTTTCACTGGCATTTACTGGCAGGAGAAAAGTGCCCATTTTTTACTGGCTGCCAGTAAAAATACTGGCGGTTGGCAACACTGCCCGGAGTGCGAGACCTAAGAGCAAGCAGGTGTTCACCAGAGCCTCTAGTGGTGGTGAGGATGAGTTTGGCTGCAGCTGACTCAAGTTCGCGGCCCCCGGGGTCACTCAGCTCAGGCTCACGGACCGGTTCGGATGGACAGAGCGGAAACAGCAGTCCAGGACAACAAGGGATTGTCAGGAGATAAGCCAAAGGTCGGGGCATTGAGCAGACAGGGATAGACAGGAGAACACGCCAAAGGTCGGGGTAACAAGCAGACAGGGATAGTCAAGGAACAAGCCAAGGTCGGTAAACAGAATCAGAATCAGACGTAGAGCACATGGCAAAAAACACACAGGAAGCCAAACACACAATATTGATCAGCAAGGCTTGGCTTGCAGTGTATAGGTTAATATAGTGTTTTCTGTTAGAGGCTGTGGAGCCATGCTTGAGGGAAGATTACTTAACCAGTTCCTGACCGGCCACCATCATTTGATGGCGGTAGTATGGCTCCCCTGCGCGAATCGCCATAGCTGTACAGCAGGCGATTTAAGGGGTATAGGGGGCACGCACGCACCCATCGCATCACTGACACACACACATCCACGTTCTGGCAGGGGAGAGGAGACAGATCATGTGTTCCTAGTATATAGTGTAAGATTGGGGTATCAGACTCAAACGGTAGGTGCATTGTCAGTGAGTACTCCAGTACAAAACTGTATTTTTAAGGGCCTGGTAGCCCACTTTTATTTAAAAGCACGGAAAAGTTCACGAAGACATCAGTAGCCCACGCAGGGGGTTCCACCATTACTGTATCTTGCACACTCAATGCTTTAGCCTCCTGGCTTACATTCTTGCCATACGGCTGATTCAGGCCTTTAGCCTAGGCCTTAAGTCTGCTCCTCAGACCCAAAAGAGTTTCCTAGAGTGAAGCTCTCTCCTAGCTTACTCCTGCTGCTTACTACTTGCTGCTCTGTCATCAAGTACGTCTGCCTCCTGCAGACATGCATGCTCTGGCTGCCTCCTGCAGCCTCTGACTCCTCTCAGAGGAGTGGGAGTCCACCTGACTCCCATGCACAGACTTCCTGTCTGTTGGGTGGAACCCTGAGCCATAGCCAGGTCACAATTAAATAGCCCAACACACAGCTGTGCAATCAGCGTGCCTCTCCCTCCAAAATCTGGCGTAAACCAGCAATCTTCCAGGTAGCACAGGGTCTTACTGCCACATAGCCTCCCCCTTGTTTCGAACCGGAGGGAGGAACACATAAACCAGTCACTAAGAATGGGACACCTCTGTGCCAGCCATTAGCTGCGTAGGCCCGTTTCTTTTTCCGGGTATGTTTCCACCAGCACTTCACCTTGGCACCTCTGTGCCAACTATTAGCAGCAGGAGTCCTATTCTGCCCAACCTTTTCTCTAAAGGGGCACTCCACCCACATCTTCTTCCGGGTGTGCTTCCACCAGCACTTCTTCCTGAACCATGGGCTCCCACTAATCTCTCTATCCCTTCCACCTTCTGGCCATGGGATCCTCCTTTTTCCTCCCACAGACCTACTCTCCTGGGACTGTTGGGGACCCACTTCCATGAAATCTGTCAGGGACTGACCCCTTTCACTACCTGATGCAACACTAACCAAGAACATCCGTTTATCAGGTTCACTAACCCCTGTGTGGTTACCCTTGGCAACCAAATCTGAGATCAACACCACATACTTCTGTTTAACCACAATAGCAATGTTCCACAAGGGGTTATTCAACTCAATATTATTATCATCAAGACTTCTTGTCACCTTGTTTGCTAGGACAGTGTCTAGGGAGGGACCATCTACAGGCAAACAGTTACTCCCTATGGGACATTCACACAGTTTCACTTCGCTCCCTGTTGTCCAACACTCCAATAGCAACTGTCCTACCAATGCACATTTTTCGCCACATTTTTCCACACCAATCTCTTTAACCATTTCTGTGTCCATTGGTACCTCAACCAATACCTCTGAGCTGTCCGACAGTGCTCTACAGTGCTTCTCATACACTTTTTCATTACAGTTACCAACACTGTCATTTCCTGTCAAAGTGTCTCCAGGTACCTCAAACTGCACCTCCCTGCGAGTGATGGATTGAATTCCCACTACTGCCGCGTCTTTTCCGGGCCCTTCCTTTACATGAGGTCCAGCCGGTGAGACAGTACACGCGCCATGTACCAACCACTGCTCAGCTGCACCTCGGACCGCACCAGCAGGAATGCACCTCATCCCACCAGCATACGGAGAGACTTCCACTATGTCTATCATTTCTGATTCCTCTAGCAGTTCCCATGAACGCCTTCCGCACATAACTGTCGCTGGAAGCACTCTCGCAGAGAACTGTGACACCACTTTCCACAAAAGTAACCAATATTGCAGTAACCAATTTATATCAACATTGCTTAACCACTTAAGGACCGCCTCATGCCGATATACGTCAGCAAGGCGGCACGGGCAGGCAGAATCACATACATATACGTGATCTGCCTCCCGCGGGTGGGGGGTCCGGTGCCCGAGGCGGTCCTCTTTTGTCCCCCGGCGATCGGAGGTGAGGGGGAGGCCATCCATTCGTGGCCCCCCCCCGCGATCGCCGCTGGCCAATCAGAACATTCCTTTGCCGCTGTATGCTAAACAGCAGCAAAGGAAATGATGTCATCTCTCCTCGGCTCGGTATTTTCCGTTCCGGCGCAGAGGAGAGAAGACATCAATGTGAGTGCACAAACACACACACAGTAGAACATGCCAGGCACACAAAACACCCCCGATCGCCCCCCCAATCACCCCTCCCCCCCCCCGTCACACTGACACCAAGCAGTTTTTTTTTTTTTTCTGATTACTGCATGGTGTCAGTTTGTGACAGTTACTGTGTTAGGGCAGTTAGCGTTAGCCCCCTTTAGGTCTAGGGTACCCCCCTAACCCTCCTAATAAAGTTTTAACCCCTTGATCACCCCCTGTCGCCAGTGTCGCTAAGCGATCATTTTTCTGATCGCTGTATTAGTGTCGCTGGTGATGATAGTTAGGGACGTAAATATTTAGGTTCGCTGCCAGCGTTTTATAGCGACAGGGACCCCCATATACTATCTTATAAATGTTTTAACCCCTTGATTGCCCCCTAGTTAACCCTTTCACCACTGATCACCGTATAAGTGTTACGGGTGACGCTGGTTAGTTCGTTTATTTTTATAGTGTCAGGGCACCTGCCGTTTATTACCGAATAAAGGTTTAGCCCCCTGATCGCCCGGCGGTGATATGCGTCGCCCCAGGCAGCGTCAGATTAGCGCCAGTACCGCTAACACCCACGCACGCAGCATACGCCTCCCTTAGTGGTATAGTATCTGAACGGATCAATATCTGATCCAATCAGATCTATACAAGCGTCCCCAGCAGTTTAGGGTTCCCAAAAACGCAGTGTTAGCGGGATCAGCCCAGATACCTGCTAGCACCTGCATTTTGCCCCTCCGCCCGGCCCAGCCCAGCCCACCCAAGTGCAGTATCGATCGATCACTGTCACTTACAAAACACTAAACACATAACTGGAGCGTTCGCAGAGTCAGGCCTGATCCCTGCGATCGCTAACAGTTTTTTTGGTAGCGTTTTGGTGAACTGGCAAGCACCAGCCCCAGGCAGCGTCAGGTTAGCGCCAGTACCGCTAACACCCAGGCACGCACCGTACACCTCCCTTAGTGGTATAGTATCTGATCGGATCAATATCTGATCCGATCAGATCTATACTAGCATCCCCAGCAGTTTAGGGTTCCCAAAAATGCAGTGTTAGCGGGATCAGCCCAGATACCTGCTAGCACCTGCGTTTTGCCCCTCCGCCCGGCCCAGCCAGGCCCACCCAAGTGCAGTATCGATCGATCACTGTCACTTACAAAACACTAAACGCATAACTGCAGAGTTCGCAGAGTCAGGCCCGATCCCTGCGATCACTAACAGTTTTTTTGGTAGCGTTTTGGTGAACTAGCAAGCACCAGCAGCCTAGTACACCCCGGTCGTAGTCAAACCAGCACTGCAGTAACACTTGGTGACGTGGCGAGTCCCATAAGTGCAGTTCAAGCTGGTGAGGTGGCAAGCACAAGTAGTGTCCCGCTGTCACCAAGAAGACAAACAGGCCCGTCGTGCCCATAGTGCCCTTCCTGCTGCATTCGCCAATCCTAATTGGGAACCCACCACTTCTGCAGCGCCCGTACTTCCCCCATTCATATCCCCAACCAAATGCAGTCGGCTGCATGAGAGGCATTTTCTTTATGTCCTCCCGAGTACCCCTACCCAACAAACCCCCCCCAAAAAAGATGTTGTGTCTGCAGCAAGCGCGGATATAGGCGTGACACCCGCTATTATTGTCCCTCCTGTCCTGACAATCCTGGTTTTTGCATTGGTAAATGTTTTGAACGCTACCATTCACTAGTTGAGTATTAGCGTAGGGTACAGCATTGCACAGACTAGGCACACTTTCACAGGGTCTCCCAAGATGCCATCGCATTTTGAGAGACCCAAACCTGAAACCGGTTACAGTTATAAAAGTTAGTTACAAAAAAAGTGTAAAAAAAAAAAAATATATAAAATTAAAAAAAAATAGTTGTCCTTTTTTTGTTCTCTCTCTCTATATTTTCTCTCTATTGTTCTGCTCTTTTTTACTGTATTCTATTCTGCAATGTTTTATTGTTATTATGTTTTATCATGTTTGTTTTTCAGGTATGCAATTTTTTATACTTTACCATTTACTGTGTTTTATTGTTAACCATTTTTTTGCCTTCAGGTACGCCATTCACGACTTTGAGTGGTTATACCAGAATGATGCCTGCAGGTTTAGGTATCATCTTGGTATCATTCATTTCAGCCATCGGTCAGCTTTCATGTAAAAGCAATCCTAGTGGCTAATTAGCCTCTAGACTGCTTTTACAAGCCGTGGGAGGGAATGCCTCCCCCACCGTCTTCCGTGTTTTTCTCTGGCTCTCCTGTCTCAACAGGGAACCTGAGAATGCAGCTGGTGATTCAGCCAGCTGACCATACAGCTGATCAGAGACCAGAGTGGCTCCAAACATCTCTATGGCCTAAGAAACCGGAAGCTACGAGCATTTCATGACTTAGATTTCGCCGGATGTAAACAGCGCCATTGGGAAATTGGGAAAGCCTTTTATCACACCGATCTTGGTGTGGTCAGATGCTTTGAGGACAGAGGAGACATCTAGGGTCTAATAGACCCCAACTTTTTTAAAGAAGAGTACCTGTCACTACCTATTGCTATCATAGGGGATATTTACATTCCCTGAGATAACAATAAAAATGATTTAAAAAAATAAATGAAAGGAACAGTTTAAAAATAAGATAAAAAAGCAAAAAAATAATAAAGAAAAAAAAAACAAGCACCCCTGTCGCCCCCTGCTCTCGCGCTAAGGCGAACGCAAGCGGCGGTCTGTCGTCAAACGTAAACAGCAATTGCACCATGCATGTGAGGTATCACCGCGAAGGTCAGATCGAGGGCAGTAATTTTAGCAGTAGACCTCCTCTGTAAATCTAAAGTGGTAACCTGTAAAGGCTTTTAAAGGCTTTTAAAAATGTATCTATTTTGTTGCCACTGCACGTTTGTGCGCAATTGTAAAGCATGTCATGTTTGGTATCTATGTACTCAGCCTAAGATCATCTTTTTTATTTCATCAAACATTTGGGCAATATAGTGTGTTTTAGTGCATTAAAATTTAACAAAGTGTGTTTTTTCTCCAAAAAATGCGTTTGAAAAATCGCTGCGCAAATACTGTGTTAAAAAAAAAAGTGAAACACCCACCATTTTAATCTGTACGGCATTTGCTTTAAAAAAATATATAATGTTTGGGAGTTCAATGTAATTTTCTTGCAAAAAAAATAATTTTTTCATGTAAACAAAAAGTGTCATCAAACATTTGGGCAATATAGTGTGTTTTAGTGCATTAAAATTTAACAAAGTGTGTTTTTTCTCCAAAAAATGCGTTTGAAAAATCGCTGCGCAAATACTGTGTTAAAAAAAAAAGTGAAACACCCACCATTTTAATCTGTACGGCATTTGCTTTAAAAAAATATATAATGTTTGGGAGTTCAATGTAATTTTCTTGCAAAAAAAATAATTTTTTCATGTAAACAAAAAGTGTCAGAAAGGGCTTTGTCTTCAAGTGGTTAGAAGAGTGGGTGATGTGTGACATAGGCTTCTAAATGTTGTGCATAAAATGCCAGGACAGTTCAAAACCCCCCCAAATGACCCCATTTTGGAAAGTAGACACCCCAAGCTATTTGCTGAGAGTCATGTCGAGTCCATGGAATATTTTATATTGTGACACAAGTTGCGGGAAAGAGACAAATTTTTTTTTTTGCACAAAGTTGTCACTAAATGATATATTGCTCAAACATGCCATGGGAATATGTGAAATTACACCCCAAAATACATTCTGCTGCTTCTCCTGAGTACGGGGATACCACATGTGTGAGACTTTTTGGGAGCCTATCCGCGTACGGGACCCCGAAAACCAAGCACCGCCTTCAGGCTTTCTAAGGGCAAAATTTTTTATTTCACTCTTCACTGCCTATCACAGTTTCGGGGCCATGGAATGCCCAGGTGGCACAAAATCCCCCCAAATGACCCCATTTTGGAAAGTAGACACCCCAAGCTATTTGCTGAGAGGTATAGTGAGTATTTTGCAGACCTCACTTTTTGTCACAAAGTTTTGAAAATTGAAAAAAGAAAAAAAAATGTTTTTTCTTGTCTTTCTTAATTTTTAAAAACAAATACTCACCATGCCTCTTAGCAAATAGCTTGGGGTGTCTGCTTTCCAAAATGGGGTCATTTGGGGGGGTTTTGTGCCACCTGGGCATTCCATGGCCTCCGAAACTGTGATAGGCAGTGAAGAGTGAAATCAAAAATTTACACCCTTAGAAATCCTGAAGGCGGTGATTGGTTTTCGGGGCCCCGTACGCGGCTAGGCTCCCAAAAAGTCCCACACATGTGGTATCCCCATACTCAGGAGAAGCACCCAAATGTATTTTGGGGTGCAATTCCACATATGCCCATGGCCTGTGTGAGCAATATATCATTTAGTGACAACTTTGTGCAAAAAAATTTGTCACTTTCCCGCAACTTGTGTCAAAATATAAAATATTCCATGGACTCAACATGCCTCTCAGCAAATAGCTTGGGGTGTCTACTTTCCAAAAATGGGGTCATTTGGGGGGGTTTTGTGCCATCTGGGCATTTTATGGCCTTCAAAACTGTGATAGGTAGTGAGGAGTGAAATAAAAAATTTACGCCCTTAGAAATCCTGAAGGCGGTGATTGGTTTTCGGGGCCCCGTACGCGGCTAGGCTCCGAAAAAGTCCCACACATGTGGTATCCCCGTACTCAGGGGAAGCAGCTGAATGTAATTTTGGGTGCAATTCCACATAGGCCCATGGCCTGTGTGAGCAATATATCATTTAGTGACAACTTTTTGTAAATTTTTTTTTTTTTTTGTCATTATTCAATCACTTGGGACAAAAAAAATAAATATTCAATGGGTTTAACATGCCTCTCAGCAATTTCCTTGATGTGTCTACTTTCCAAAATGGGGTCATTTGGGGGGGTTTTGTACTGCCCTGCCATTTTAGCACCTCAAGAAATGACATAGGCAGTCATAAACTAAAAGCTGTGTAAATTCCAGAAAATGTACCCTAGTTTGTAGACGCTATAACTTTTGCGCAAACCAATAAATATACGCTTATTGACATTTTTTTTACCAAAGACATGTGGCCTAATACATTTTGGCCTAAATGTATGACTAAAATTGAGTTTATTGGATTTTTTTTATAACAAAAATTAGAAAATATCATTTTTTTTCAAAATGTTCGGTCTTTTTCCGTTTATAGTGCAAAAAATAAAAACAGCAGAGGTGATCAAATACCATCAAAAGAAATCTCTATTTGTGGGAAGAAAAGGACGCAAATTTCGTTTGGGTACAGCATTGCATGACCGTGCAATTAGCAGTTAAAGCGACACAGTGCCAAATTGGAAAAAGACCTCTGGTCCTTAGGCAGCATAATGGTCCGGGGCTAAAGTGGTTAACATCGCCTGTACCACGTGTCTCCACTGATTGGTACTACGCAGTACGAGGTCACCCATCTGAGGTGGATACATGTAGGTGTACAGCGGAAAGATTTTCACCAATTCCAACAACATCTCAGTTATTTCTAGACATGCCACATCTATACACAGAACTCTAGGGACTTTTCCCTTACTAACGACGTGGAGGGGCTCATTTGCTAAGGCTTGAGAGGCCAAGACACTCAAAGAGACCTCTACCTCAGAGGCAACTGACAAAACTTGCGGCTCCCCATGAGCACTGCAAATCGCATGTGTCACACTCATCCTTTCATTTTCAGCAAAACGGAGCCCTTCCAAGTATTGCTCATCTCTTTTGCTGTGGACAAAACCTCTGCTATGCATGCGTCCTTTTCAGATCCTTCCAACTGGAGAGGGTTGACTTCCGCAAAAGTCAACGCACCTGTGTCTACTGGCCCTGCAGCCTCTCCATTTGTCACAGCAGCAATAGTGTCCACCTTACTATTACCTTCAGAAATTTCTTTCCACCACGCTAACACCTTTATGGCTAGACTATCCCAGTCTATCCTGTCTGTGCTCCAGTCACCAGCACTCCATAGTACTGCTCCCTCTGCCCATGGAGACACAGGTGGACAGCAGGCATCCTGCACCAGTCACTGTCAACCACATTAGATTGTGATAATACATACTCCATCATTTGAGCTATTTTCCCATTGTTTTCCACCTGAGCAGTATAAGAGCTATCCTGGACCCCCGTCGGCTCCAACACAGGGAGTCCTCCTGAGATTTCCTGGGACAACTCTGCTGCACTACCTGTGGTTACCATGGGAGACACCAAACCATCAACATTGTCAGTAATACACTTTTCAACATCAATACTCAATACTTTAGCCTCCTGGCTTACATTCTTACCATACGGCTGATTCAGGCCTTTAGCCTAGGCCTTAAGTCTCTCCTCAGACCCAAAAGAGTTTCCTAGAGTGAAGCTCTCTCCTAGCTTAGTCCTGCTGCTTACTACTTGCTGCTCTGTCACCAAGTACGTCTGCCTCCTGCAGACATGCATGCTCTGGCTGCAGGCCCTGACTCCTCTCAGAGGAATGGAAGTCCACCTGACTGCCATGCACAGACTTCCTGTCTGTTGGGTGGAACCCTGAGACATAGCCAGGTCACAATTAAATAGCCCAGCACACAGCTGTGCAATCAGCGTGCCTCTCCCTCCAAAATCTGGCGTAAACCAGCAATCTTCCAGGTAGCACAGGGTCCTACCGCCACAATAGGAACAATGATCGGTCTCCTCACCCAGGCAGTCCTATCCCCCCCACAGTTAGAACACACAGAGGGAACACATTTAACCCCTTGATCGCCCCCTAGTGTTAACCTCTTCCATGCCAGTGACATTTCTACAGTAATCAGTGGATAGTTTTAACACTGATCGCTGTATAAATATCAATGGTACCAAAAAAGTGTCAAAAGTGTCAGATCTATCCCCTGCAATGTCGCAGTCCTGCTAAAAATCACAGATCACCGCCATTACTAGTAAAAAAAAATAATAATAAAAATGTCATAAATCTATCTCCTATTTTGTAGACGCTATAACTTTTGAGCAAACCAATCAATATACGCTTATTGCAATTTTTTTTTACCAAAAATATGTAGAAGAATATATATCAGCCTAAACTGATGAAGAAATTTGTTTTTGTTTTTTTAAATTTGGGATATTTATTATAGCAAACAGTAAAACATATTGTGTTTTTTCAAAATTGTCGCTCTTTGTTTATAGCGCAAAACATAAAAACTGTAGAGGTGATTAAATACCACCAAAAGTAAGCTCTATTTGTGGGAAAAAAAGGACATATATTATGTTTGGGTACAATGTCACACGACCACGCAATTGTCAGTTAGAGTGACGCAGCGCTGTATCGCAAAAATGGTCTGGTCAGGAAGGGGGCAAATTCTTCCAGGGCTGAAGTGGTTAAGCATACAGGTGAACAGCGACCGGTCTCTAAGCTGAACACAACAGAGAGCAGACAGACAGACATGAACATTACTGCAGGCCTCCCCCTCCCCTACTTGTGCCCAGGCTTGTAGGGAAACCTCAGATAAAACCTCCTCAAAAGACGAGGTGCAAAGACATCAGATGCAGTGATCCAAGACCTCTCCTCAGGACCAAACCCTTTCCAATGCACGTGGTACTGAAGAATACCTTTACAGAGTTGTAAATCCAGAATTTGACTAACCTCATACTCCTGATTATCCTCAGAAACCGGGGCAGCGATAGGGAGAGGACACGAGAACTTATTGAGGACTAAAGGCTTCAGAAGGGAAACATGGAAGGAGTTTGAGATCTTGAGGCTTTTAGAAATCTGAAGTTTGAAATAAACCGGGTTCAGCTTAGAAGGTATAGTGTACGGGCCAAGAAATCTTGTGGCGAACTTCAGAGAAGGAACCCAGAGCTTGAGGTTTCTGGTGGAAAGCCAGACTTTGTCCCCTGGCGGTAGAGAAGGCGGTTTATGCCTGCGACGGTCAGCAAAACCTTTGAATTTGTCAGCAGCTGCTTGGAGAGAATCATGAACGTGACCCAAAAAGAATTAAAAGATTCCTGAGCTGTAGCCAAAGCTGGAATGTCTGGAGGACAAGTCATAGGAAGCGGGAGCTGAGGGTGTCTTCCATAAAGTGTGAAAAAGGGTGTCTTCTGAGAACTGGTGTTTATATAATTATTGTGAGAGAATTATGCCCACAGGAGTAGAGAGGACCAATCGTCATCATGAGCAGAGACTAAGGTTCGGAGAAAGGCCTCTAACTCCTGATTAACCCTCTGAGTCTGTCCATTGGATTGAGGGTGGTAAGAAGAGGAAAAATCCAAGACAAATTTTGAGGGACTTGCAAAAGGCAATCCAAAAGTGAGAAGTAATTTGAACCCCCTGTCAAAAACAATATGAGAAGGGACCCCATGCAGGCAGAAGATTTCTCGAACAAAAATGGGAACCAGAGCAGGAGCAGACCAGGAAGAGGAACAAAATGAGCCATCTTGGAGAATTGATTGATTACCACCCAAATGACCGTATTATTCTCAGACAGTGGGAGATGGGTGATAAAATTCATGGCAACATGAGACCAGGGCTCCTTAGGAATGGGAAAGGGCATGAGAAGACCAGCAGGAGCTTATGTGAAGGATTTAGACTGAGCACAGACATGACAAGCCTTAACGTAGTCTTTGGCATCTGAGCGGAGAGTAGGCCACCAGTAGTGGCGAGAGGATTGGAGGAACCCAGCATGACCTGCCACCTTGGAATCATGTCCCCAATGAAGGATCTTAGCTCTTAACTCAGTGGGGATGAAGGTCTTGCCAGGAGGAATTTTTGACTCCAGGGTGGTAGAATTGGCAAGAATGCATGAAGTCAGAATGATCGACTCAGGTTCAGGAGTGGGCTCCACATCCAAAGTGTCAAATGACCTAGAGAGTGCATCAGCCTGACTCTTGCAGCAACCAGCTTTGTACGTAATTGTGAAATTAAAACGGGAAAAGAAAAAGGCCTGTCCTGTCTGTGATTCAGTCATTTGACATTCTGTAAGTACTGCAGATTTTTATGATCAGTGAATATCGTTATGGAGTGAGGGTAACGCTCCAAGAGATGACGTAACTCCTCTAGTTGAAAGAAGTTCCCGAACACCAACATTGTAATTTTCCCTGCCTGAGAATTTTTTTGTAAAAGAACGCACATGGTTGACGTTTTTCTCAAAGGACTGAAGAAGCACAACTCCCACCACCAACGAAGAAGTGTCCACTTCAATAAAAAATGGATCCCCAGGAATAGGTCCCCTCAAGAGAGGTCCAGAAACATTCAAATCATGAAATGCAGAGACAGCTTGCTTGGTCAAGGCGATAATAGGCGCAGCAATGGAAGAGTAATTCCTAATGAACTGCCTATTTGTGAACCCAAGAAAGTGCTGTGTGGCCTCAAGGCTGGCAGGAAGGGGCTAGTTGGTAATGGCTGATACCTTTCCAGGATCCATACGAGGACCCAAACTAGAGCCAAAGCATCCCAGAAACAGGACCTCAGAACATTCAAAAGAACATTTCTCCAGCTTGGCATACAGATTATTTTCTCTAAGGTGTTGAAGTACAATCCGGACATGGTTTCTGTGGATAAGCAGATTTTCCGAAAAGATGAGAATGTCATCCAGATAGATGACAACAAATTGATAAAGCAAATCCCTGAAGATTTAGTTGACAAAGTTTTGGAACACAGCTGGGGCATTACACAAACCAAAAGGCATAACCAAGTATTCGTAATGCCCACCTCTAGTGTTAAACACGGTTTTCCATTCGTCACCTTCCCATATCTGGATGCGATTGTATGCACCTCTGAGATCCAACATGGTAAAAATGAAGGCACCTTTCAACCTGTCGAATAGTTCCGATATTAAGGGTAAGGGGTATCGATTTTTGATTGTCACCGCGTTTAAGCCTCGATAGTCAATGCTGGGTCTTGAGGTACCATCCTTTTTGGCAACGAAAAAGAACCCTGCTCCCGCAGGCGATGAGGATTTCCAGATGAACCCTCTCTTTAGATTCTCAGCGACATACTCTGACATGGCCTGGGTCTCTGGGATGGAGAGAGGGTAGGTACAGCCCCTGGGCAGAGTTTCTCCAGGAACCAGGTCAATAGCACAGTTTTACGGGGCTTTCAGGAGGAAGCACCTCAGCCAGGGGCGTATCTACCACCATAGCGACCCATGCGGGCGCTATGGGGCCCGCAGCCAAGTGGGGCCCAGTGAGGATGAGAGTACCGCCCGCACAGTCTCCCAGCCAGAGGAAGAGAGAGGAGAAGAAGAGGCAAGCTGTGACCTGTGCCCAATGCAGCATTTCCTGTGCCCAATACAGCCTGGTCTGCCTGTGCCCCATACATCCTCACCTGTGCAGAGGAAGAGGCAAGCCACCCGGATCAGCAGAGAGCTGAATTGCCCAATGTAATAGCTGTCATTAGAACTTCCAGTGTTCCCGGGGCTCACGTCACATAGCTCCACCTCTTGGCCCGGCGCCTTTGATAGACAGAACGCCAATCCAATGCAGGACGTGTGACGTCATCAAAGGCGTCAGGCCAAGAGGTGGGGCTATGTGACGATGAGCCCCGGGAAGATGGGAAATTCAAATGAAAGCTATTACAGCGGGCAATCCCGCTCTCTGCTGATCCGGGTGGCTTGCCTCTTCCTCTGCACAGGTGAGGCTGTATGAGGCACAGGCAGACCAGGCTGTATTGGGCCCAGGCAACGCTTTATTGGGCACAGATCACGCTGCATTGGGCACAGGTCATGCTGCATGGGGCACAGGTCACGCTGTATGGGGCACAGGTCACGCTGTATGGGGCACAGGTCACGCTGCATTGGGCACAGGTCACGCTGCATTGGGCACAGGTCACGCTGCATTGGGCACAGGTCACGTTGTATGGGGCACAGGTCACGCTGTATTGGGCACAGATCATGCTGCATTGGGCACAGGTCATGCTGTATGGGGCACAGGTCACGCTGCATTGGGCACAGGTCACGTTGTATGGGGCACAGGTCACACTGTATGGGGCACAGATCACGCTGCATTGGGCACAGGTCACGCTGTATGGGACACAGGTCATGCTGCATTGGGCACAGGTCACGCTGCATTGGGCACAGGTCATGCGGTATGGGGCACAGGTCATGCTGTATGGGGCACAGGCCACGCTGCATTGGGCACAGGTCACGCTGCATTGTGAACAGGTCACGCTGCATTGGGCACAGGTCACGCTGCATTGTGCACAGGTTACGCTATATGTGGCATTGACACTAGGGCTGTTTGCAGGGGGGCCCCATACAACATTTTGCTATGGGGCCCTGCTATTTCTAGTTACGCCCCTGATTGAATGTCATTCAGAAAATGACATTTTATCACATCAACATGCATTGTATCTTTTTAGTATTTTGTGCTCCTTTTGCACAACAGTATTGGTTATAGATGATACAGGACAATTTGTACAGTATTTTGCCACATGCAGTTACTTGTATGCAAACAATGGTCCCTCCACACATTTCTAAGTTTGAGTTAAAAGATCATAATTTCTTTATATTACAATATTTCTTGTTTAGGAGATTAAGAAATAATTTGTATATATACTGATATGTAGTATTTGTTCTAGATGTTTAAAGGAAACTTGTATTGTATTAATTAAATGGGTACTCACATAGGTTATAGCCCCACCCTTAGAAATTTTAGAATGAGTAACACCCAGTGGATCATGGCAAGGTAATTGAGACGGTCCATTTGACATCTTGGATGCAAAGACTTCTCAATTCAGTGAAAAATGCATGTAGAAATAAAAATGTGGGTATAACAAATGTAATATTCCAAGATAAATTATACTGCTTTTATTTTTCCTAGGAATGAATTATAAAAATTTAACCTGGAGGAATCATAGATTCCAAAAGAAGAAAAGATGTCAGTTCAACAAAAGAAAAGTGTTAAAGAGAGAAAACGTATCATGATCACAGGATTCATCTTTTCTCTAGTGACAATTTTATCCGTGGTAAAATATATCACAAACTGTTCCAGCTATGCAGAGGTTAACAGGATTGAAGAATTTTACAACAAAGACCTTACATTATTCAGAAACAAAAGAGATGTAAACACTGATATCAATACAGATGAACAAAATGATAAAAGCACTAATATCAATACAAAGGACAAAAATGAGAGAGTTATTGATATTAATGCATATGACAGAAATTATGATTTTAGATATGTTGATATTAATACAGCAGAAGATTTGTATGGATTTGTATGCGTAGGACAGGGATATGATTGCTGTATGCAATTGTATTTCATTATAAATATGGATGAATTAATGTACTATATGAAACAGCAACTAACCCATCAAAGCAGCGCTATTTTCAGTCCTCAATGCTGACTGATAAAACAAAGTCTTTGTAAATGCAAGCAAAACACATGCAGGCAGGTAAATTCCAACAAAGACACAGCGGTAGGAGCTCGGTCTGGATTCCCTTATATGAATAGTAGATCTGATGGGTGCACCTTTCACCATCTATTGGGACACCTTGTGCTGCACACACCCCATAGGGGTTCAAACTCACCGGAGCCAGGAGGTTAACAAGCCTTGGATCAAATCCTCTCTCTGTTTACTCCCGAAGTCCTCCAGGGTTGATGATCAAATAACAGCAACAATGTCCACATGTAAAAAAGAGACCCCGAATAGTCAAAGGCAAAGACAAAGGATAGCCTTCTAGCTTTCAGTTGGTTGGTAATAGTGGATAACTCAAACTGCTTCTCTCAAAGCACAAGGGTACTGGTTGCAGACTGGATGGATGTAACACACTCACAGCTGATCTCTTTGAAAAAGTCTTCCTAACGAAACTAGTCAGAGCACGATACCACGGCAACCGTTATCACGTGAGGACGCAGTGTGCTTTTAGCCTGAAGCTTCAGACACGAGAGGGAGGAAGTGCGGATCAGCTGTGCCTGGCTGACACGCAGTGCGCTCCAAGCTTGTAGTTGTATACTAGTGGAATGAAGGACTGATCAGCTGTGAGTGTGTAACATCCATCCAGTCTGCAACCAGTACCCTTGTGCTTTGAGAGAAGCAGTTTGAGTTATCCACTATTACCAACCAACTGAAAGCTAGAAGGCTATCCTTTGTAAGGAACTGCGCCCACTGATTTTTACAGTGTATTTACTTTATTAGTTTTTTTTTTTTTCTCTGATTTGTGACTTACAATAAATTATCAAAACGGTACTGGACTATTTGGGGTCTCTTTTTTACATGTGGACATTGTTGCTGTTATTTGATCATCAACCCTGGAGGACTTCGGGAGTAAACAGAGAGAGGATTTGATCCAAGGCTTGTTAACCTCCTGGCTCCGGTGAGTTTGAACCCCTATGGGGTGTGTGCAGCACAAGGTGTCCCAATAGATGGTGAAAGGTGCACCCATCAGATCTACTATTCATATAAGGGAATCCAGACCGAGCTCCTACCGCTGTGTCTTTGTTGGAATTTACCTGCCTGCATGTGTTTTGCTTGCATTTACAAAGACTTTGTTTTATCAGTCAGCATTGAGGACTGAAAATAGCGCTGCTTTGATGGGTTAGTTGCTGTTTCATATAGTACATTCATTCATCCATATTTATATTTCTATTTTTTATTAAGTGGCTGCTGAGAGATATCTCACTCAGAATATGGTGACATCAGGTTAAATCACTGCGGTTTATTACAATCATTATTTTCCATCTTCATATACTGAATATCCTTTAGCGCTGAGATAGGAGGATTGGAGTAGGGCGTATTGTCTCCTTTTTGTTTGTAAATTGTATTTCATTCATAGCAATAATATCGAAGTCAACATTAAAATAGAATCCAAAACAGATTTTAACAGATGTTAAAATGCAGGGATCTTATAGGTTAAACAACAGAACCGGAACTTTTGAATGTAATATATTGGGAAGGAGTTTCTGGTCAGTATTTGTAAAAGGCAATAATTCAACTATTTAGTCTGGAGATGTTACTAATAACATGATAAGGTCTGGGAAATTACTTTATTCATCAGAACAATTTTATTACCTTTTTCAAAGTTTTGTAAAAATAGTAGATCCAGAACATTTAAATATAATTGGAGATGAAAAAAGGGACGTTGTAAGAACATGGGATTTTAAAGTAACAAGAAAGTTAGCTCAAATAAGGGTTAAAATTAGTATTTCTGTAGTCAACATGATTGTACCAGAAATTAATATTTTCCCACAATCTTTAAAAATTATTGAAGATAAAGATAGTTTGCATTTAATATGTAATACAAAAATATATTTACTTCAAAATTCATTGTTATCTTGGAAAAGGAATGGTGAATTTTTTGGAAGCTTTCTTCACAGTTCTACTATTATAATTTATAAAGGAATTTATGGTAGTGTGAATTGGATCAATAATACATTTGTTTATCAACAAATGAGTGTATCGTTGAATGATACTGGTATATATGAATGTTGCATATCAATAGGAAATTATCCGGTTAAATGTGCTAAGGCAAGTGTTGTAATGTCTCCTAGGAAAATTCCATGTATTGATAAGAAAAGCGTTTCTGCAAACCCATTTCAGATTAACCATTTCCAATCCAGAACTCTTTTGAGAGAGGGAAATTTTGTCATTATATTGTGGAACTTTAATGTTTCAGAATGGAATATTTCTAAAAGGTTTCCACAATGTCAAGGACATTTGGTTAATATGGAATTGGGTATTGAAAGATGGTTTGAAATTAATAGTAGAAATCATACCAGAAATAAGTGTGTTATTGTTGAAGGTATTTTAGGAGGGATTGGCACAATTGGGAGTATAACAAATAGTATGGATATCAATACTTTAAAGTCTGATCTTGAAACAGTTGGTTTAGTGGGTAGTAACGGTATTAAAATACAAAAAATTTAAATGAAATATTACGAAATATGGTAATTAAAACAGCTAATAAAATGGGTCCATCTATTTTACATCTTCAAAATATTACTTTTGATTTAATGACAAGTGAACATTCTCATATAGCCAGAACATGCTTAGAGATCCAGACTGAATATTCCACTAATTTTAAAATAATTGCGCAAGCTTTTCAGAGTGGAGTAACTCCCCTTGGCATTTTACAGAATTTACCCAGAGAATATGTATATGCTATAAATCATACAGATTTATGGGTAAATAAATGGATAGGATGCAAACAGGATGTTTGTTATAGTTCTTCTATGATTCCAATAGCAGGACAAGAACAAATTTTGGTTCCAATCACTGTCTTGGGATTACCCGTCAGCAATACACAATTATTGTACTATAAATTACAGTATACAGATTTTGCATTTAACAACGAGAATTCTGAATTAGAACAATTTGATCTGTCATCATGTTTACAATTTCAATCTAAAGTTATCTGTTTACCTAATCAATACAAAAGTATATTTCATTCTTGTTATCATAATCATACATTATGTTCAGCAAGAATAGAAAAAGTTGAAACAATTTATGAATTAATTACTCTTGTAGATAAAAAGAAGGTTTGTTTTCAGATCATGTCAGATACAGAAAGGGTTAAAACTTTTTTCTCTTCTTGTACAAATACAGAAAACCTAAATCAAGACTTGTATTGTATAGAAGGAGACATTGTAGCAATAAGCATTAATGGGTTTAGAACTAATTTAACAAATATGCTTATCAAAAATATAAGTGCTCTTCCCACACAATACAATATATCTCAGATAGATGAATTTCCTTGGGAAGAATGGGCAAATGTAATTCAGAAGGATAAAGGTTTATTGATAGCTTTGGCTAAGGAACTTCAGAATGCAGAAATATTGTTTAAACATGAACAAGGTAATTTGCAAGAGATATCTCATCAATGGTCAGAACTTTCAGGAAGTAATTGGTGGAAAAAATTCAGTAATAGTGTATCAATTTGGGGAAAAACTTCAATAACTTCAGCAGCAGGAAATATTTTATCACATCTGATAGTTATTCTTTTTATTATTATTATGTTATTCATTATATTCCAGTTATGTTTATTGTTTAGAATTAAAAAATTATATTATTGAATTAGAAATGAAATCAGGAGAGGAGATGATTTATTGCAAAATAAGCGTAAAAGAAGAATGGGTTTTGGAATTGCAAACTCAGTTACAAATGAAATTACATCTGAAAATATTAGATCAAAGACAGAGTGTTTGCGACATGGATGATGATGACAGGGAGCTGTGATCAGTGACACTTGTCACTAGGCAGAATGGGGAGATGCTGTTTACATCAGCATCTCCCCGTTCGTCCTCTCCGTGAGCCGATCGCGGGTATCCCCGCGGCGATCAAGTCCGCGGGACCCGTGACCTGACTCACGGAGCTCCCAGGCCGGCGCGCGCCGCCGGCTGCGTGCACGCAATGGCACGGCGGGGAATTCAAATGGACGTACAGGTACGCCCATTTGCCCAGCCGTGCCATTCTGCCGACGTACATCGGCGTGTGCCGGTCGGGAACCGGTTAATATTCAAAATTTAATTTGGTTTAAAAAATATAGCTCTGCAGAGTTCTCCCTTAATTAGTATGAATGAGTCATTGATTTAATAGGTTACAGATGTGATATTCGAGCTGGGTTTGGGTTTTAGAAACTGTCAGGATTTTGACAGATATTATAAATATTTTATATGTTTCTAAGGGTATTCCTATGTTACTGATATCTTGTCATGGATATTGTGTGTTTTCTGTAGACTGGCTGCCCCTCACCCATTTCCTGTGTAAATGGAATTTCATCTACATCCTGTGTAGAAGGAATTCCACTCTTCACGTGTCTGTATCTAATTAGAGATGCTGTTCATATTACTTACTCTTTTGCCCCCACCCTTGTGAATAGTAAAAGGGGAGGTGATATTGGGAGTAATTATGGGAGGGTTTAGTTTTTGGGCGCAAATTCAAAGCATCCAGTTTCTGATGTAAGGGAGAGCTGAAGGATGTTCAGTCTCTTTTACTTCCTGCCTGCAAGCTACACACATCTGCTTCTACAACACACAGATCTTTGTCAGCTATTCTTCAGCATACATAGAGTTAATCAGCCATCTTCAAAAGCCAAGACAAAGGAAGGCCACATGGCCTGATGCATAGTCAATGAACTTTATTTTCCTATTTTTGAAACAAATGAACTATACTTGAATCCTTTTGATCATATATGAAGCAACACTAATTATGAATATGAATGTACTATTTTTGTAAGTATTTTTCTATTTTTGTGTATACTATACAATAAAACACACAGTTTGATTTAAGCTGACTCAGACATAATTAAGGAAATTTTTCTCACAACCAGTCATCATTATTGAAAGCTTTTTACACTATTAAGCTTATTTTTACACCAACCACTCAAATGGTGTCACAGAGAAGTAGCACACATCTGCATATAACACAGCAGTATCAGCAAAAAATAACATAGGGAAGGTTTCTCAGCAACCCACCCTACCAATCCAGATATGGCCCTGTGGGCGGTAAAGACAGACATGAGACTGTGAGAGGTGAGACAACCTGGATAATGGTTGGGAAGAGAAAGGGGTTAGGTTTGTGGGGGCATCATGACAGGGAGATTTAGGAGCAAGGGAGCTGGAAGATAGAGGGTGGCTGGGATTGTGGTATGCTGGAAATAGGTGGGAGCAGAATTGTGACAAAGAGGAGCTGGGTGGGGTGCGGTAGCAGGCAGGGGCGTAACTAGAAATAGCAGGGCCCCATAGCAAAATGTTGTATGGGGCCCCCCTGCAAACAGCCCTAGTGTCAATGCCACATATAGCGTGACCTGTGCACAATGCAGCATGACCTGTGCCCAATGCAGCATGACCTGTGCACAATGCAGCCCGACCTGTGCACAATGCAGCGTGACCTGTGCCCAATGCAGAGTGGCCTGTGCCCCATACAGCGTGACCTGTGCCCAATGCAGCGTGACCTGTGCCCAATGCAGCGTGACCTGTGTCCCATACAGCGTGACCTGTGCCCAATGCAGCGTGACCTGTGCCCCATACAACGTGACCTGTGCCCAATGCAGCGTGACCTGTGCCCCATACAGCGTGACCTGTGCCCAATGCAGCGTGATCTGTGCCCAATACAGCGTGACCTGTGCCCCATACAACGTGACCTGTGCCCAATGCAGCGTGACCTGTGCCCAATGCAGCGTGACCTGTGCCCCATTCAGCGTGACCTGTGCCCCATACAGCGTGACCTGTGCCCCATACAGCGTGACCTGTGCCCCATGCAGCGTGACCTGTGCCCAATGCAGCGTGATCTGTGCCCAATAAAGCATTGCCTGTGCCCAATACAGCCTGGTCTGCCTGTGCCCCATACAGCCTCACCTGTGCAGAGGAAGAGGCAAGCCACCTGGATCAGCAGAGAGCGGGATTGCCCGCTGTAATAGCTTTCATTTGAATTTCCCTTCTTCGAGGGGCTCATCGTCACATAGCCCCACCTCTTGGCCCGACGCCTTTGATGACGTCACACGTCCTGCATTGGATTGGCGTTCTGTCTATCAAAGGCACCGGGCCAAGAGGTGGAGCTATGTGACGTGAGCCCTGGGAACACTGGAAGTTCTAATGAAAGCTATTACATCGGGCAATTCAGCTCTCTGCTGATCCGGGTGGCTTGCCTCTTCCTCTGCACAGGTGAGGATGTATGGGGCACAGGCAGACCAGGCTGTATTGGGCACAGGAAATGCTGCATTGGGCACAGGTCACAGCTTGCCTCTTCTTCTCCTCTCTCTTCCCCTGGCTGGGAGACTGTGCCGGCGGTGCTCTCATCCTCACTGGGCCCCACTTGGCTGCGGGCCCCATAGCGCCCGCATGGGTCGCTATGGTGGTAGTTACGCCCCTGGTAGCAGGGTAACATAGGGTGGATAAGTGACAGAAGCAATATAGAGGTGCTTCAGTGCAGGTTGGTGCAAAGCTATTGGTGCTTGGAGGTGAGAGGGTGGGGAGGATCATTGAGAACTCAGGTGGAAGGGGGGGTGGTGCTGCAGGGTAAGAGAAGATAGATGACTGTGGGTTGCTGTAAGTCAAAAAGGAGCATTGTCAAGGGCTGCAAGATGACCCTGTGTCACCCACAGTTGCTGTGAAGTATAGTTTTGGAAGTGCTACTGAGTGAGCTTTCACTCCCAGCATCTTTGGTCAATGACGTCAACCAGATGACCTTGCCTCTTTGTTTAGTTTAGCAGGGGGGACTCTGATTTGTCATTCAGCAAGAATGAAACAATGGTATCAGGCTTGTCTAGGCAGGCCTTTTTCTTTTAGTGGCTTGGCGGGCTTCATTCTTTATGATTGACATGGACCTGCATTGCTGGAGAATGTGAGTAACAAAGGACGTATATCGTGGGACATTGTTTTTAAATAAAGGACTTTTTGGGTGTGTTTATTTCTAGGGTGTACTTTTTTCTTGTAAATTAGTAGGGGTACTATGTATCCACGTTGGGGAGCAGTATCAGTATTTAGGGTCCCCTTATTTTTAAATGGTGCTTTAAGATTCCAATAAACGTGGCCTTCAAACCCCCAAAACCACTGGACCACTGTTGTGAGAAAGAGGCCCTTGTCCTCATCAGCATGCTTTTCCAGAGGATTCCCCCTAGGAAGGTATCCATTATGTTGAGGGCATGTGGCCAGGGAGGAGAGGGCCACATGCTCTACCCCCCTCCCCCATTGCTGGCCATTCATGCTGCATCTTTGGATGAGGTGCTGGTACGCTTTTTCGCTTTTTTTTATTGTTTTGTATGAGGTCCCCCCTTAAAATCCATACCAGACCCAAAGGAACTGGTGTGGGATTTGGGGGGATCCCCATGTCTTTTTTTTCAAAGGGTCCCCCTTAAAATCCACCCTAGACCTAAAGTGTCTGGTATGAATTTTGGGGGAACCTTACGCTGTTTTATTGGCATCATTACCACTGTTTGTTTACATTCACCTGTCAGTTGTGAATTTCCAGCTGACAGCAGAAAGTGCAGGGCGGTGGAAGCAGGGCCGATCCTGGGCAAGTGCCCAGGGTGCAGCGCGTCCAAGTGCCACAAGCTGAGGCAGAGAAGGGGCACCAAACCTGTCAGTCTGAATGTATTTATTACAGGTACTTATAGTGCCAACAGTTTTTTATACTTTATATATTACATTCACATCAGCCCCTGCCTGCAAGGAGCTTACAAGCTAGGGTCCCTAACTTACATTCATAAAAACACACTAGTGCTATATTCCTTGAAAAAGTGCAGTGCAATCACAATATAATAAAAAGAAACGCACTACTGACATGCGTTAATGTGTAAATCCAACTTCAATGCAATATGACCTAACGGTTTATAGTGCATATGCAAACAAATGACATGCATTATCTTGTATCAAACATCATACTAACTAAAAATACCACAATATAAAGTGCATGTGTAAACATGTATAAATTATAATATGTACAAAACTCCAGATACTCCAAAGGTGCTCAGTGTCCAAAAACAATCTTCAGTGATAATGGTTCAAGATAAATTATCAGGATATTCAGGATAGAATATATTTCTATCCTGACAGGTTCACTTTAAACACCTACAGTAAATGACGTGTGGCTGTGTTTTGCACAGTTGCTAAAACCTTCATCAGCTGCATTGATAATACAAATGATACATTGATTATGCTATCTCTGTGTCATGTGTGATCTATTGACAAGCTAGTTTCACTGTCCATTCTCCAATTATGTTTTAGTTATGTTTCTCCGTTCTAGCTCATGTTTCTTGGTCCACATTCCTTCCTGTGCAGCCAATTCTTTGTCAAAGGGATGAGTGGCAGAACAAAAGAAAATGTGACAGTTTTTTTTTCACTATTCAATGGGTTTCAGTGCCTAACACTCCAGTTACATTTTTCTGTTTGACATTGCCTAAGCAACTTAGCAGTATCAGATATATGCATGGGCAGCACAGTAGTTAGCACTTCAACCTGGTAACACTAGGGTCATCAGTCCAAATCACGGCACTACCTTGAGTGTGCACATTCTCACTATGCCTCTGTGGCTTTCCTCCAGGTACCCTGGTTTCCTCCCACACTCCAAAGACACGCTGGTAGGTGAATTGGCCCTTGTCTAATCTGGGCCTAGTATGTGAAATAAAGTATTGCTGTCTCTGCACTACCCAGTGATTACCAGAAAAAAACCTGATTGCAGCCAGGACTGACATGCGTTCCCGCACCAATGGTAATACTGGGCTCCATTCACAAAAGCATCTTACATGCGGTATTTAGGTGTCCGTACACATTTTCCCTAAATATCGTCTGCGATCCAAAATGCTCAAAACTGTCAGTAAATACTGCATGCAAAGGGGTTAAAGTAAATTCACTGAAGGAAATAAATAATTAAATGCATGTGGCAATTAAGCAGTGGTCCAAGCATGCAGTATTTAAGGAATGTAACAAAAAAATAGCCAATTTTGAGTATTTTGCCTTTTTGGATCAGTTCTCTCAACAATAATGCAGAGAAACCGAAATATGGAAATCATTGGGGTTGATTTACCTAAAGTATAACTAAAGGAAAATCATTTTTGTAGTTTTGCATAAAGTGGAGGTGGATTAAAACACCTGTCAGGTCTTTAATGTTGTCTGTGCCCCCATTAGGGAGATCCCCCCTCTCTATTTGTCCTGTTTAACATTACCATTGAAAGTAAAAGTAAAAGAAATTTCCAAATGTTGGGTTGGCCCCAGATAAGTAATAGAGGGGAAATCTTTCAATGGGACACAGATGGCAAAGAAAAAAAAAAAAAAAAAAAAAAAACTGACAGGGGTTATAACCCTCCCTTACTGTATCCAAAATGGAAAAAAAGTTGTGCTTATAGTTCTACTTTAAGGCAAATATACTTTGCAACTTGCAAGTTGCTCCAGAGCTTAGTAAATGAGGTAAAGCCCAACTTTACAAGGAATACCCAATCACATACAAGGAAAATAAAAAAATGCACTTTATCTTGCACATGATTGAATGATGAAGTCAGCAGAGCTCTCCCTTATTTACTAAGCTCTGGAGTAACTGCGCTTGCAAAGTGCACATTCTATGTGCCTTTAGTAAATCAACCCCATTACATGTAATGAAATATACTTATTTTCTCCTGTTTTTTCACCAGATTTTTGAAGACTTTTTTTGTGTACTTTTGTATTGTTGTATACAAGCATCATTTGCTGCAAAAAAAAAAAAAAACTCCCAATCACACCAAACATAATTCAATGTACATGCATATCACAATGGTCTAATCCCTTAGAACATATGTCATATGTAGTGGGAATACTAGAAAACAGTAGGATGAAGGGAACATCAGCCCAAAAACTGTAAGTACAGTGTATGAGACGAGAGGTAGTGAACAAATCAATCCAGACCTGAACATCAAAAGCATCCAACATGATCAAAGTGCAGTAGGGATCCATCCATCATATTTCCCATCAATTAACATATTAGAGGGTACCCTGTATGCGCAAAATGCTGGCAATAGTATAAACATATAATAAATTCCAAAGAAATCAAGAGAAAAAGAGAAAAAAAAAGAGCTCAAGAAAGAGAGCAGACAAGACAAAGAGTCAAAGAAAGGAAAGGAAAAGAAGTGAAGAAAGAAAAGGGAGATCCAGGAATCTCAGATGACAGCACCAGATTGTAGTTGTCACAGAGTAGAAGACAGCGGTACCTTCACATAGGGTGCCAATGGTTCCTAGGTTGTTCTCATAAAGCTTGTTTACCACACTAGCAACCTTTTCATGAATGATGATCCAGGACATTTTATGCTTCAGCCATCGAATGGATACAGAGGGTGTTTTCCATGACCCAGTGTTATATTCTTAATATCTAAATTTTAATTGGCTTTATTAATAAGGATATGCATTTTCCATATTTGTGTGAATGATAGGACTTTGAGCTAATGATATTCACATGGCCATTCATTGACTGAAAATGCAGGTCAAGACCCTGTCAGAATTTGATGGATTTTGTAAATAATATATGTACGGGTTGAAAATCTTCCTATGTAACCGATACTCTGTTTGATTTATGCGTTTATGTTTTAAGAGGTCTGATGTTTAGTCTTATAGTCTCTCTCACATATATCCTGTTTCATGTTTAGAGGGTTGGTTAAAGTGAAACAGATGTTAAAGAGGCTTGTATATCTACTTTAGCCCCCACTTTTAGGAAGGAGGAGAAAGGGGAGTGTATGGGATTCATATTTGTGTTTGGGCGCGAATTTGAAAGACTGAGTTCATATATTCAAAGGATAAACAGCATCCTGTCTCTTTACACACATCTTCTGTTCCAAGCTACATATACCTATTCAAGACACAGCTCTCCTATGCACACAGAATTTCTTCCAGGACACAAGAAGTTAAACGGCCATCTTTAAAACGCCAAGACAAAGGGAAAGCACATGTTCTAATGACTTTAAGAACTTTTTCAGATCTTTGAAACAAACGAACTATATTTGAACATTTTTTGCATATATGAAACAACACAAATTCTGAATATGAATGTACTATTTTTGTAAGTATTTTCCAAGTTTATGGGTGTACAATAAAACACACAGTTTGATTTAAGCTGACTCAAGCAGAAATAATTCCAAAATTCGTCTCACGAGAAAACATCATTATTGAAGGCTTTTTATACAATATTAAGCCATTTATTTCATTGGCGGACGCCAGCCAGTTTCAATCGTCAGAAGTTTTTGTGCCACGTTCTTCTTCCGTTGTTCAGAGGGGAAATGTGATGAACAGGAGAAAACTTTGCAATTATTGAAAGAACCTAGAAGAAACGCCAGATGTTTTTGATGTTTGATTGCGTGAAGACCAGAGTATTTTGGATCAGAAGTCTTGACAGACGGTTTAATTAGAGTCCAGCGGAAAACGGAAAAGTTTTATATTCGGTGAGTACCAAAATATGGAATTTATAAATGTGTTAGCTGAAGAAAGTAATTTAGAATTTGAAGGTTTAGCCAGTCATTTTTCTGATGCTAAGTTATGGAAATCTATGTTTCAGCAATGCCTACAGGCAAATAATGAAATTGATAAAACTAGATTTTCATTAGCTAAATCTAAGAAGAAATTAAGTAATATAATGAAATTAGTTACAGTCTTCAATGCAATGGTTTTTGATATGCCAGGAAAACAAAGTCAAAGTGTAACAGAAATTGCACAAACACAGGAGAATTTACATATTGAACAATTAATGATTGAAAAAGATGCATTAGAACATAAAATGAATGCATTATTGGAATCGGTTAAAGAAAAAGAAAGTTGTATTACTTTTTTAACTCAGAAAGAAATTGAACAAGAGAATGTTATAAGTTTGCTTAAAACGCAATTATTGCAAGCTCAGTCTTCTGCACATGCTCAGTGTTTAGCTTATGAACACGTGACAAAGTCAGAGGCGAGGGATAATGATGCTGACTCTGGATTTGACACAGTGGAGTCATTTGAGGAGGTTAATATTTCCTCAGACAATGAAAGCGTGAAGTCTGTTGATTTGAATAATAGTAATATTCAACAGAAATGTAAATTTTCATCGCCATATATTCAAAGAAAGGTATATGCAAAAAAACCAACTCTTAAATGTTTAGTTTGCAAAAGAGAGGGTCACATAGCTAGGTTTTGTGTGATGGCTAATAATAACAATATACAAAAGAGGTTGTATTATCCGAAAACGATGCCAAGACGCTATGAAGTGTATTCTGTGCGATGGTGTAGTAATTTGAGGTATAGAGGCCATAACAATCAAACTAATTTTCCTTTTAATACCCAAATGCAAAGATTGCAAACTGCAAATAGTCCATTAAGACAGGAAAGGTATCACTATGTATCATATAACACTGTGAAATTTTGTATTACTTTTTCCCAGTTATGATTATTATGATTTTAATTTTTCATGTTTTGTTCAGATGGAACATTGAGAAATTTAGTTCATCTGATAAGGGGGTAATTAACAGCTTTGTACTCAATTAGCTAAGGATGCAGATTTGTATGGAGAATTAGTGATTTTAACCTGAATATGGTCAAAATTATGTTGTGGAAAAAACAAATATAAGATTTTCCTTCGTTTTCAGAGAATTAAAAGGTGGATCAATCTTTTGAGTTCTCATCGGGTGATATAATATCTATATTTTGTTTATGAAAACTGGATTTAATATCATGACTTAGACGGATTTTCTATATTTTAATGTACCACAACACCTACAGGTGGAATTCACTAAATTTAACTATGACAGTTTAGATCACTTTGGTAAGCAAAAATTGCTTGAAGTTCTTAAAGAGAAATTCTATTGGGACAAATTGGAAAAGACAGTAGACAGAGTAATTAAATATTGTCTAATCTGTGTACAAAGATATTTTAATTACTGACAGGATATGGATTAATCATGTTTTTCTAGTTTGGGGTATACTAGCAAACCTCAGTAGTGGCAGAGGATTCCATTTTACAGGTAAAATCATGCAGATAATGTGTAAAATCTTGGGATTAGGACAGAGATTTCATGTATCATATCATTCACAGATTGCAGGTACAGTTTTTTCATTTACAAAGTATTCTTCATTTGAATTAATGACAGGAAGAATTTACTTTTTCACAATGAACGTTTGGTTGGCAATATACAGCAAGGATTGTTAGTGTCCCTTTGAAGTGTATTTTACTACAATGCTTGTGATTTGAGAAGGGATATTAGGATGTTATTTAAAGGTATTGAATGTCATTCAGAAAAAGATATTTCTTTTTGGTATTTTGTGCTCCTTTTGCACAACAGTGTTGGTTATAGATGATACAACACAATTTGAACAGAATGTGTTACATGCAGTTACTTGTATGAAAAAAATGGTCCTTCCACACATTTTTAAGTTTGAGTTAAAAGATCATAATTTCTTTATTTTACAATATTCCTTGTTTAGGAGATTATTAAGAGACAATTTGTATATATACTGATATGTAGTATTTGTTTTAGAAGTTGAAAGAAATGTGTATTGTATAAGTTAAATGGTTACTCACAGAGCTCATAGCCCCACCCTTAGGAATTTGAGAGTGATGTGACACCCTCCTTTTTAAAAAGGAGGGGGGGACTACTCATTGAGAGTCTGCATCTGTGGGACTACAAGACAAAAAAGAACCTTTCTGAATAAGAAAGGAGGGGGTTTGTTTTTTTAGGAGTAGAATGCCTGTAACAGAGTTTTTTGGCAGACATGCACTCCAGCAGATGTTGCAACAGACATTCACTCCAGTATACACAAGACATATACACAGTATGAGAATTGCTGTTATATCCACACACACATATTTGATTCTTGTAACATTTTGTTATTTTATTATTAAAACCAAAATTATCTTTTATTCAAGATAAACGGTTTATCAAGATTGATAATTAAGAATGGAAAGATTTATTTAAATCAAAAATTAGATGATGTTAGCACAAGTTTATACAGAAAGAAAAATGGTGATTAAAGAGTTGCCATGTGTAAGGTCACACCCAGAGATGGTGAGATACACGTCACAGGCAGAACTAAAGGTTCAGGAGAAGTGGACCATGGCAAAGTAATTGGGAAGGTCCATTTGACATCTTGGATGTTCAAGGGACAATGGTACTAGTTCAAGGACTTCTCAATTTAGTGAAAAAGCATGGATAAATAAAAATGTGGGTATAACAAATGTAATATTCTAAGATAAATGATGCTGCTTTTATTTTTCCTAGGAATGAATTATATTTCATTAACCAGGAGGAATCATGGATTCCAAAAAAAGAAGAAAGATGTCAGTTCAACAAAGAAAGTGTTAAAGAGAGAAGATTTATCATCATCACAGGATTCATCTTTTCCCTAGTAACAATTTTATCTGTGGTAAAATATATCACAAACTGTTCCAGCTATGCAGAGGTTAACAGGATTGAAGAATTACACAACAAAGTCATTACATTATTCAGAGACAAAAGAGATCTAGACACTGATATCAATATAGATGATAAAAGTGATAAAGACATTGATATTAATACAGAGGACAAGAGTGATAAAGATATTGATCTTAAATACAAATGACAGAATATAATTCTAGATACGTTGATAACAATACAGCTGAAGAATTGTATGGATATGTATTTGTAGGACAGGGATATGATTGCTGTATGGAATTATATTTCATTCGTAGAAATAATGTTGAGGTAAACGTTAAAATAGAATCCAAAACAAATTCTGTTAAAATGCTGGGATCTTATAGGTTAAACAACAGAACCAGAACTTTTGAATGTAATATGTTGGGAAGGAGTTTTTGGTCAGTATTTGTAAAAGGTAACAATCTTTAAATATTTTTGAAGATAATGATAGTTTGCATTTGATATGTAAAACAAAAATATATGTACCTCAAGATTCATTGGTAATTTGGAAAAGGAACGATGAATTTTTGGGAGGTTTTCTTCACAGTTCTACTATGATAATTCATAAAGGAATTTATGGTAGTGTGAATTGGATCAATAATACATTTGTTTATCAACAAATGAGAGTATCTTTGAATGATACTGGTATATATAAATGTTGCATATCAATAGTAAATTATCCAATGAAATGTGCGAAGGGAAGTGTTGTTGTATGGTCTCCTAGGAAAACTCCATGTGTTGGTAAGAAAAGTGTCTCAGCAAATCCATTTCAGATTAACCATTTCCAATCCAGAACTCTTTTGAGAGAGGGAAAGTTTGTCATTATATTGGGGAACTTTAATGTTTCAGAATGGAAAATTTCTAAAAGGTTTCCACAATGTCAAGGACATTTGGTTAATATGGAATTGGGTATTGAAAGATGGTTTGGAATTAATAATAGAAATCATAACAGAAATAAGCGTGGTATTGTTGAAGGTATTTTAGGAGGGATTGGCACAATTGGGAGTATTACTAATAGTATGGACATTAATACTTTAAAGTCTGATCTTGAGACAGCTGGTTTAGTGGGTAGTAACGGGATTAAAATACAGAGAAATTTAAATGAAATTTTAGAAAATATGGTTATTAAAACAGCTAATATAATGGGTCCATCTATTTTACATCTTCAAAATATTACTCTTGATTTAATGTTAAGTGAACAACATTCTCATATTGCCAGAGCATGTTTAGAGATCCAGACTGAATATTCCACTAATTTTAAAATAATTGCACAAGCATTTCAGAGTGGAATAACCCCTCTTGGCATTTTACAGAATTTACCCAGAGAATATGTATATGCTATAAATCATACAGATTTATGGGTAAATAAATGGATAGGATGTAAACAGGATGTTTGTTATAGTTCTTCTATGATTCCAATAGCAGGACAAGAACAAATTTTGGTTCCAATCACTGTCTTGGGATTACCCGTCAGCAATACACAATTATTGTATTATAAATTACAGTATACAGATTTTGCATTTAACAATGAAAATTCTGAATTAGAACAATTAGATTTGTCATCATGTTTACAATTTCAGTCTAAAGTTATTTGTTTACCTAATCAAGATAAAAGTATTTTTTATTCTTGTTATCATAATCATACATTATGTTCAGCAAGAATAGAAAAAGTTGAAACAATTTCTGAATTAATTACTCGTGTAGATAAAAAGAAGGTTTGCTTCCAGATCATGTCAGATACAGAAAGGGTTAAAACTTTTTTCTCTTCTTGTACAAATACAGAAAACCTAAATCAAGGCTTGTATTGTATAGAAGGAGACATTGTAGCAATAAGTATTAATGGGTTTAGAACAAATTTAACAAATATGCTTATGAAAAATATAAGTGCTCTTCCCACACAATATAATATATCTCAGATAGATGAATTTCCTTGGGAAGAATGGGCAAATGTAATTCATAAGGATAAAGGTTTATTGATAGCTTTGGCTAAGGAACTTCAGAATGCAGAAATATTGTTTAAACATGAACAAGGTAATTTGCAAGAGATATCTCATCAATGGTCAGAATTTTCAGGAAGTAATTGGTGGAAAAAAAATTCAGTAATAGTGTATCAATTTGGGGAAAAACTTCAATAACCTCAGCAGCAGGAAATATTTTATCACATCCTATAGTTATTCTTTTTATTATTATTATGTTATTCATTATATTCCAGTTATGTTTGATGTTTCGAATGAAGAAATTATATTATCGAATTAGAAATGAAATCAAGAAAGGAGATGATTTATTGCAAAATAAGCTTAAGAGAAAGATGGGTTTTGGTATTGCAAACTCGGTTGGTGATGGAAATACATTTGGAGTTATTGGATCAAAGTCTAAATGAATGGGACATGGATGCTATGAATGAATTTAAACCTTGAAAATATGATTGTTATTCATATTTCAGAGGGGAATGTTATATTCTTAATATCTAAATTTTAATTGGCTTTATTAATAAGGATATGCATTTTCCATATTTGTGTGAATGATAGGACTTTGAGCTAATGATATTCACATGGCCATTCATTGACTGAAAATGCAGGTCAAGACCCTGTCAGAATTTGATGGATTTTGTAAATAATATATGTATGGGTTGAAAATCTTCCTATGTAACCGATACTCTGTTTGATTTATGCGTTTATGTTTTAAGAGGTCTGATGTTTAGTCTTATAGTCTCTCTCACATATATCCTGTTTCATGTTTAGAGGGTTGGTTAAAGTGAAACAGATGTTAAAGAGGCTTGTATATCTACTTTAGCCCCCACTTTTAGGAAGGAGGAGAAAGGGGAGTGTATGGGAGGGATTTGTGTTTGGGCGTGAATTTGAAAGACTGAGTTCATATATTCAAAGGATAAACAGCATCCTGTCTCTTTACACACATCTTCTGTTCCAAGCTACATATACCTATTCAAGACACAGCTCTCCTATGCACACAGAATTTCTTCCAGGACACAAGAAGTTAAACGGCCATCTTTAAAACGCCAAGACAAAGGGAAAGCACATGTTCTAATGACTTTAAGAACTTTTTCAGATCTTTGAAACAAACGAACTATATTTGAACATTTTTTGCATATATGAAACAAGACTAATTCTGAATATGAATGTACTATTTTTGTAAGTATTTTCCAAGTTTATGTGTGTACAATAAAACACACAGTTTGATTTAAGCTGACTCAAGCAGAAATAATTCCAAAATTCGTCTCACGAGAAAACATCATTATTGAAGGCTTTTTATACAATATTAAGCCATTTATTTCACCCAGCAATCGTGATCTTGGCCGCCACTAGTATAAAATTGACCAAACACTGCAGAGGGCGTGTCAGTCCTACTGGGAGATCATTCAGTAAAGCTATAGAAGGCTCACAAGTGATTGCAATACCTGTTATTTTACGAATTATGGAAAAGACTCTACTCCAATAACGTTTGATCTGAGGGCACTCCCACTAGATGTGGAACATGGTGCCTCATAAGGAACATCCTCTAAAACAATCTGTTGATGTAGTTGGGTACATCCTGGCTAGGCGAGTAAGGACCAAGTACCACCTCATCACCACTTTTCTATCAGAGAGACGTTCAATATGCCTTTGTAAGAGACCTGGAGCCTGGAATTCCAGTGAGAAATCCAGATGCCTCTCCCAGGACAGCATGTACAGATGTTTCAGAGGAGAGGTGAGCAAGGACGCATAAGCCATGGATATACCACCCCTGGAGCTACACCACTATTCATAAGCCACTAAGGATGGGGGCTCTGCTGAGGGTGCTTAAAAAACACAATTATTTTTAGAGATGTCTTTGGCTCAAATATTCACAAGACAAAATTGGATTAGGAATAGACAAATATACTTACAAAGGTGTGGAACTTGAGCTGTTAGGAGAGGGGAGTCATCAATTTGAAGGTTTGACAGATGGATACCAGAGTGACACTTTCAAGAACATCAGAGAATGACAATGACAATGATTATTCTCGAACAAAAAAAAAACAGACCTGTCTAAAGATATAGCAATGACTTCACCAAATAGCACAGCAAAATGACTTTAACCGCTTCTGGACTTCCACGTGTACATTTACTGCAGCAGGGTGGCCCTTCAACGCAAAATCGCGTACCTGTATGTGATTTTGATTGCTGGGTCTGGAGCGCACACATGCACCGCCGGCGACCCACTCCCGCTGTGATTGGACACATCGGGACCCATCGATCATTCCCAAGGCAGACAGAATGGCGGTTTTCCTATGTAAACAAGACACATCGCCGCTCTGTCAGAGGGGAAGATGGAGATCTTGTGTTTACTTGTGTTTACTCCTACTAAGCAGGAACACGGATCTCTGTCTTCCCCCAGTCAAAGCACCCCCCCCCCAACAGTTAGAAAGCACTCCCAGGCAACACATTAAACCCTTTGATCGCCCCTGATGTTAACCCCTTCCCAGCCAGTGTCGTTAGTACAGTGACAGTGCATTTTTTTAGCACTGATCACTGTATTGGTGTCTCTGGTCCCCAAAAAGTGTCACTTAGTGTCAGGCCCGGATTTACTCCCTTTGCCGCCCCAAGGCCGGGTCTTTCAATGCCGCCCCCCCCCCCACACACACCCACACCCACACCACCATTCTCGTCCTTTATCGATGACTGCTACAATAGATCAATTAAAAACATATCTCCACACACGAAAACACTGAAAATAACTGGCTTTAATTGTACAGACTGAAAATTCTCTGTATTGCAGAAAATGCCTTTTAAAGATTATAGCAGTAAGTAACTCCCTACAATTTTTTAGTTCTAACTTTTCTTTTGGCAAACTCATCGATAATATCTTCGTAGGACAAAGTATTTAAAAGTTCTGACTCAATGGCAAGTAAAGCTAAACTGTTCAGTCTTTCTTGACCCAAAGATGATCGTAAATAGTTCTTTATGCAAATACATTTCATTAATTTTTATGCACCACAGCTCAGTTGCAGTGCATAGAAACAGTATGCATTTTGCACCACACTGCTCAGCACGCAGTGGCGCTGTTGCAGTGTGAACAGGACACATAGAAAACAATTGTTTTCTATTGCCCTTGGAGAGACCTGTGTTTTGCTAGTGCAGAAATCACAGACCCCCTTTTACATCATTACATCAGTGTCTTCAGTCCCCCCTTTCACATCACATCACAGACCCCCTTTTGCATCAGTGTCCTCAGTCCCCCCTTTACATCACATACCCCCTTTTACATCACAACCCCCTTTTACATCAGTGTCCTTAGCCCCCCCACCCCTTACGTCACATCCCCCCTGCCTCATCACAAACCCCGTCACAGACCCTCATTACAGACTGACCCATCACAGGCTGACCCCCCCATCACAGACTGACCCCCCAAATTACAGACCCCTCATTACAGACTGACCCCCATCACAGACCCCCATTACAGACTGACCCATCACAGACTGACCTCTCCCATCACAGACTGACCCCCCAAATCACAGACCCCTCATTACAGACTGACCCCCCCCATCACAGACTGACCTGACCCATAGCAGAGCCCCCATCATAGACTGACCCCCCATCACAGACTGACCCCCATCACAAACTGGTCCTGACCCATCACAGACTCCCTATCAAAGACTGACCCCCCAAATCACAGACTGACTCCTTCAATCACAGACTGACCCCCATCACAGTCCTCTCTCAATATCAAACTTCTTTACAGCACAGCACTCCCCCCTCCCCAAAGAACCCTACCTTATTCACACAAGACATGGAGCCTGGCCACTCTGGACAACGGGCGGGACTTTTCACGTTAAAAGTTAGTGATTTATTGCTGGGACCGCCCCACTGCCTAGCAACCAATCACCCACTTCTTAACTTAAAAAGTCCTGCCCTTTGTCTAAAGCGGCCGCGCTTCATGTTTTGTGTGAATAAGAAAGGCAGTGCGGGGAGGGGGCAGTGCAGTGATATTAGAGAAGGCATGGACCTGCCATGCTGCTATGTTAGTGCGGAGGGGGGGGGCGGCTGACAGGGCAGGGCTGGCAGCCTTATGCCTGGGAGGCAAGTCCAGTCAAGTGGCCCACTGAACCACCGAATCAGCTCACCATCACCAGTGCCCATCAGCGCAGCCTCACCAGTGCCCATCAGCGCAGGGACCTGCTGAGCTGGCACAGGCAGCTGCTATCGCTGGGGTGAGAGTCCCTGTCACCCGCAGCTGAACCCCACATACCATCTACCCCCCCATACACCCTATTTACCCTGCCCCAGGCCAGTGCCCACCTAGTAGTCTAAAAATAGCCCTCAACACTGTGGGTCCTGCTGTGAGCTGGTCATGGCCTCTTGATCCTGGTGGGAGCTGGCCATGGCCAGCAAGACCCACAGGCCAGCGGAACGCACAGGCCATGGCTAGCGGCCAGTAGGCTCCCTGCTGTGGGTCAGTGGGTGGGTGGCTGGCAGGCACAGTGCACACTGCTGCAGGTGGCTGGCCTGGCTCCCTGCTGTTAGAAAGTGTCCCTTTCAGGCCCCATTAGAGACTACAACAGAGTCTAATGGGACCTGGAGGGGGGTCTCTCTAACAGAGGCCCATTCAGTGTCCGTTATAGAATCTGTTAGAAAGAGTCCCCACCAGGTCCCATTAGAGACTGAAAAGGAGTATAATTGACCTGGAGGGGGCCTCTATCTAACAGAGTGTACAGTGAACACCTTCATTCACTCTGTTCCTCATGGGACACCCTCCTTGTGCCATGACTCTCACCCCTGCCCCAACCTCTCACAAAGTAAAAATAAAATTGGCACTGTGTAGCGCTCCTCTTACCTTAACTATGGGTACTGCAGATGTTGCTGACTCCCGCGTCCTCTGTGGCTGGCTCCTGTTGGTGGCTGGCTGGCTCCCGCGTCCTCTGTGGCTGGCTGGCTCCCGCATCCTCTGTGGCTGGCTGGCTCCCACGTCCTCTGTGGCTGGCTGGCTCCCGCGTCCTCTGTGGCTGGCTGGCTCCCGCATCCTCTGTGGCTGGCTGGCTCCCGCGTCCTCTGTGGCTGGCTGGTTCCCGCGTCCTCTGTGGCTGGCTCCTGTTGGTGGCTGGCTGGCTCCTGTGTCCTTTGTGGCTGGCTGGCCCCCGTGTCCTCTGTGGCTGGCTGGCTCCTGTTGGTGGCTGACTCCCACGTCCTCTGTGGCTGGTTCCAGTGGGTGGCTGGTCAGCACCCTGCTGTGGCTGGCTGGCTCCCTGGTGTGGGTGGGTCACCGTGGGTGGCTCCTGTTGTGGCTGGCTGGTTTTCTGCTGTGGGTCAGTGGGTGGGTGGGTGGCTGGCACGGTGCACACTGCTGCGGGAGGCTGGCCTGGCTCCCTGCTGTAGGTCAGTGGGTGGCTGGCTGGCATGGTGCACTCTGCTGCGGCTGACAGAGAGGGGGACAGAGAGGGGGGGCACTGACAGAGGGGGGGCACTGACAGAGGGGTGAGCTCTGACAGAGAGGGGGGGCACTGACAGAGTGGGGGGGCACTGACAGAGAGGGGAGGGCACTGACAGAGAAGGGGGCACTGACAGAGAGGGGGGCACTGACAGAGAAGGGGGGCACTGACAGAGGGGGGGCACTGACAGAAGAGTGAGCTCTGACAGAGAGGGGAGGGCACTGACAGAGAGGGGGGGCACTGACAGAGAGGGCTGGGCACTGACAGAGAGAGGGGGCACTGACAGAGAGGGGAGGGCACTGACAGAGAGAGGGGGCACTGACAGAGAGGGGGGGCACTGACAGAGAGGGCTGGGCACTGACAGAGAGGGGGGGCACTGACAGAGAGGGGAGGGCACTGACAGAGGGGGGGCACTGACAGAGAGGGGAGGCACTGGCAGAGAGGGGAAGGCACTGACAGAGGGGGGGCACTGACAGAGAGGGGAGGCACTGGCAGAGAGGGGGGTCACTGACAGAGAGGGGGGCACTGACAGAGAGGGGAGGGCACTGACAGAGAGGGGAGGGCACTGACAGAGAGGGGGCACTGACAGAGGTGGGTCACTGACAGAGAGGGGGGCACTGACAGAGAGGGGAGGGCACTGACAGAGGGGGGGCACTGACAGAGAGGGGAGGCACTGACAGAGAGGGGGGGCACTGGCAGAGTGGGGAGGGCACTGACAGAGAGGGGAGGGCACTGACGGGGGGGCACTGACAGAGAGGGGGTGGGCACTGACAGAGAGGGGGTGGGCACTGAGAGGGGGGGCACTGACAGAGAGGAGGGGCTGACAGAGTGGGTTGACAGAGGGGGACGGGCTGACTGAGAGGGGCGGGGCATAGAGAGAGGGATGGGCTGATAGAGAGAGGGTACACTGACTGTGAGGGGGTAGATGAGAGAGAGAGAGACCTCAGAAGACATACAGCACGCCAGGCAGAGAGGCGGGATTCCCGCAGCAAGTGGTCACGATCACGCACAGACCAGCCCCGCCTCCACAGTGGGCAGCTCCCCTGGGCCAATCAAAGGTGCCCATGACGGCCGCCCTCACATGACCTTGTTCGGCCAATCAGAGGGCGCTCGCCTGGACTACAGCTCCCAGAATGCCACAGCGTAGTGGCTTTCTGATAACACACCCCGCTGCGGCCGTGCCCCATCCTCCGAGAAAAAAAAAAAGTCTGTGGGCGGCCGCGGCGCCGCCCCTGTACCACTGCCGCCCCGAGGCCTGGCTTCGGTGGCCTTGTGGGAAATCCGGCCCTGCTTAGTGTCCCATTTGTCCGCCACAATGTTGCAGTCCTGCTAAAAATTGCTGATCGCCACCATTACTAGTAAAAAAAATTTTTAAAAATCCATACCTATATCCAATAGTTTGTAGACGCTATAACCTTTACGCAAGCCAATCAATATACACTAACATATAGCAGGATACTTATTGGCCTAAATTGATGAAGAAATTAGATTTTTTTAAATTTTATTATTGGATGTGTTTTATAGCAGAAAGTAAAAAATATTGTTTGAGGTAATATTAATGATGCTCTGACCCAATTATTCAGTCTCTTAAGCCTAGTACACTCGGGCCGAATATCAGGCGGCATATTCGGCCCGTGTGTACTGCAGCCAGTCCGACAGAAGGGGCATGACCAAAAAAGGTCTGCCGATCGGCTCCCAATCAGCGCTCCCAGCCAATGGCTGAGAGTACTGACCAGAGAGTTCTGGCGGGGGGTTGCCCTCTGTCAGAACACAATAGAAATAGAACAGCAGGGGAGATCGCTATACTAACATTGCATATTTAGTACAGCAGCTCCAACCTGAGCTGTCAGTTTTTTTACATTCAGCCCACTAGGATGAGCGAAAAAAAAATAGTGTGTACCAGGCTTTATTATTATTATTATACAGGATTTATATAGCGCCTGTGGAGTCTGCAGTCTTGGATGGATTGTGGGCTACCAGACTGAACCAGTAAGAGGTCCAAAAGTACTATTTTACTAGAACACTAGGGGGTTGATTTACTAAAGGCAAATAGACTGCGCTCTGCAAGAGCAGCTGCTCCAGAGCTTAGTAAATGAGCACAAGCTCTGCTGACTTCCATTATCTAATAATTTGCAAGCAAAAATGCTGTTTTTTAAATTTTCCTTGCATGTGATTGGGTAATCTTTCCAAAGTGAAGCGTTACCTCATTTACTAAGCTCTGGAGCAACTGCACTTTGCAAAGTGCACAGTCTATTGCCTTTAGTAAATCAACCCCTTAAATGTTTACTGGCTTGTAAAGATTCAACCACTACAGTAATATTTGAATCCATTCTTTCAAACTCACCATTAAGTGTAAATTTGTGGAGATTAGTTGGTGACATTAGAATCTTATATAAAATAAATAAGTCCACATATCCCTATAAACCCAATATAAATACATAAAAACAAATCATAAATTTATCACATAAAAAAGTACATCAATATATAATATCCACAATAAAAATCAAAGTTATGTGCATACAATACCAAGAATCAGCCAAAATTCATATAGGAAATAACTGATATATGTGTATAAAAAGTCCAAAATGTTATCAAAAGTCCACCGAGTGAATAAAAGTACTTTTATTGACATTTTAAAGCATATAAATTGCTTCCAGTGTTCAGGTGCTGCTCCCCAATGCACAGCCTCTTACCAGAAAGAGATCAATTTGTATGTTTGCATAACACTGAGGGTCCAGGCAGACAGTTTCAGGTTAATAACACATAACTTTGATTTGTAATGTGGATATTATTCATTGGTATACTATGAATGGCTTTTTTGAACATTAATGGCTCCCTTCTTTTTGTGATTTCATCTTTTCTTCCCCTACCCTTTCTTCCATATCATTCTGGTCTTTTTTCCCCCTTCCTCCCCTATTCCTCATTGTTTTTTTCTCCTCTCCCTTGATGAACTGATTCCCCTGGGCTGTGGGTGGCTGTTTTAGTCTTCCTCCTCTTCTCTTCTATACTAGCATCTATACCTTCTGCTATGCTGGGGTATCTTCCCAGCTATATGTTTTCTTGTTCTCAAATAATAAATGGGAGACACCTACACACTGGGAATATATCTTTGTTTCATTATTTGTACTTTATAATGTATGTGAAAGCTCAGATCACATTGAGCTGTGTAAGTCAACAGATCCCTTCTTACCTGTACATATATCATGTTTCTTGCTCTGATTTTTATAAATAATTTATTTGTACAGTTTTTTTTGTAAAGTGTATGAGGTGTACTCCTTTATTTAAATGAATGTTAAAAAAAATAACTTCTGTTGGGTTCTACTGCTATCCACGGTTCCATTAGAGAGATCTATCCTCACTTTTTGCCTGTTTGTCTCTGCTGAATCGTCCAAATTTCGATCCGTCTATTTCCTTACTGCACAGTCTGTGACCAGTGACAATGTTGAAGTCTCCTTGGGCACGTCTGTCATCGGCTCTTTTTAATTGAAATATCACAGGGGATACAGAGGTCGGTGCCAACTATAACCTATTCAATCTTTATTAATACAGTGATGATTGTGTGCTATTTTCACATGTACCCAGATTCTCTATGTTAACATTTTCTCAGGAGCCCCTCTAATGATTCCCCCTTCTATTCCCAGGCCTCATAGTAGCTGCATGGGCTGCTCTGGTTATTGTTTGCCTAGGTCACTTCTCTGAAAACACCAAGTTTCAGTTTCCATTCTTCTTTTTGTCATCATGGAACATGGTCATGTGGTATGCACCTAACTCTATATATAGAGAATCTCATCCAACAGGCACATCAAGAAGCTCCAGACAATGACATAGGCAATACACTTGAAGACAACGCAGAATGAGGTAAGAATCTATTATCATCCAAAGTGCTAGTAGTGACCGGACTCCTCTAGCTGTAAATGTATCTTCTAGCTGTTTCTATGTACCTGTTCACATTCTTTGCTAAGAGACACATTTTTTTTTTTTTTTTTCATTTTTCTGTGACCTTTTTTTGTGACCTTATATTTTTTATATACTATACAATATATAGGTGTTTTCAGGTTTGTGTACTACTTTTATATAGCTACTACATAATGTCCCTTGATATCTTATTCTCCTGCATTATAAGACAATGGATTGTTCTGGCTCTACTTAAAGCGGAGGTCCGCCGATTGTTTGTTTTTTTTAAAGTCAGCAGCTACAAATACTGCAGCTGCTTTTTAAAATAAGGACACTTACCTGTCCAGGGTGCCCGCGATGTCGGCACCCGCAGCTGATCTATCCCTCGGCTGTCAGGTGCTGCCACCGCCATCTTCGGTAAAGGAATCAGGAAGTGGAGCCTTGCGGCTTTACTTCCCGGTTCCCTACTGCGCATGCGCGACTCGCACTGCACTATGCCACTGGTCCCTGCTGTCTTCTGGACCTGTGTGTCTCCCAGAAGAAAGCGGGGGGGGGGCAGAGAAGGCGCCGGAAGTGGCGTAGATACCTGCGGGTGGCTCGGGTATCTATGCCCGGAAGTGGGAGCAAAATACCTGTATTAGACAGGTATCTGCTCCCCCCTCCCCCCTGAAAGGTGCCAAATGTGACACCAGAGGGGGGGGGGGGGGGTTAGAAAAAGCGGAAGTTCCATTTGGGTGTAACGCTTTAAGGTAAATGCATGCATTAAAAATCCACCTATTTATACATTTCCTGCTCCCAGATTTGGAGCAAAATTTTGTTGTGTAGATGTATGTCTGGAGGCCAGTGATCAGATGGCCTTTTGTGTCTGCTTTTCTGCTGTAAGAGGATTATATCAAGGATATATCTAAACGGCACTGACACACTGTATACCGCCAGCAGCACCTGCTGATCAAAACAAGTTTTACTGCATTCACCTTAGACAGCAGTCGATCAAATGATAATAAAGTACCTTATAGAGCGGGGTAGGCAACCTCGGCACTCCAGGTGTGGTGAAACTACAAATCCCATCATGCCTCTGCCTTTAGGAGTCATGCCTGTGATTGTCAGGGTCTTGCAATGTCTAATGGGACTTGTAGTTTCAAAACAACTGGAGGGCTGAGGTTGCCTACCCATGTTATAGAGAGACCAAAGTAGCAATAGGTTGAGAACCATTGTCCTTCCATTTTAACGGTTTCCAGACCGCCCATCGCACAATTACTGAGGCAGGGCGGCCTGGCTGCGCGAAACAACGTACCTGTATGTTGTTTCCTCATCGGGGTCTGGGGCATGCTGCCGCCGACCCACTCCCACTGTGATTGGACACAGCTGGAGCCAATCAGCGGGTCCGGCAGCCACGATGGCTGCCAGGACCCACCAATCGTTCACAGGACAGGCAGAGCGGCTGTTTTCCTCCAGTTAAGTCATTCCCCACACAGTTAGAAATCACTTCCTAGGAGCACACTTAACCCTTTCATTGCCCTGATGTTAAATCCTTCCCTGCCAGTGTCGTTAGTACAGTGAGAGTGCATTTTTTTTTTTTTTAGCACTGATCACTATTAGTGTCACTGGTCCTCAAAAAGTGTCACTTAGTGTCTGATTTGTCTGCCACAATGTCGCAGTCCCGCTAAAAATTGCTGATCGCCGCCATTACTATTAACAAAACATAAAAATAATAAAATGCTATAAAAATATTCCATAGTTACTAGACGCGATAACTTTTGCGCAAACCAATCAATATACGCTTATTGGGATTTTTTACCAAAAACATGTAACAGAATACATATTGGCCTAAATTGATGAAAAAAGTGATTTTTTTATTGGATTTGTTTTTATAGCAGAAAGTAAAAAAATACATTTTCTTTTCAAAATTTTCAGCCTTTTCTTATCGATGGCACAAAAAATAAAAACTGTAGAGGTGATTAAATACCATCAAAAGAAAGCTCTACTTGGATAAAAAGGGACATAAATTTTATTTGTATACAGTGTCGCATGAATGCGCAATTGTCAGTTATAGCAACGCAGTGCCGTATCGCAGAAAATGGTCTGGTCATGAAGGGGGTGAAACCTTCCGGGGCTGAAGTGGTTTTAATATACTGGCATACCAAGCATAAAAAAGACAAAGTTTCAAATAAAATATGCTGAGAATCTGTTGGGACCAACTCCTTCACCAACCATGTCCCTGCAATTATCCTACAGATCTGTGTATTTCTATGGACACATACTATATAATCAGTAGTTCCTAACTGTCCCTGAATTGGAGGGACTGTCTGGCCTTTGGAACAAAGTCCCTCTGTCCTTCATTCCTTTTCATTTGTCCCTAATTTTGCACAGGGCTTTTTAGCTCAGCTCAGTACAGGATTGCATATTTACAGCTTTGTTGTGACCTGTTCCCAAACCCCAGACTCCCGGGTCCCACCCACAGCATTTATATGGTCACCCACTCCATCACTAGAGGAGGGTTTTCAAGGGGAGCTAGCTTATCCTTACTCATGGTAAATTAGTGTGATCAGTGAGTTGTAAGTATTATAATAACCAAAAGAAAAAATAAAGTGGCATACCTTGAGTATTTGATACCCAGAAAAAAATTATTTTGGATTACCCCCTGCTCTGTATAACAAAATTATTTTTAGTAATAATCATGAAATTAAATGAATTGTAAAAATGGCCAGAAAAAAAACAGTAAAAACCCCCTAACACAGGAGCTCAGTGGAGGAATGCCCCCTTACTTTAAGTGGTATTAAACCCCAAACCAAAAATGTAATATATTGCAGCTTACCAATCATTAGATGCAGTGGCTACATTAATCTTCTAATTTTTTTCCCCTCTGTTTTCTGGTGATCTGGCCAGTAATTTATCTCCTGTACTAGGGTACCCTTATTCTGGATGAATGAGCACAGGAGCACAGCAGACGGGAGTATTGTCAGTCTTAGGTAGAGGAGCGTTAAATGTAGACATGTACGATTTGTTTTGTTATGAATTGAAATTTGGACTACATTTTTTTCCAAAGCACTATAGTAATCAATTTCAATGAATCTCAAATAAATTATAATGCAATTAATTATCCAAATTTGAATAAGAAAATGAATTCAAACTCGAAAATTAAGTTGAATTTGGATTCAAAATGGAAACATATTGCAATAAATATAGTACATTATAAAAGTGGAAAAAGGATGATGATTCCTACTTAGGCTGCTTAACCACTTAAGGACTGGAAGGATTTACCACCTTAATGATCAGGCCATTTTTTTGTGATACGGCACTGCGTCGCTTTAACTGACAACTGCACAGTCGTGCGACGCTGTACCCAAAGAAAAATGTACAGGGGGTCCCCTACTTACAAACATCCGACTTACAAACGACTCCTACTTACAAACGGAGGGAGGCAACAGGAAGTGAGAGGAAATCTACCCCTAGGAAGGGAAATTCACTCCTGTAAGAGTTAATATGGCCAAAAAGGTGTCTCCACTGATGCTTTATCACCAATCCTTGTTTCCCTAATAACCCCAAATTTTTAAAATCCAATTGTCATTGGGACAGAAAGTGATGTGAAATCTTCTGAACAGGGGCACAGACAGCAAAACACATGTTACAGGGGTGATAACCCTTCCCTAGGCTATCTAAAAAACTTAAAAATAGATTTTTTGGCTGGAGCTACAATTAAAAAATGTACCTGTTCCGACTTACAAACAGATTCAACTTAAGAACAAACCTAAAGTCCCTATCTTGTTTGTAACCCGGGGACCCCCTGTATGTCCTTTTTTTCCCACAAATAGAGCTTTCTTTTGGTGCCATTTGATCACCTCTGCGTTTTTAATTTTTTGCGCTATTACCAAAAAAATAGCAACAATTCTTTTAAAAAAAGCTATATTTTTTACTTTTTGCTATAATAATTATCCCCAAAAAATATAAAAAACAAACAATTTCCTCCTCAGTTTAGGCCGATATATATTGTTCTACATATTTTTGGTAAAAAAAAAAATTCGCAATAAGCGTATATTGATTGGTTTGCACAAAAGTTATAGCATCTACAAAATAGAGAATAGATTTATGGCATTTTTATTATTATTTTTTTTTCTAGTAATGGTGGTGATATGTGATTTTTTACGTTACTGCGATATTGCGGTGGACAGATCGACACCTAACTGACATTTTTGACACTTTTTTGGGAACCAGTGACATTATTACAGTAATCAGTGTTAAAAATATGCACTGTTATTGTACTAATAACACTGGCAGGGAAGGGGTTAACATCAGGGGCGATCAAGGGGTTAAACATGTTCCCTGCAAGTGTTTTCTAACTGTATGGGGGTGGGCTGCCTGGGGAAACACACAGATCCATCTCCCTGCATAGCAGAAAGACAGGATCTGTGTGCTCTCCCCTGTCAGAATGGAGATTTGCCTTGTTTACACAGGACATTCTCCATTCTGTCACTGTGGGGAACGATCACAGGTGGCCGGTGATGGCGATTCGCGGGAATGAGCCGACCTGCCACAGTACAATGATGGTAGCTGGTCGGCCTGTGGTTAATAAAAGAGAATGGAATAGAATAGAATAAAAAATAAAAAAAAATAGAAAAGAAAATAACAAAACAGAATAGACTAAAAGACAATAGAAAATGGAATAGAACAGAATAGAAAGGAATAGAATAGTAAAAAAATAGAACAGAACAGAATATAATAAAAAAGAATATAATAGCATAGAATAAAATAGAAAAAATAGAATAGAATAGAAAAGAATAGAATAGAAGAAAACAAAATAGACTAGAACAGAAAATAAAATAGATTAGAACCGAATAGAATATAAAAGAATAGAATAAGAAAAAATAGAATTGAAAATAAAAGAATAGAATAGTTTAGAAAAAATAGAATAGAAAACAAATGAATCATTTTAACATAACACATATGACAAAACTAAATTATTAAGTTATTGAACTAATCCAAATTAGGACAAAACTAATTTTGCTGTCGTGCACATCTCTAGTTAAATGTACTAGCAAATTTAGATAAGTAATTAAAGCCAAATTTTTATAATCATTTACAGCAAACAGTTTTTTTCCCAGAACAGCAAACAGTTTTTTCTCCTTCTGGGATGAAGATTTAAATAAAAAAAGGCTGATAATTGTAAGCACCCCTGCCAGTATTAAATGGTTTGTTTCATCCCTGTAAACTGATCAAGTCTGCAAGAGAGCTTGTTCTTTTGAAAAAAACAGACTTACTGGCTGGATCACCAAATGAAAATAGAAGAAAGCCTAAAAAAGAAAAATAATGCAGCCATCATATCTGTGAATTTGTAAGCTGCAATATAAGAAATGTTTGCTTTTAGGTTTAATACTACTTTAATGGGCTGCTGAAAAGTGAATTCCTATATTGTTGAACAGTAGGAAGACTACCCTCCTCACAGACAGTTAAAACGATAATTAATGTCAGTGATTACTGAGAGACAGAAATTCTTCATTGCTCGGCCCCTAGCAAACTCAAGAGGAGCCCTAAGGTTCCATAGAACACTGGTTTAGAAAGGACACACAAGAGATTAGTAGGCTGCTGTGGACAGTAAAACATAAAACAGTACTTATTTCAAATACTAATAAATGATGTGCAATTTTTTCTCACTTTGCGAAAAGTTTGTTAGTGTATATTCCAGTCATCCCAAACAATAAAATGTTTTTGGGTTGAACGATCAGCCAGACATGTGGCCCTCATATAATATTTCGCCTTATAATCCTGAGGCATGTCTTTAATTAATGACACATTACTCTTTTTAATGCATGGTTTTCTTTATGTCTAACTTTTCAGTGACAAATTAAAGAATTCCTTGATGGATCGTCTACTGAAATTTCAATGCCATTTTACTTGGAACCTGCTTGGAGAAGATGTAGACATTGATAATGTGGAAGAAAGGCTAAATGACCAGATTGAGTTTTTGCCAGATGCACTCAAACACAGGATGTATAACCTCCTGGCTTACCTAAAGCATCTCAAAGGAGACCATGAGGAAGCCATGATCCAGCTCCAAAAATCTGAAGCACAGATCCAGGAATCCAGCATATCAGAAGACACAGATGTTAGGAGAACTGTCATGTATGCTAACTTTGCTTGGGTTTTCTACCACCAGAACCAGTTTAACAAGAGTTTCACCTATGCAGAAAAGGTAGAGACCATTATAAAGCAATATGAGTCTCCTCCAAAGGAAAACACTCTTCTGTTAGATATATATGGTGAACAAGGCTGGACTTACTTATCCTTTACAGGAAAATACTATCAATGGGCTGCTGAGTGCTTTGAAAAAGCTCTAGAACTTGACCCAGATGATCCAGAATTGAATTCAGGCCATGCCATGGCTGTGTATAGAATGGAAGGTTTCCGCCACAGCAGCTACTCAGAAAACAAATCTTTTCCTCTCTTGGAACGAGCTTCTAGATTAAATCCTAGAGATACAGTGCTGAAGGTTCTCCTTGCTTTGAAATATCTAGATATGAAGAATTATAATCAAGGAACTATGTTAATAGAACAAGCTCTACAAGAACAGCCAGAATCTCCATATGTTCTTCGATATGTGGCAACGTTTTACAGAAAAAATAGACAGGTGGATCAAGCTATTGCAATGTTTAAGAAAGTACTTTTTTTAACTCCTACATCCTGTCCTGTTTATTACCAACTTGCCAAGTGCTACAGATCTTTGATAAGAATGCCCACCTATTACAATAAGCAGCAAAACGCTGAAGCCATTGCAAATGCAATATTTTACTCGGAAAAGGCTGTCGAGCTAAACAAGTCATCTGTGGGAGCTCACATTTTATTGGCTAGAGTATACATGAAAGCTAATGAACACCAAAAGGCAAAAGAAGAATTTGACAAAACTCTGACCATGAAAAATATGTGGCCTGAACAGAAACAAGAGCTCCATTTCTACTGGGCAAAATATTTAATGTATTCTAGAAAATCTGAGTCTGAAGCAGTAAGGCATTTTAAAGAAGTGATAAAGATACAAAGTCCATCCTGGTTTAGTGAAAATGCCATAAAAGAACTGCAAAGTCTTGCTAAACCATGATTGTCCAAAATTCAATGGATTCCACTGGACATGCTTTGCTTGGGTACATCCACCAGCAAAGAGGACAGGACTACAACAAAGCTCTTCTACTGGAGCCAGACAACCAGGAGTACTTAGAAGCTTGTTCTGCTTTGCAAGCCACATTATCATGACATACTGTTGTTCTAAAAAATTAGAAGATGAGAATGTACTAACTTAGGCTATAGCAGTCATTATTTTATCTGATCTTAACTGCTCTGAATATTGAAATGCAAATCTGGCTAGAATTACTACACTATGCATTGATTTTGGCAACACCCTATTGCATAAATCTGGTGATATTACCTAATAATGATTTACTACAAACAGTGGCATACCAACAGGGGGGGGGAGGGGGCAGTCCGCCCCTGTGCCACATTTTGGGGGGTGTCAACCTGGCACCCCCCCGCGAGTGAAGTGGCGGCGCTGTGACAGTCAAAGCAGGGAGAGGTGAGCTGTGACAGGGTGTGGGGTGCCCGTGTGCAGACCTTACCCGGGTGACTGACACCCAGGGCCGGCCACCAGTTTCACTCTGCACCGCTCACAGCCAGGGAAGAGAGACAGTGAGCAGCACTGAATAGAGGACGGGTGGCAACTGCTGGACTTGACTTTTCAAGTTAACCAGTAGGTAATTGACTGTTAGGTGGTCCTAGCAACCAATTATTAGCTTGTTAATATGAAAAATTAACTCCAGCAGTTCTCACCCTCTGTTCTGTGCTGCTGTGTCACTAGCTCTGCATGCATGCCCCAGTAAGGTAGGAAGGGGCTTAGTGTAATGTGCAGGGGTCCCAAGCTGGGGGATGGGGGGCAATGTGTATTGTGCAGGGGTCCTGAGCTGGGGGGTTGGGGGGCAATGTGTATTGTGCAGGGGTCCTGAGCTGGGGGGTCAATGTGTAATGTTCAGGGGTCCAGATCTGGGGGGCTGTGTGTAGTGTGCAGGGGTCCTGAACTGGGGGGTGGGGGGCAATGTGTAATGTGCAGGGGTCCAGAGCTGGAGTGGGCTGTGTGTAATGTGCAGGGGTCCAGAGCTTGCAGGGGCTGTGTGTAATGTGCAGGGGTCCAGAGCTGGGGGGCAATGTGTAATGTGCAGGGATACAGAGCTTGGGGGTGGGGGGCAATGTGTAATATGCAGGGATCCAGAGCTGTGGGGAGCTGTGTAATCTGCAGGGGACCAGAGCTGGGGTGGGGGACTGTGTAATGTGTAGGGGTCCAGAGCTGTGGGGGGCTGTGTAATGTGCAGGGGTCCAGAGCTGTGGTGGGGGGCTGTGTAATGTGCAGGGGTCCAGAGCTGTGTGGGGGCTGTGTAATGTGCAGGGGTCCAAAGCTGGGGTGGGGGGCTGTGTAATGTGAAGGGGTTCAGAGCTGGGGTGGGGGCCTGTGTAATGTTCAGGGATCCAGAGATAGTGTGGGGGGGGCTGTGTAATGTGCAGGGACCCAGAGATAGTGTGGGGGCTGTGTAATGTGCAGGGGTCCAGACCTGTGGAGGGGCTGTGTAATGTGCAGGGGTCCAGACCTGTGGGGGGGCTGTGTAGTGTAAAGGGGTCCAGAGGTGCAGTTGTTGAGAGGGGGGTACATAGTAGTGACAAAGAGATATTGGGGGGTGCAGAGGTATGCAGGGGACACAGTGGGGTGTTTTTACATTTTAAAGTTGGGGTGGGTGCCAGATATAGGATCCGCCCCAGATGCCAAATGCTCTAGGTACGCCCCTGACTATAAAAGAAATTGATATTAGTGTAAATCTTGTAAAGTTAAAGCGGAGGTCCGCCAAATTTTTTTTTTAAAAGTCAGCAGCTACAAATACTGCAGCTGCTGACTTTTAAACACTTACCTGTCCAGGGCGCCCGCGATGTCAGCACCCAAAGCTGATCTGTCGCTCGGCTCTCGGGTGCTGCTGCCGCCATCTTCGGTACGGGAATCAGGAAGTGAAGCCGTCGGTTCCCTACTGCGCATGTACAAGGCGCACTGCGCAATCCGGACGGTCCCTGCTGTCTCCAGGACCCGTGTGTTTCCCAGCAGACAGCGGGGGGGGGGCAGGAGTCTATGCCCGGAAGTGGGTGCAAATACCTGTATTATACAGGTATCTGCACCCCCCTCCCCCTTTAAAGGTGCCAAATGTGACACCGGAGGGGGGGAGGGTTCCGAAAAGCGGAGGTTCCATTTTTGTGTGAACCTCCGCTTTAAGCTAATTTAATCTTTCTGTGAATTAGATATGAAAGAAATTTATTGTGGATCTTTTTTTGAAACAGCGAAGGGAAAAAAATTGCTTCCTAATCCCCTCAGACAATCTGATCCTATTTATCACTTATAAAACTGTGCTAGAGCAATTACTGAGTCAGGCCAGTTGTTAGTGTTTGTTAACCCAAAAAAAAAAAAGATTCTGTTTTCTTAAAGCATGTTAAACAGCACAGTGCTTGTGCTGTGTAATTTGGCTCCCCATATCACCTAAAAAACCTGGCTGATCCTGCCTGGCTATACCCTCCCCTCTGTAAACTGACCTTGGTATATCATGGCTGCTGAGCCCTGACACCATGGTCAGTTTAACCACTTTAGGACCGGGCCTATTTTTCAAACCTGTTGTTTACAAGTTAAAATCATTTTTTTTGCTAGAAAATTACTTAGAGCCCTCAAACATTATATATATATTTTTTCTAACACCCTAGATAATAAAATGGCGGTCGTCACACCGTATTTGCGCAGCAGTCTTACAAGCGCACTTTTTTGGGAAAAAATTCAGTTTTTTTCATTAAAAAATGAGACAACAGTGAATATAGCCCAATTTTTTTTTATATTGTGAAAGATGATGTTACGCCGAGTTAATTGATACCCAACATGTCACGCTACAAAGCTGCGCTTGCTCGTGGAATGGCGACAAACTTTTACCCTTAAAAATCTCCATATGCGATGTTTAAAACAATTCTATAGGTTGCATGTTTTGAGTTACAGAGGAGGTCTAGGACTAGAATTATTGCTCTCACTCAAACGATCGCGGTGATGCCTCACATGTGTGGTTTGAACACTGTTTTCATATGCGAGCTCTACTCACGTATACATTCGCTTCTGCATGCAACGGGGCACATTTACATTTTTTTTTACATTTATTTTACCTTTTATTTTTAATTTTTACACTGTTCTTTAAAAAAAAAAAAAATGTGCCACTTTTATTCCTATTACAATGAATGTAAACATCCCTTGTAATAGAAAAAAAGCATTACAGGACCTCTTAAATATGAGATCTGGTGTCAAAAAGCACTCAGATCTCATATTTAAACAATAATGCAATTAAAAAAAAATGAATATCATATAAAAAAATATATATATAAAAATGTTGCTTTAAGAACTATGGGCGGAAGTGAGGTTTTGACGCTTCTGTCCTGCAATGGTATGGGGATTTTAATGTTGGCTGTGATGAAGAACACAATAACAACATACTACTAATCATCATGTAACCAAAAGCTCTTTAGAACAATAATAATTTAAATTGCCTTTAATGATTTAGTGCATTTTGGTGCCTCTTGATTGTTATGTGGTGTTCTGGCTTTCATTGTGTTATGAACATTTTAATATTTACTGATAATAAAAAAAATAAAAACGCTGTTACATAATAAACATTGCAATTAACAAAGCATTGAGGTAAATGAAAAAATCCTCTGAATTTCTCTGTGTTAATAATGAAAACAATAAAAACTACCATGATTGCATTACAAGGGTATCCTAAAGTAGAATTATAGGCAAAACTTTTTTACTTTTTATTTTAATAGGGCTAAGGAGGGTTATAACTCCTGTCAGATTTTTTTTTCACCATCTCTGCCCCATTTTGTAGATTTCCCTTCACTTCCTGTCCCATAGCCAAACAGGAAGTGAGAGGAAATCCCTGCAAATAAAGGGAATCCCTTAGGGGACCAGAACTAGTGTCACCATTGGAAGATCCCCCTTCTATAATTTTTATGGAGACAATCCAAAATGTGGGGTTCTCTTTACTTACATTTTCAGTGAAAATATTAATGCGGTTGTATACCTGCTGACTTTTTTTTTTTTTTCCCTTCACCTGTAAGGGAAAAGGCATAATGAGCTAGTATGTGCCGCATAATAGCTCATTATGAGATACTTACCTTAGAACGAGGCGCCGGCATCTCACCAGGTCCACGCTGAGGGAGCTGACATTTCCCGGAAATGCGCACGGAACACTTTTTACGGCAAGGTCCGGCGGCTGCCGGCTTTCAGCCGAGAATCCCCTTGTGCGCATGCGCCGCTGCGGTCAGCGGCTCATTGCGAGGGGTCAGGTTTAGGAGAGATTTTTTTTACCTACAGGTAAGCTTTATTATAGGCTTACCTGTAGGTAAAAGTTTAAAAAATAGGTATACAACCGCTTTAAATAGGACAAATTGAGAGGGAGAATCTCCTTAACAGAGGCACAGACAGAAATAAAAACTGACAATCATTCTAACCAATCTCCACTCTATCCAAAACTAAAAAAAAGTTCTGTGTTTAATTATACTTCAAAACATTTTCTCCATTGTTATACATATTCTTAATTGATGGATGTCTTACTATAGGATGATATCTTGCACTTTACTGCCAAAAACCAATTATGCATTCCGTTATTATTATTATCAATAACTAATCTGACATGAAATAGCAGCACATTAGCTAGTAAAATATTTAAAGTTAATCTGTGCTTTGTACATGAAAAGCAAAGCAACAGGTTCATTTTAATGTCTCTCTCCCCAGCAGCACATAATTACCTTTCCTTTGAAACCCTTCCCATATATTCAGCTACTAGGAGTGAGGCAAGACAGCTGAGTGTAACTTCCAAAGCACACGGGTCAGAACTTACAAAAGGTCGCCCTCATGTGACAGAGCTGGACCAATCACTGAGTACTAGAGCTGCCACACCAAATCTCACGTCACTGTATACCCAGAAGTACTGAGAGAGAGTGACTCGGTAAGAGAGTGGGAGAGTGACTCTGTAAGTATGAAAGCCTGAGGGGTGGACTATCTACTGACATTGTCACTTTACCCTGATTGGAATCATTATATTGTCCCTTTAAAGTATAACTAAAACCAAAAATTGTTGTTTGTTTTAGTTACATTGGTAAAGGATTATAACATCTGACAGAGATTTTTTTGCTGTTTGTGTAAGGCCCCTTTCACACTATCGCACCGTTCAGGTCCGCCTGTCAGTTTTGTCGGCGGACCTGAACGGGTGCTCCAAGTTAGTCTATGGAGCGACGGATGTCAGCGGTGACATGTCTGCTGACATCCGACACGGATGGTCCTATGTTAACATCCGTCCCTGGCGGATTGGGTGAGATCTGATGAAAACGGACATGCTGTCCGTTTTCGTCCAATCTCTCCATAGCAAGCAGCGGCGCTCGACAAGTCCCTCCCCGCTCAGTGAGCAGAGACGGACCTGTCTTCCGCCAGCTCAGCGGAGATCAACGGAGAGATCTCCCGCTGAGCTGGCGGACTCGGTGTAAATGAAGCCCAAGGGAGATTTCGCTTCACTTTTCTGACCTAGAGACATATGAAGAAAATAATAATCAAAAAAACGCACTTGGAACAAATCATACAAACTTCTCTTATAACAGTGATTTCCGCAACTGATGCCACCCTTATATAATAAATAAAATCAACAAAAAGAAGAAATTAAATTCCCCAAACAGGTAGCGCCAAAATATATAAACAAACATAAAGATAGAACATGCGAACAGGCAAAAATATTTGTACAAACATGCGAACACCGTTAAAGTCTATGGGACACAAACATGAAAAATCAAAAGTGCTCATTTTAAAAGCTTAGTTATTGCCATAAAAAGTGTATGGCGACCCGGGTCCTGCCCCAGGGGACATGTATCAATGCAAAAAAAAGTTTTCAAAACGTCCGTTTTTTCAGGAGCATTGATTTTAATAATGCCTTAAGTGAAACAATAAAAATGAAATATTCCTTTAAATATCACGCCTGACCCCCCCCCCTCCTTAGTATGCCTGTAAAGTAGCGCATTTATCCCGTGTTTAGAACAATACCACAGCAAAATGACATTTCTAAAGGAAAAAAAGACATTTAAAACTGCTCGCGGCTGTAATGAATTGTCGGATCCCGACAATATAGATAAAAATCATTGAAAAAAACGGCATGGGTTGAGGGCATGTGGCCTGGTACGGTTCGGGGGGGGGCAAGAGAGCCCCTCCCTTTGCCTGCGGCCTGTCACGGTACTACTTGCAGTGAGTCCACAGGTGAGCAGGTGACACGGGATCCCCAAGGGCGTGGAGTCTAATGCCGCGTACACACGGTCGGACTTTTCGTCTACAAAAGTCCAACGGACGCTGACGGACTAAAGCTGGCTGGTAATCCGATCGTGTGTGGGCTTCTCCGGACTTTCAACGGACTTTTTTAGCCTCAAATCCGACGGACTTTAGATTTGAAACATGCTTCAAATCTTTACGTCGTAACTACGACGGACCCCGAAATCCGCTCGTCTGTGTGCTAGTCCGACGGACAAAAACCCACGCTAGGGCAGCTATTGGCTACTGGCTATGAACTTCCTTATTTTAGTCTGGTGTACGTCATCACGTACGAATCCGTCGGACTTTTGTGTGGTCGTGTGTAGGCAAGTCCGTTCGTTAGAAAGTCTGCCACAAGTCCGCCGCAAGTCCGCCGAAAGTCCGCCGGAAGTCTGTCGGACAGGCTGTCGGACTTTTGTAGACGAAAAGTCCGACCGTGTGTATGCCCCATAAGAGCCAGCCGGTATTCTGCCAACGACCCCCTCATGAGGGTTTGGGCTTAGCTGGGTGCTGATCCCAGGTCACGACCCCCGGGTTCACCCTACTCGCTAGGGAGGTACCAGGAGACACTGTCAGACAAGGATGGATGGATGAAGCAAAAGGAGAGTCAGATAGGGAGCCAAGGTCAGGGCGGGCTGCAGACAACATAATCAGAACAAGCCGAGTCGGTACACAAGAGATCAGTTCGTGAGAGGTCAGGATTAAGGAAGATTACACGAAGGGAGCTCCGAAACAAATGTTGCTCAAGCAACCAGTAGCTGGTTTGAAAGGGATTTAAATAGGGAAGCACATGAGGGGCTGGACAGGATGTAGCAGGAAGGAATCATATATTAGGCAACAGGTGTGGTCGACGACACCCATAGCTGCAGAGTGCACAGAGCAGAACACAAGCTAGTGGAACAACAGGTGCAAGCCGGCCTACAGCAGAAAAGGTGAGACACAGATCAGCTCCGCAGTTGATCAGTGACAGTACCCCCTCTTACGAGGTCCCCCTACATGTCTGGGGGCTGTCTTGGAGGGAAATTTCTAATGGAATCTGATCACCAAACGTTGGGCTGAGACATCAGTGACAGGAATCCAAGACTTCTCCTCTGGACCATAGCCCTTCCAATCAATGAGATCAAGTAGCCTCCCCCGGGAGTACTTTGGAGTCCAATATTTCTTTAATCTCATACTGATCTGAGGTATCAGCCACAGGAGCGTGGTGAGAAGAAGGGCGAGAGAAGTGATTGAGGACCAGTGGCCTGAGCAGGGAGACATGGAAGGCGTTGGGTATCCTGAGATGAGAGGGCAGACGGAGCTTGAAAGCAACTGGATTGATCTGACGGAGAATGGGAAATGGACCAATGAAGCAAGGGGCAAATTTCATTGAGGGCACCCGGAGTCAGATGTGCTTGGTAGAGAGCCAAACTATCGCCAGGCAGGAATTTAGGAGCCGGACGGCGATGACGATCTGCTGCCGTTTTATGCCTGGAAGCGGCTAGATGAAGATTCCCAGAGACTTCTTTCCAGATTGAATTGAAGGACCTTTGGGTCTCAGCTGCTGCTGGTACAAGAGGAGAAATGGGAACAGGAAAGGGAACAGATGGAAGCTGCCTGTAAACAGTGAAGAAGGGAGATTTTCCAGAACTGGCATTGGAGTGATGGTTTAAGGCAAACTCTGCCCAGGGCAAAAGGTCCACCCAGTCATCTTGGTGGGCTGAGATGAAGGCACAGAGAAAACGTTCTACATTTTGATTGACACGTTCCTTTTGCCCATTGGACTGGGGATGAAAGGCAGATGAAAAATCTAATTTAATCCCAAAGGAGCTGGCCAAGGCTTTCCAAAACCGAGCAGTAAATTGAACTCCTCTGTCAGAGACGATATGAGAAGGCATCCCATGAAGACGAAAAATCTCCTTAATGAAAGTTGTGGCAAGACTGGGAGCAGAAGGCAGACCTGGGAGAGGAATCAAGTGACACATTTTGGAGAACTGATCCACCACTACCCAGATGACTGTAGAACCTGTTGAAGGAGGCAGATCTGAGATAAAATCCATGGAAATACAACGCCAAGGTATATCGGGCACTGGTAAGGGCAACAGCAACCCAGCAGGGGCAGACGTGGAAGATTTGGATAGTACACAAACCGTACAAGCTTGAACGTATTCATTGACATCCTTACGAAGAGAAGGCCACTACTAATGACGCTGAAGGAGATCACAAGTACCAGGTATGCCAGGATGTCCAGAGAACTTGGAGTCATGTGCCCAAGCAAGGAGTTTGGGACGAAGTGCGGGAACTACAAAAGTTTTACCTAGAAGAGGCTGCGTAGACTGGAGCTGAGTAGTGGCTAGAATACAATGCGGAGGGATGATGTAACCAGGATCTAAGTGATTCTCAGAATCATTGAATCAAACGACCTGGACAAGGCATTGGCTCGAAGGTTTTTGGCACCTGGATGAAAAATAATGTTATCATTGAAGCGGGCGAAAAAGAGGGCCCAGCAAGCTTGACGTGGGTTCAAGCGATTCACGGATTGTAAATACTGCAGATTTTTATGATCAGTATAGATGGTAATACAATGGGGAGAACCCTCTAGAAGATGTCGCCATTCTTGAAGAGCTAGTTTAATAGCGAGTAGCTCACAGTCCCCAACGGTGTAGTTCTTCTCCGCATCAGAAAATTTCTTGGAAAAGAATCCGCAAGGCTGAGACTTGCCCTTCTGAGCTTGGAGCAGGACGGTACCGACTCCTACTGAAGAAGCATCTACCTCCAAAGAAAAGGGTTTAGTAACGTCCGGACGTAGGAGAATTGGGGCGGAGAGGAAGGCTGCCTTGAGTTTGAGGAAAGCATCATTGGCTTTGGAGGACCAAAGCTGAGCATTGACAGATGTAATAGGGGCCACCAAGATGGAGTAGTTACGAATGAACTGACGATAGTAAATGGTGAAGCCCAAAAAGCGTTGGGTGGCTTTAAGACCAGAGGGCTGGGGCCACTCGGAGATGGCCTGAAGTTTGGCTGGGTCCATGAGAAGACCCTGAGATGAGATTATGTAGCCCAGAAATGGAACTGTTTTTGTTCAAATAGACATTATTCCAATTTTGCATATAGACAATTGTCCCGTAGACGCTGTAGCACAGCTTTCACATGAAGACGATCGGTAAGCAAGTCTGGTGAGAAAATAAGAATGTCATCCAGATATATAATAACACAGACATACAGAAGGTCATGGAAGATCTCATTAACGAAATTTTGGAAGACCGCTGGGGCATTGCATAAGCCAAAGGGCATCACAAGATACTCATAATGTCCGTCCCTGGTGTTAAAGGCGGTCATCCATTCGTCTCCTTCCCGGATTCTTATTAAATTATAGAGTTCTGTAATTAAAGGAAGAGGGTATCAGGTCTTCACGGTGATGGCGTTAAGACCCCTGTACTCGGTGCAAGGACGGAGTGAACCATCTTTTTTTGCTACAAAGAAGAACCCGGCTCCAGCAGGTGAGTTAGATTTCCTGATGAAACCCTTTTGCAGGTTTTCCTGAATGTATTTAGATATGGCTTGTGTCTCGGGGATAGATAGAGGGTAGACTCGGCCTCGGGGGGGAGAGGTCCCAGGTAACAGATCAATGGAGCAGTCAAAGTCTCTGTGAGGGGGAAGGCGATCAACTGACTTTTTGCAGAAAACATCTCGGAAGGACTGATATTGTGTAGGCAACATGGGAGTTGTGGAGGTCTCAGCCAGAGGAATGGATGGAGGAGGTAGCACCTTGGAAATACATCGTTGCTGACATGGAGAACCCCAAGCCAATACTTGTCCAAAATTCCAGTCAAGATGCGGGGAGTGTTTCTGCAACCATGGAAGCCCCAGGATGATGAGAATGGAGAATTTAGGCAGAATTAGGAAAGAGACCTCCTCACCATGCAAAACCCCAATGTGTAACTCAATAGGAGGGTTTAAACCGGATGGGACTCATAGGCAAGAAGGAGCTATCTACTGCGGTCACGGAGAGAGGTATAGCCAAGGCAACAAAGGCAATGCCCAACTCGGAAGCTAAAGATTGTTCAATGAAATTTCACCAGAGTCCACGGATGCAGAGAGTTGATAGGCATTTTGAGCCCAGTGGAGAGCCACGGGAAGGGTGAAACTAACAAAATTAAAGGATCAGTCTAGATCACCTCCCTCCGAGTGAGCTAGACCCTGGAGATTCCCGGATGGACTGGACAGGAGTTCAAAAGATGTCCTTTATTGCCACAATAAAGGCACAAGCCCAATCCCATGCGTTGGGCACGTTCCTCAGGAGTGAGGCCAGTTCGCCCAAGCTGCATAGGTTCTTCCAACGTGTGAGAGGTTGAAGACTGAGAGGATTCCACAGGTCTTTGGACTACCTGTGCTGGACGGCCAGCAGGGGGATGACTGGTTCTGGATTTCTCCAGGGCCCGCTCCTGGAAGCGAATGTCTATTTGAATGCTTAATGCGATTAAGTCATCCAATGTGGTAGGAATGGTGCGTCCAGCGAGTTCATCCTTGACACGCTCAGATAGGCCTTGCCATAAGCTAGCAGTAAGGGCCTCATCATTCCATTTGAGTTCAGCGGCCAGCGTACGGAATTGAACTGCGTATTGGCTGACTGTCATTTCTTGCTGACGAAGACGAAGGAGGGCCCCAGCAGCCGAAGACACCCTGCCGGGCTCATCAAAAGTTTTCCGAAATGCATCCAAAAAGAGCTGGAGGTCGGAGATGATAGAATTGTGTGATTACCAGTGTGGGGAGGCCCAAGCTAAAGCATCACTGGAGAGGAGAGCGATGATATATGCGACTTTGGTGCGATCAGTTGGAAAATGGTTGCTGGAAAGTTCAAAGTGGATGGAACACTGATTAATGAAGCCCTGACAAGCCTTAGGGTCGCCAGAAAAATGAGGTGGCGGCGGCAGATGCAGGCAGGGATTGCCAGGTGTAGCAGGTAACACGGGAGCAGCTGAAGCAGAAACAGGAACGGGAGGAGCTGAAGTTGCAGCGAGTTGCAGACGATCCAGACGGGAGGCAAGATCCTGAAGAACCAGGATTATTTGCTCTTGATTTGCTTGCTGGGAGTTAGGTCTCTGAACTAGATGTTGCATTTGATCCTCGGTCAGTGGCCGATTCTCAGAGGCGCTCATGGCTTGAGCAAACTGTCACGGTACTACTTACAGTGAGCCCACAGGCGAGCAGGTGACACAGGATCCCCCAGGGTTTGAAATCTAAGGGCCAGCCGGTATTCTGCCAGGGACCCCTTCATGAGGGTTTGGGCTTAGCTGCCTGCTGACCCCAGGTCACGACCCCCCGGGTTCACCCTACTCGCTAGGGTAGTACCAGGAGACACTGTCAGACAAGGATGGATGGATGAAGCAAAAGGAGAGCTGGATAGCAAGCCAAGGTATGGGTGGGCTGCAGACAATGTAATCAGAACAAGCCGAGTCGGTACACAAGAGATCAGTTCACGAGAGGTCAGGTTTAAGGCAGGTTACACAAAGGGAGCTCCGAAACAAATGTTGCTCAAGCAACCAGTAGCTGGTTTGAAAGGGATTTAAATAGGGAAGCACATGAGGGGCTGGACAGGAAGTAACAGGAAGGAATCATATTAGGCAACAGGTGTGGCCGGCGACACCCAGAGCTGCAGAGTGCACAGAGCAGAACACAAGCTAGTGGAACAACAGGTGCCAGCCGGCCTACAGCAGTAAAGGTGAGACACAGATCAGCTCCGCAGCTGATCTGTGACACGGCCTGCCAGGTTGCATGTTTGGATAAGGGTCTGGTATGGATTTTGGGGGGGACCCCTATGCCATTTTTTTTAAATTTTGGCACAGGGTTTCCCTTAAAATCCATACCAGATCTGAAGGGCCTGGTATAGATTTTGTGGGGACCCATACACATTTTTTTTAAAATTTGGGTGCAGGTTTCCCCTTAATATTCATACCCAAAGGGATAATAGACTGGGGGGGGCCCATGCCGTTTTTTTTTAATGATTTTTATCTATATTGCCGGGATCCGACAATACATTACAGCCGCAAGCAATTTTAAATTACTTTTTTCCTTTGGAAATTTCATTTTGCTGTGGTACTGTTCTAAACACAGGAAAAATGCGCTACTTTACAGGCATACTAAGGACACCCCCCAGGCACGATATTTAACCGGTTCCTGAACGTCTCACGTCTTTTTATGGGGGCAAAAATGGCACCCCTGCTCAAAACCCTGTGTATATACAGGGATCCCTTTAAGAACCGCCAGCATTTAAGCATTATTAAAACTTTTTTTTGCATTGATACATGTCCCCTGGGGCAGGACCCAGGTCCCCATGCCCTTTTTTTCAATGATTTTTACAATACATTACAGCCACGTGCAGTTTTAAATGAGATGTTCTCCTTTAGAAATGTCATTTTGCTGTGGAATTGTTCTAAACATGGGAAAGATGTGCTACTTTACAGGCATACTAAGGACATCTCCCCAGGCACGATATTTAAAGGAATATTTCATTTTTATTGTTTCACTTTAAGCATTATTAAAATCACTGCTCCTGAAAAAAATGGCAGTTTTTAAAACTTTTTTTTGCATTGATACCCTGGGGCAGGACCCGGGTCCCCATACACTTTTTATGACAATAACTTGCATATAAGCCTTTAAAATGAGCACTTTTGGTTTTTCATGTTAGTGTCCCATAGACTTTAACGGTGTTCCGCGGCTTTCGAATTTGCCGCGAACACCACATAATGTTTACTGTTCGGCGAACACCCGATGTTCGAGTCGAACTTACATTTGACTCAAACATCGGGCTCATCCCTAATAGTTAGTTTGGTTGAAAAAAGACACAAGTTCCACTTCTTATCTCTCTGGGATAAACTAAGAACCAAATATCAGTTACAATCTCCACACAATCCTCTCCTTTCTTTTATCAGAAATCCGGCCTTTTATCCGGCATGGATCTACCCAAATTCTTTTAAAGCTTGGACAACATCAGGCATTCAGACACTAAATGACTTCATAGCATCTAAATCATTCCTTTCATTCCCATCGCTTAGAGAAAAATATGATCTACCAAACTCTGAGATATTTAGATATCTCCAAATCAAAAATTTCTATACACCATTCCTAAAGGGGGATACGCCATTATCCCAATTATCCATTTTTGAATCAATCTGTACAAAAGATCCATTTGCTAAAGGTACAATTTCATCACTTTATAATCAATTATATGGAGTAGCAAATCTTAATAGACCCTCTTACGTTCAGAGGTGGGAGGAGGACCTGGGACGAACTTTAGAAGACACGGACTGGTCTAACATATGGCTCACATCTAAGTCATCTTCACCCAACATCTTAGCACTGGAGACAAATTATAAAGTCCTAACTCGCTGGTACCTTGTACCCGCTAGAGTGGCAAAATATTCACCTAATACCTCAGCTCTTTGTTTTCGAGGATGCCCAGAAATAGGCACATATTTACACATATGGTGGACGTGCCCAGTAATCCAAACCTTCTGGAAGGAAGTCTTCGTGATTGCATCTAAAGTATTTAAAAAAATAATACAACCAGATCCATATTTAACTTTACTTAATCTAAAACCGGAATGGTTAACACTCTCTCAATTCAAACTTATGATCCAACTAATAACGGCTGCAAAACAAACAGTGGCCAAGGCATGGAAATCTCCTACATTGGTACTAGCAGAAACAATTCACAGAATGAATAATACAATGTCCCATGCTAAGATGGTAGCCATCGATCAAAATCAAATTCCAAAATTTGAAAAACTTTGGCATCCTTGGATAAAACAACAGTTCCTATCAAACTTCAATGACTCTGTCCTGTTGCCATGGTAACAGATTAAATGACTTACAGAGACACCCATTCTAAGGCTTCAAAGAGAACTAAAAAGAATAATAAACTGACGAGCGGGACAACCTTGTGGACCATACCTCTACCTTTCAACCCTTTTTCTTCTTTCTCTTTCCTTTTCTCCACCTTATGATTAAAGCTCATTATCAGAATTTATTTGACCTATATACACTCTACTTGTAAACAATATGTATAGTAGGTATAAATCATTTAAATACCTACAAAAGTAACTAAGGAAATGATATATATCTTTAATTTAGGTTTACGTGAACCCAATGTTTAATATTTGAAATTTCATGATATTTACCTATATAAACCCTACTGTAAAACAATGAGCTTACTTTATAAATCCTTGTAAACTTACTTTATGTATCTTTATAACATTGTATACTCAATAAACTTCTTTTGACAAGGAAAAAAGACACAAGTTCATCTAGTTCAACCAATAAAAGGGGTAAAAATTCATACAATTTTATATACACAATCCTATAGTAAAAAAATAGTGTAGCGCTATGTGTATATACAAATCATAAATATAACATATGTGAACAGTGGGTCATTTTGTCCTTTGCGGGACAAAATCAGTATGAAAACAACACTAAGTGATACAAAATAGACATATGAAAAAGACTACAATAAATGGGTAGTATAAATGCGTATTATAAACACAAATGTTGGGTATATAGAAACGTATAAATGTAATAAATCAAATAATATAGTCCATTTAGTGTTTAGGTCAATAATGACTAGTGGAACAGAAAACCACCACCAAAAGTCTATAAGGATAAAAATGAAAAATAAAAAAATATAAAAAAATGAAAAAAATTAATAAAAATTTAAAAATTCCCAGGGTTTCCTCCTAAGCGAAGTGGTTCACTTCTAGTAGATGAATAGATAGATCATAGATGGGTGGAAGGTCTAGATAGGTGGCAGGACCAACACCGAAGCATCTAAGGAGGCTTACCGGAATCAGGTGACCTGAGAAGACTTACGTCTCACAAGTCTGAGAAAGCTTAATGACCACCAGGTCTGGCGGGGTGGATCGTCAGATGATCCTCGGCTTCCAAAGAAAGGGGGGGAGAGGGGGTTTCACCACAGCTTCAAACGTCCCCAAGACACTCCAACAGGCCCAATGGATAATTCAAATATCATGCGAGAAAGAAAGCTCACATGGCATAGTAACGTTTTTTAAAAAAACATCAATTTATTAAAATAGCAAAATGAACACTCACATGATAGGAGATCAGAAATGGCTCATATAAAATCGTTCGTGGTAATAGTGAGGGGTCCACCCGACATGTTTCGGCTACCAAGCCTTCATCTGGGGTGTGGAGCCCCCCCACCTCACCGCTATTTAAACATGAAATGACCCCCACTGGGAGTGTCACTAAACCGGAAGTGACGTAATTGATGCCACTTCCTGGTAATTAGAAATGGTGATAGATTTATTGTATAAATACATAAAATGAAAAAGGGTAATAAGCGGTGTATAACCGCTATATTTACCATGTGGGAATTCAAAAACACATGTTAAAAAACGTCATGACTGCTCGGTCGGCCATTACAGAAACACCCCAGCGCATGCCAAGCCTCGCTCCCAGCACAGCCAGACCGCATTGGCTAGAGCGCCGTCCGGCTCCGCCCAATGGATCCAGCGTCATGAACGTGCACGATGACATCATCCGCATTGCTGATGCGGCGCCAGTGCGCTCCACTTAGGGAACCAAGCCTCTCTCCCACAACGGAAGCTACAACACTTCCGGTAAGGGGAGAAAGGCGCCGATAGGCTAGGGGGGGCCGGGGAAGGTCGTGATGATTTGACACCGCATAATAGGTGTCAGCAAAGGTGGATTGAAACAGCCGATGTTTGGGTCATACAAAAATAACTTGAATAGATGCCAAAACTGATTATAATAATAGCAAGCATCAATCATAACCAAATGATAATTGAAAATGTTAAATGTATTAAATAAAGGCTGGAATGACACTGCCAATGAGGGGCATGACATAGCATGTTAAATATTAAAATAAACATAACAAAACCTCAACATAAGAAGACATCCTTATTGAAATATTCTCTGCACAGATAATGTATATTTTGGAATAATAATTAAATAATAGTGTACAGAGTTTGATCTAAAATTATATCAATATGTGGATACAGATTGGACATGAATCATGTGAATAATTAAAATAGAATAAAATGTAAAAAAAAATTGTATTTTATATATATAAAGGAGAGACCACAAGCTAAATGGCTAAGCTTGAATAATGAAAGAATTGATGTCCCACTCCACGTTAATCCCATGTGGGGAGTGGGACCCCAACTCATAAATCCAATAAGTCTCCAGGCGGGAGACACCCCTAAGGGTCGAACCACCCCGCCAAGGAGCAACGTATTTGTCGATGATGAGAAACTGCGTGCCCTCAGGGTTTCGGTCATGGAATTCCCTATAGTGGCGAGGCACGGTATGTTTGGTGCTACCTGCTTTAATAAGGTTAATGTGTTCGGATACTCGTGTTGTGAAAGATCCGGGATCCGACAATACATTACAGCCACGTGCAGTTTTAAATGAGATGTTTTCCTTTAGAAATGTCATTTTGCTGTGGAATTGTTCTAAACATGGAAAAGATGTGCTACTTTACAGGCATACTAAGGACATCCCCCAGGCACGATATTTAAAGGAATATTTCATTTTTATTGTTTCACTTTAATTATTAAAATCACTGCTCCTGAAAAAATGGCAGTTTTCTAAAACTTTTTTTTGCATTGATACCCTGGGGCAGGACCCGGGTCCCCATACACTTTTTATGACAATAACTTGCATATAAGCCTTTAAAATGAGCACTTTTGGTTTTTCATGTTAGTGTCCTATAGACTTTAACGGTGTTCCGCGGCTTTCGAATTTGCCGCGAACACCACATAATGTTTACTGTTCGGCGAACACCCGATGTTCGAGTCGAACTTACATTTGACTCAAACATCGGGCTCATCCCTAATAGTTAGTCTGGTTGAAAAAAGGCACAAGTTCATCTAGTTCAACCAATAAAAGGGGTAAAAATTCATACAATTTTATATACACAATCCTATACCCATAGTTGATCCAGAGGAAGGCACAAAAACCCCAGCAAAGCATGATCCAATTTGCTCCAGCAGGGGAAAAAATTCCTCCTGATCCCCCGAGAGGCAATCAGATATTCCCTGGATCAACTTTACCTATAAATGTCAGTACCCAGTTATACTATGTACAATTAGGAAATAATCCAGGCCTTTTTTAAGTAATCTACTGAGCTGGCCAGAACAAGCTCTTGAGGGAATCTATTCCACATCTTCACAGCTCTTACCGTGAACAAACCTTTCCATATTTGGAGAGTAAATCTCTTTCCTCCAGACGTAAAGAGTGCCCCCTTGTCCTCTGTAAAGTAAATAACTCAACACCAAGTTCAATATATGGACCACTTATGTATTTATACAGGTTAACCATACCCCCCCCCCCCCCTTAATCTCCTGTTCTCAAGAGAGAAAAAAATCTGTTCCTCTAATCTTTCCTCATAGCAGAGCTCCTCCATACCTCTTATCAGTTTGGTTGCCCTTCTCTGCACTTTTTCCAGTTCTCTGATATCCTTTTTGTGAACTGGTGCCCGAAACTGAACTGCATATTCCAGATGAGGTCTTACTAATTATTTGTACAGGGGCAAAGTTATCTCTCTCTCTCTCTCTCTCTCTCTCTCTCTCTCTCTCTCTCTCTGCAGTCCATACCTAGCTTAATACAAGAAAGGATTGTGCTTGCTTGGAAACTGTAGTTTGGCATTGCATGCTATTAATAAGCTTATGATCTACCAGAACACCCAGATCCTTCTCCACCAGTTGTACTCCCCCTAGTATGTATGATGAAAGCATATTCTTAGCCCCCAAGTGCATAACCTTACATTTATCAACATTAAACCTAAAAAATGTAACCTTAAAAAATAGATGGCATTAGATGAATGTGGTTCATAGACACATTTTTTATCTCTGTACTTCTACAGACCCACATATTCAGATTACAAAATGCATGGCACATAATTTCTCTCGTAACACTCCATAACCAAACACTCAGATCTCATGTATGATTTATTTTTCTGTATGGTACTCCTAATATACACATCTGTGAGAAACATTATATTTCTTTGTTACATAGCCTTAGCACACAATTTCCTGTGCATCATATTAAGTTACATTGCACCTATATTTTAATTTCAATAATTTTTATTGGTTTTATAATAACAGAGACAAAGTATATTCAAAAAAAGACAAAGGGGAATGTTTGGTACATGTGACTTGAAGAATTACATATATTAGCCAACATGGCCTAACATAGAGTGAGATAACATATGACTTACTCAAAGGGCACAGCATAGTTTATACAGGTGTATTTGCAAAGGAGCGTTTCGTCAACAAACAACGCTAACTCTGACATGTTCCTAGGTCGGATTTATAAGCTTGATAGCGGGTCAGTGATGAGTATGGGTTTGTTGTCCCCTAGCTTTTAGCTAGTAATGGAGAGGAGGGTGATAGGAAGCTCCCCCAGCCACCCCTAAAGGGATCATACTGTGGGTGGGGGATCCCCCTTCCCCTCGACTCCATCAATATTTGACCCAAGTCTCCACTCAGGAGAGTGAAGTGCGAGTACGTATTGTGTAGAAATGTTAACACTTCAAAACGGGAAAAATAATTACCGATATATCCGGTACTGAAACTCAGTTGTTAGGAGTGGGAATGGAGGCAAGCTCAGGTAGCTTGGAGAGTAAGAGTTCCGGAGAAACTGAGCTCCAGTGTTGCTGTACCATGCACATCTGAAGCATGGTAAAGAGGTCAGGATCGGCCTTGTCTTATATACATTGTCATGGATCGGTGGGGAGAAAGATTAGAAAAGAAGAATTAGGGGAGGGAAGGGTGCGAGGGAAAGAGATAGGAGGAGATGGGGGATTCAGTAGGATCATTCAGAGACATATTCATTAAGAGGGTTCGACGCCTGGATATAAATGGATATGACAGTATTTGGCCCAGGGTTTCCAGATGAGTTCAAATATACGGGTTTTATCTTGTATAATGCTTACTATTTTCTCCTGCGTCATTATCCAGGATATTTTATGCTTCACCGCTGTGATCGGAACCAAAGTTTTTTTCCAATGGGCAGCTATTGTAATTTTGGTGCCCAGCAGGATGAAGAAAATCAGTGCTTGAGTGTGTTTGTCTACTTTATTCACTTTAAGGTTAAGGAGTGCTATGTCTAGTGTTTGGGGGACCTGTACGGTCATCACTTTGCGTATCAAAGAAAAATACTTTGTTCCAGAGGCCCCTTATGCGAGGGCAAGACCACCATATATGAAACATTGTTTTGCACCTATATTTTAATTTAGTTCCATGTATCTCCCTAACAGTTGTTGCTCTGTTTTCTAATTTCAACTGCTACAAGCGAGTCTAGGCAGTTTTCATAGCAATCCTCCTGGCCCCACCCATATACAATGTCCATGGTCCATATATACACAATTTAAATAATAATATTATTCATTATACTTCTCTTATAAAGCTCCAGGATTTCCCAGTGTTAAATCTATAAAAGAGTTGTAAAGGCAGAAGGTTTTTTATCTTAATGCATTAAGATAAAAAGCCTTCTGTGTACAGCATATACCAAAGGAAGGAAACCTACCAAGAAGGTCACATCGGTAGAACATCACGGCTGAATAAAAATACTTTATAAACACATCCACTGACGTTAAATATACCTTGTTATCTACTGCGTTTTTGTTCAACCCACCAGGGAATCTGGCCCCATCCCTTAAGGTCTTTAGGGATTTGGTGAGCAATGATTTAGAAAAATTACACATTAGAAATGGTAGAAGCGACTTGATTGTCTAAAAAAGCGAAATGTCATCGTGGAGCGACCCGCTGATGAGGGTGGAGGAATCGTGATCTTAGATAGGGCATCCTGCCAGACAGAGATGCACAGATTATTATCGGATAATGAGACTTATATCCCATTAACCACTTGAGCCCCGGACCATTATGCTGCCTAAGGACCAGAGGTCTTTTTCCAATTTGGCACTGCATCACTTTAACTTTTAATTGCGCGGTCATGCAATGCTGTACCCAAACGAAATTTGCATCCTTTTCTTCCCACAAATAGAGCTTTCTTTTGATGGCATTTGATCACCTCTGCCGTTTTTATTTTTTGCGCTATAAACGGAAAAAGACCGAAAATTTTGAAAAAAAATGATATTTTCTACTTTTTGTTATAAAAAAAATCCAATAAACTCAATTTTAGTCATACATTTAGGCCAAAATTTATTCGGCCACATGTCTTTGGTAAAAAAAAAGTTAATAAGCGTATATTCATTGGTTTGCGCAAAAGTTATAGCGTCTACAAACTAGGGTACATTTTCTGGAATTTACACAGCTTTTAGTTTATGACTGCCTATGTCATTTCATGAGGTGCTAAAATGGCAGGGCAGTACAAAACCCCCCCAAATGACCCCATTTTGGAAAGTAGACACCCCAAGGAAATTGCTGAGAGGCATGTTGAACCCATTGAATATTTATTTTTTTTGTCCCAAGTGATTGAATAATGACAAAAAAAAAAAAAAAAAAAAATATTTACAAAAAGTTGTCACTAAATGATATATTGCTCACACAGGCCATGGGCCTATGTGGAATTGCACCCCAAAATACATTCAGCTGCTTCTCCTGAGTATGGGGATACCACATGTGTGGGACTTTTTGGGAGCCTAGCCGCGTACGGGGCCCCGAAAACCAATCACCGCCTTCAGGATTTCTAAGGGCATAAATTTTTGATTTCATTCCTCACTACCTATCACAGTTTTGAAGGCCATAAAATGCCAAGATGGCACAAAACCCCCCCAAATGACCCCATTTTGGAAAGTAGACACCCCAAGCTATTTGCTGAGAGGCATGTTGAGTCCATGGAATACTTTCTTTTTTGACACAAGTTGCGGGAAAGTGACAATTTTTTTTTTTTTTGCACAAAGTTGTCACTAAATGATATATTTCTCACACAGGACATGGGCATATGTGGAATTGCACCCCAAAATACATTTAGCTGCTTCTCCTGAGTATGGGGATACCACATGTGTGGGACTTTTTGGGAGCCTAGCCGCATACGGGGCCCCGAAAACCAAGCACCGCCTTCAGGATTTCTAAGGGCGTAATGTTGTGATTTGACTCCTCACTACCTATCACAGTTTTGAAGGCCATAAAATGCCAAGATGGCACAAAACCCCCCCAAATGACCCCATTTTGGAAAGTAGACACCCCAAACTATTTGCTGAGAGGCATGTTGAGTCCATGGAATATTTTATATTTTGACACAAGTTGCGGGAAAGTAACACTTTTTTTTTTTTTTTTTTTTTTTTTGCACAAAGTTGTCACTAAATGATATATTGCTCAAACATGCCATGGGCATATATGGAATTACACCCCAAAATACATTCTGCTGCTTCTCCTGAGTATGGGGATACCACATGTTTAGGACTTTTTGGGAGCCTATCCGCGTACGGGGCCCCGAAAACCAAGCACCGCCTTCAGGATTTCTAAGGGCATAAATTTTTGATTTCACTCCTCACTTCCTATCACAGTTTTGAAGGCCATAAAATGCCAAGATGGCACAAAACCCCCCCAAATGACCCCATTTTGGAAAGTAGACACCCCAAGGTAATTGCTGAGAGGCATGTTGAGTCCATGGAATATTTTATTTTTTGACACAAGTTGCGGGAAAGTGACAATTTTTTTTTTTTTTGCACAAAGTTGTCACTAAATGATATATTTCTCACACAGGCCATGGGCATATGTGGAATTGCACCCCAAAATACATTTAGCTGCTTCTCCTGAGTATGGGGATACCACATGTGTGGGACTTTTTGGGAGCCTAGCCGCATACGGGGCCCCGAAAACCAAGCACCGCCTTCAGGATTTCTAAGGGCGTAATGTTGTGATTTGACTCCTCACTACCTATCACAGTTTTGAAGGCCATAAAATGCCAAGATGGCACAAACCCCCCCCAAATGACCCCATTTTGGAAAGTAGACACCCCAAACTATTTGCTGAGAGGCATGTTGAGTCCATGGAATATTTTATATTTTGACACAAGTTGCGGGAAAGTAACACTTTTTTTTTTTTTTTTTTTTGCACAAAGTTGTCACTAAATGATATATTGCTCAAACATGCCATGGGCATATGTGGAATTACACCCCAAAATACATTCTGCTGCTTCTCCTGAGTATGGGGATACCACATGTTTAGGACTTTTTGGGAGCCTAGCCGCGTACGGGGCCCCGAAAACCAAGCACCGCCTTCAGGATTTCTAAGGGCATAAATTTTTGATTTCACTCCTCACTTCCTATAACAGTTTTGAAGGCCATAAAATGCCAAGATGGCACAAAACCCCCCCAAATGACCCCATTTTGGAAAGTAGACACCCCAAGCTATTTGCTGAGAGGCATGGTGAGTATTTTGCAGCTCTCATTTGTTTTTGAAAATGAAGAAAGACAAAAAAAATGTATTTTTTTTTTCTTTTTTCAATTTTCGAAAGTTTGTGACAAAAAGTGAGGTCTGCAAAATACTCACTATACCTCTCAGCAAATAGCTTGGGGTGTCTATTTTCCAAAATGGGGTCATTTGGGGGGGGGTTGTGCTATCTGGGCATTCCATGGCCTCCGAAACTGTGCTAGGCAGTGAAGAGTGAAATCAAAAATTTACGCCCTTAGAAAGCCTGAAGGCGGGGCTTGTTTTTCGGGGTCCCGTGCGCGGCTAGGCTCCCAAAAAGTCCCACACATGTGGTATCCCCATACTCAGGAGAAGCAACAGAATGTATTTTGGGGTGTAATTTCACATATTCCCATGGCATGTTTGAGCAATATATCATTTAGTGACATCTTTGTGCAAAAAAAAAAAAAAAAAAAAAAATATTTGTCTCTTTCCCGCAGCTTGTGTCACAATATAAAATATTCCATGGACTCGACATGCCTCTCAGCAAATAGCTTGGGGTGTCTACTTTCCAAAATGGGGTCATTTGGGGGGGGTTTGAACTGTCCTGGCATTTTATGCACAACATTTAGAAGCTTATGTCACACATCACCCACTCTTCTAACCACTTGAAGACAAAGCCCTTTCTGACACTTTTTGATTACATGAAACAATAATTTTATTTTGCAAGAAAATTACTTTGAACCCCCAAACATTATATATTTTTTTTAAAGCAAATGCCCTACAGATTAAAATGGTGGGTGTTTCATATTTTTTTTTCACACAGTATTTGCGCAGCGATTTTTCAAACGCATTTTTTGGGGAAAAAACACACTTTTTTAAATTTTAATGCACTAAAACACACTATATTGCCCAAATGTTTGATGAAATAAAAAAGATGATCTTAGGCCGAGTACATGGATACCAAACATGACATGCTTTAAAATTGCGCACAAACGCGCAGCGGCGACAAAATAAATACATTTTTAAAAGCCTTTAAAAGCCTTTACAGGTTACCACTTTAGATTTACAGAGGAGGTCTACTGCTAAAATTACTGCCCTTGTTCTGTCCTTCGCGGTGATACCTCACATGCATGGTGCAATTGCTGTTTACATTTGACGCCAGACCGACGCTTGCGTTCGCCTTTGCGCGAGAGCAGGGGGGGACAGGGGTGCTTTTTTTTTTTTTTTTTTTTTTTTTTTCTTTATTATTTTTTTGCTTTTTTATCTTATTTTTAAACTGTTCCTTTCATTTTTATTTTTTTAAAATTAATTTTATTGTTATCTCAGGGAATGTAAATATCCCCTATGATAGCAATAGGTAGTGACAGGTACTCTTTTTTTAAACAATTGGGCTCTATTAGACCCTAGATCTCTCCTCTGCCCTCAAAGCATCTGATCACACCAAGATCGGTGTGATAAAATGCTTTCCCAATTTCCCAATGGCGCTGTTTACATTCGGCGAAATCTAAGTCATAAAATGCTCGTAGCTTCCGGTTTCTTAGGCCATAGAGATGTTTGGAGCCATTCTGGTCTCTGATCAGCTCTATGGTCAGCTGGCTGAATGACCGGCTGCATTTTCAGGTTCCCTGTTGGGACAGGAAAGCCAGAGAAAAACATGGAAGACGGTGGGGGAGGGGGGGGCATTCCCTCCCACTGCTTGCAAAAGCAGTCTAGAGGCTAATTAGCCGCTAGGATTGCTTTTACATGAAAGCCGACCGCTGGCTGAAAAGAATGATACCAAGATGATACCTAAACCTGCAGGCATCATTCTGGTATAACCACTCAAAGTCCAGCAACATACCAGTACGTTGCTGGTCCTTGTTAGGCATATATTGTAAACTTTTTTTTCATGCAGCCTGTGGGCTGAACGAAAAAAAGATATTGATCGGTGGGTATGCCCACCATTAGAATACCTCCCTTCATCCACCCACTTCTAATGATGGGCATACATGCACCATTTATATATGCCGAAGCATGGGGGCATCCTCCCGCAAAAGGCAGGAGCAAATTGCTCCTCCACCCACTGCTGCCCCCACGCTTCGGCATATATGCTGAAGTATGTAACTGTGGTGGTGAAATCACCTCCGACAGCGCTGGAGTCACGGCTTTATATATCGTGGGAGCAAACGCTGTTGCTGTCAAGATAAATAAATCCGCGCTGCAACTGAATGGCGTACCTGCTAAGCAAATGATGGTTAACAATAAAACAAAGTAACATTACAGTATAACAGTAAGACTTACCATACCTGCAAAGCAAATACAAAAAAAAAACATAGTAAAAAATAAAACATTTAACGCAACCTGTGCCTAAAATATATATATGCCGAAGCATGGGGGCATCCTCCCGCAAAAGGCAGGAGCAAATTGCTCCTCCACCCACTGCTGCCCCCACGCTTCGGCATATATGCTGAAGCATGTAACTGTGGTGGTGAAATCACCTCCGACAGCGCTGGAGTCACGGCTTTATATATCGTGGGAGCAAACGCTGTTGCTGTCAAGATAAATAAATCCGCGCTGCAACTGAATGGCGTACCTGCTAAGCAAATGATGGTTAACAATAAAACAAAGTAACATTACAGTATAACAGTAAGACTTACCATACCTGCAAAGCAAATACAAAAAAAAACCATAGTAAAAAATAAAACATTTAACGCAACCTGTGCCTAAAATATATATATATGCCGAAGCATGGGGGCATCCTCCCGCAAAAGGCAGGAGCAAATTGCTCCTCCACCCACTGCTGCCCCCACGCTTCGGCATATATGCTGAAGTATGTAACTGTGGTGGTGAAATCACCTCCGACAGCGCTGGAGTCACGGCTTTAGATATCGTGGGAGCAAACGCTGTTGCTGTCAAGATAAATAAATCCGCGCTGCAACTGAATGGTGTACCTGAAAACAATAAAATGGTTACCAACAAAACAAAGTAAACGGTAAAGTATGAAAAATCTGAAAAGGAAACATGGTAAAACATAATAACAATAAAACATTGCAGAATAGAATAGAGTAAAAAAGAGAAGAACAATAGAGAGAGAATAGAGAGAGAGAGAACAATAAAACAACAACTATTTTTGGTTTTTTTATTTTATATTTTTTTTTGTTTTTATTTTTTTTAATTTTTTTTTAATTTTTTTTTTACACTTTTTTTTAGTAACTTTTAACTTTTGTAACTTGTTCCAGGTTTGGGTCTCTCAAAATGCAATGGCATCTTGGGAGACCCTGTGTTAGTGTGCCTAGTCTGTGCAGTGCTGAACCCTACGCTAATACTCAACTAATGTATGGTAGCGTTCAAAGCATTCACCCATGCAAAGACCAGGATTGCCAGGACAGGAGGGACAATAAGACCGGGTGTCACGCCTAAATCCGCACTTGCTACAGACACGACATCTTTTTTGGGGGGCTCGTTGGGTAGGGGTACTCGGGATGGCATAAAGAAAATGCCGCTCATGCAGCCGGCTTACTGCATTTGGTTGGGGAAGGTGAGGTAGAGCACCGTCTGGAAACAGAAGGGCTCTGACGATCTCTTCCTGGAATTTAAGGAAGGATCCAGTCTGTCCTGAAGCTCTGTATAGCACATGAGCATTCAGCAAAGCCAATTGAAATAAGTATACAGACACTTTTTTGTACCAGCGTCTGGCCTTACGGGCAACTAAGTACGGCGCCAACAACTGGTCGTTGAGGTCCACCCCTCCCATATTAAGGTTGTATTCGTGGACACAGAGGGGTTTCTCCACAACACCAGTCGCCGTAGAAATTTGGGTCGTCGTGTCTGCATGAAGGGAGGTGAGAACGAAAACATTCTTCTTATCCCTCCACTTCATAGCGAGCAAATTATTATACTTCAAGCAGGCTCTCTCCCCCAGCCTAAGACGGGAATCTACAAGCCGCTGGGGAAAGCCCCGGCGATTAGGTCGCACGGTGCCACATGCTCCAATCTGCTGATCAAACAAGTGACTAAAAAGTGGCACGCTCGTATAATAATTGTCCACGTACAAGTGGTACCCCTTTCCGAATAAGGGTGACACCAAGTCCCACACTATCTTGCCAGCGCTTCCTATGTAGTCAGGGCAGTTTGTCGGCTCTACGTGACTATCTTTGCCCTCGTAAACCATAAATCTACATGTATAGCCTGTGGCCCTGTCACAGAGCTTATACATCTTGACCCCGTATCTGGCACGCTTGTTGGGAAGGTACTGTTTGAATGACAAGCGGCCAGAAAACTTAATCAGGGACTCATCAACGCAGACAACTTGATGGGGGGTAAACAAGTCTGCAAAACGTTGGTTGAAGTGGTTTACGAGGGGCCGAATTTTGTAGAGCCGATCGTATGCAGGGTCTCCACGAGGACGACAGAGTTCATTGTCGTTGAAGTGCATGAACCGCAAAATCTGCTCGTATCGTGCCCTGGCCATGGAAGCAGAGAACAAGGGTGAATGGTAAATTGGGTCAGTGGACCAATATGACCGCAACTTACTCTTTTTATTCAACCCCATGAGGAGGGAAAGGCCCAGAAAGGTCTTAAATTCGGAGACCGTAATTGGTCTCCAATCTCTGGCAAGGGAGGACTGGGGATTAGCGGCGATGTGTTGACCAGCGTATAAATTGCTTTGGTCCACAATAGATCTATAGAGATCTTCGGTGAAAAACAGTGAATAAAAATCCAGTGGCATAAAGTCAACTGTTTCCACCTGAATTCCGGGTTGGCCAGTGAAAGGGGGAAGTACGGGTGCTGCAGAAGTGGAAGGTTCCCAATTCGGATTGGCCAATGCAGCAGGAAGGGCACTATGGGCACGACGGGCCTGTCTTTGTCTTCTTGGTGGCAGCGGGACACTACTAGTGCTTGCCACCTCGCCAGCTTGAACTGCACTTATGGGACTCGCCACGTCACCACGTGATACTGCAGTGCTGGATGTACGACCAGGGTGTACTAGGCCGCTGGTGCTTGCCAGTTCACCAGAAGGAATAGCGGCGCTAGTACTTCTCTGCTCCATACGAGAGCCCTGCGGTTCTTGCACTTCAAGGACAGAAGAAGAAGAATGGGGTCTGGTACGCCTGACTCTAGCAGGGACCACAACTCTGTCGTCAGAGCTATCTGTCATGGAGCCGCTGTCCTCTACAGGTTCGTATTCTGAGCCTGAACTTGACAGATGAGTGACTTCCTCTTCACTATCTGTCATACTCAGAAACGTGTAGGCCTCTTCACTAGTGTACCTTCGATTTGCCATTTTGGCCTCTAAATTTAGGGGTACACTAGTGAGACTCACAGGCAAAAAAGCTCCTGACTGTTGGCGACTGTATAAAAACGCTACCAAAAAACTGTTAGCGATCGCAGGGATCAGGCCTGACTCTGCGAACGCTGCAGTTATGTGTGCTTAGTGTTTTGTAAGTGTCAGTTATCGATCGATACTGCACTTGGGTGGGCTGGGCAGGGCTGGGCCGAGGAGCAAAACGCAGGTGCTAGCAGGTATCTGGGCTGATCCTGCTAACACTGCGTTTCAGGGAACCCTAAACTGCTGGGGAGTATAGATCTGATCGGATCAGATATCGATCCGTTCAGATACTATAGCACTAAGGGAGGTGTATGCTGCGTGCGTGGGTTTTAGCGGTACTGGCGCTAACCTGACGCTGCCTGGGGCGACGCAGACCTTATCTGATCCTAAAAACTTAACTTCTATCACCGCCGGGCAATTAGGGGGTTAAACCTTTATAGGGTAATAAACGGCGGGTGCCCTAAAACTATAATAAACTATAATAAACTGTAATAAACTGTAATAAACTACAAAAAACAAACTAGCTAACCAGCGTCACCCGTAACAGTTATACGGTGATCGCTGGTGAAAGGGTTAACTAGGGGGCAATCAGGGGGTTAAAACCTTTAGCAGGTAGTATATGGGGGTCCCTGTCGCTATAAAACACTGACAGCGAACCTATATACTTACCTCCCTAACTAGCGTCACCTGTGTCACTAATACAGCGATCAGAAAAACGATCGCTTAGCGACACTGGTGACGGGGGGTAATCAAGGGGTTAACTTTTATTAGGGGGGGTTAGGGGGGTACCCTGGACCTAAGGGGGGGTACCCTAGACCTAAAGGGGGCTAACCTAACTGCCCTAACACTTCTAACTGACACAAACTGACACCAATGCAAAAAAAAAAAAAACTGCTATTGGTGACAGAGTGACAGGGGGTACAGGGGGGTGATCGGGGGGTGACAGGGGGGTGAAATGTGTGCCTGCGTGTTCTACTGTAAGTGTAGTGTTGGTGCACTTACTTGGATGTCTTCTCTCCTCTGCGTCGGATCAAAAAGACCGACTCGAGGAGAGATGACATCACTTCCTTTCCCTCTGTTTACATTACAGAGGGAAAGGAAGCATTTTCATTCGCCGGGAGCGATCGGGAGGGGGTGGCCAACAATGGATGGCCGCCCCCTCACCTCTCATCGCCCGGGAACAAATGGCGACCGCCTCGGGCACCGGGGGGGGGACCGATCGGACCCCCCACCCGCGGAAGGCAAATCACGTACATGTACGTGATTTTGCCTGTCCGTGCCACCTTGCCGACGTACATCGGCGTGAGGCGGTCGTCAAGTGGTTAAAGGAAAACCCTGCTATCAAATTTAAGAAAGAACTAGTGAGTTTGGTTGATGAAAGTTTTAGTAGAAATTTGGTTTCTAAAAAAGAAAAGTTGTTTTTGATTCCTGTGGCTCCAAGGGTGCCTCTGATCGATTACCTGCCAAAGGTTCACAAGGATCCAGTGCATCCTCCTGGAAGGCCTATTGTGAGCGGTATCAACTCGATTGCCACTAGAGTCGATTGATATTTAGACCACTTCTTACAGCCCTTGCTAGCCCATACTCCCTCCTTTCTAAGAGATTCCACTCAGGTTTTAAATACTCTAAAAACTGTCAAATGGAAAGAGAGTTACATCCTGGCTATGGCAGACGTAACGTCTCTTTACACCATCATGTCGCATCAACATGGCCGTGAGGCAGTAGATTATTTTCCTAGCTCGAATGACCTGTTGGATGTCCAGAGAGAATTTTTATTAAGGCTTTTGGATTTTGCAATGGGCCATAATTATTTCTGGTTCTGAAGCACTTATTATTTACAGAATAGAGGTGTGGCCATGGGGGCTAAGTTTGCCCCTAGCATGGCCAACCTCTTTATGGCCAAGTGGGAGGAGGATGTCATCTATCAGAGGCCTAGCCCAGAGTTGATTCTCTGGAAAAGGTATATAAACAACATCCTCCTCCTATAGGATGGCGACTTTAAATCGCTTGACTTGTATATGGCTACATCTCTACATCCACTTATTTCAAAGAAACCAACAGAAATAGTTTTATTAACACCAACAGTTGTCACCATGCAGCTTGGTTAAGGTCAGTGCCCAAGAGTCAATGCTTAAGACTCAAGAGAAATTGCTCCATCTCTCAAGTTGAAATTCCTTGAGAAGGGTTATCAGCTATCAGAATTGGAGGATGCTATCAAAAGTGCTGATGAGAGGGTCAGAGATGAACTGCTGGCCCCTAGGATTAGGGATCAGGATGAGTCTTTTTTACCACTTATTTAAACCAACATTTCTCCGTTAAGAAAATTATGAGCAAACACTGGGGCGTACTCCGTAATGATCGAATTCTGGGGCCTCATCTCCCCGAGAAACCTTGTGTGGTGTTTAGAGCAGTCCCCCCACTAAGGCTGCAGGTAGCACCGAATATCATTGACCCCCCGAAGAAACCTGTGTTTTTTTAAGGATATGGGGGCTTCTTCCCTTGTGGGAAGTGCCCCATATGTAAAATTAATGCACATATGCATAGAAGGACAGAGTCGTTTCAGTCCTCTTCCACCAATTAGGAGTTCCTTTATTACCTGTACAATTAGGAATGTTGTGTATGTTGTCCGGTGCCCATATGGGCTTCAATATATTGGTCGCACGATTCGGATGTTACATGTGCGATTAAGTGAACATGTGGCCAATATAAAAAAAGGGTTTCCTAAGCATAGTTTATCCAAGCATTATGACCAGTGTCATAATCGAGATCTTAGTGGTACTGTGTTTTTAGGGATTGACAGATTCACTAGTAACTGGAGAGGTAGTTGTGTGGTGCGAGAGGTATCTCGTTTAGAAAGTGGATTTATCAGGTTAGGTGCTATGCCCCACATGGTATGAACATAGAGTGGGATATTAATTCATTCATTAATAATAGCTAATCAGTTTTGGGTTTTTTATCCCATTGTCTCCTTCTAAACAATGTTTATAATTTAATGTTGTATTGATGTCTTCATATGCATGGAATTGTGTATAAATGTTGTAATGTTATTATTTGTTTAATTTTGTTAATAACTTTTTGTAGCACAAGATGGCGCTGCTTGGTTGCTTAAGATTCACTATAAGTATTGAAGCTTCCTGTCAATGGATTGCATAAGCATTTCCTGTTTCCTGTTGTTGAAACACAGTAGACCTTCTGTTGCTTCCTGCTTCCTGTTGTTGGAACGCAGGTAATGCTGCCCACTAATAAGCCGTTTCCTATACACTTCCAATAAAAAGTATGTGATCCCTTTTGGAATGATATGGATTTCTGCACAAATTGGTCATAAAATGTGATCTGATCTTCATCTAAGGCACAACAATAGACAATCACAGTCTGCTTAAATTAATAACATACAAAGAATTAAATGTTATCATGTTTTTATTGAACACACCATGTAAACATTCAACTGTATATACTGAGCATAGCGCATGTTAAGCCACGCCCCTGACGACGTCATAGATGATGAAACGCATAGGAGGAGATAAGGAAGGGGGACACGCTGGTACGCAGTGGCCATTTTGTGGGTTGGAAACGCTGGACGTTTCCTATAATGCTTATATTAACCTGCTGAAATGTGAGTGCTAAACTTTTTAGCTTTTTATCAATAAACTATCATTTGGATGTCTGCACTATGAGGAGTCACTATGGGTGACGGTGGCGGTCTCTTCACATATCTGATACCTCAAGATACATCCCTTTGGCTTTCTTTGGACTTTTTAAAATTGGATTACAATCATATGTTTTTGCCAGTTGAGTCTGTGCCAGCAATATACTTTGGGTTCATGTTGGATTTTCTTTCAAGCGCTTCGCCATTTTTAATAAAAATACTTTATTGTAGAAAAAAAGCACCATTTAAATTACACATGACAAAAATTCAGTGAATAACCTTCCAAAACAATATTAAAAAGACAACGTTGTCAAGATGAGGGAAATCACAGCTGCGCATGCACCCATTCATTTAATCAGTCACACTTCTAATCGGTCTGTTGATCTTGGAGTATCTACATAACAGTTGAGCAATTAGGCTTCTTATTCATAAGTATATAACATTACTGGCCAGGATTCCGTTGGGACCAAAAAGGTGTGTGATTTCATGCCAGAAGTACACAGTCACGCAACTTACAGAGTATAGATGAAGTCTGAGTATGTAGTTACATAGTTGGTGAGGTTGCAAAAAGACACAAGTCCATCCAGTCCAACCGGTTTGTGCTTTTATGCTAATAGTACATTGTATATTCCTGTATGTTGTGGTTGTTAAGGTTTTTGAAAAAAATCATTTTTTGAAATTATCGATGCTCCCCGCGGATACCACTGTTTGTGGAAAATAATTCCACATCCTCACCGCTCTAACAGTAAAGAACCCTCTACACAATTTAAGGTTAAAACGCTTCTCTTCTAATTTTAGTGAATGGCCATGTTTCTCTTTAAATTCCCTTTCACTGAAAAGTTTTTTTCCCTATGCTAGGGTCAACAGTACGGTATTTATACATCGATATCATATCCCCATATGCATAGACAGATTCCACACAGGCAGAGTATGAAATTACAGAGCACACACATTGGCTGTTCACCCATTCATCGAAAACCGAACATTTTGGGCCCTTCGTGCCAAATTAGAGCGGCGCATAATGGCCCATAATGCACTGCGGGAGCGCAGTGCATTGCTGTATGATGATTGGCCAGAGCATGCACCATGACCTGCATGCTTTGGCCAATCACAGCGCCCTCAGCTAACAGAGCCATAATTGGCCAAAGGCATGGCTCAGGAGGACTAAGACCGCCTGCACGTCGCCCTCATGTAGCGTGTTGTTGGCGTGGATGGAGAGAAAGTCTCATTTAGATTGAGCAGGCAGGCATATTATTCAGTTAGCTGCAATGTATTTAATATATATATATATATATATATATATATATATATATATATATATATATATATATCTCCATATCCACTGCATACAGTTTAGCTATATCTCACTGCAGGCCGTTCCTGGCGTACTGTTTCTAATATACTTCAGGCAGTGTACACAGTATACAGTGCTGTGCACCCATAGTGCAGTTGCTCATACTTTTCTGGTGGTCAATACAGTACATGCATAGTTGTTATTACACTTCTGTTGGCGTACACAGTACCGTGCACCCCTAGTGCAGTTGCTACTACTTTCCTGGTGGTGTACACAATACATACATTGCACCCATAGTTGTTATTACACTTCTGTTGGTGTACACAGTACCGTGCACCCCTAGTGCAGTTGCTACTACTTTCCTGGTGGTGTACACAATACATACAGTGCAACCATAGTTGTTATTAAACTTCTGTTGGTGTACACAGTACCGTGCACCCCCAGTGCAGTTGCTACTACTTTCCTGGTGGTGTACACAATACTTACAGTGCACCCATAGTTGTTATTACACTTCTGTTGGTGTAAACAGTACCGTGCACCCCTAGTGCAGTTGCTACTACTTTCCTGGTGGTGTACACAATACATACAGTGCACCCATAGTTATTATTAAACTTCTGTTGGTGTACACAGTACCGTGCACCCCTACTGCAGTTGCTACCACTTTCCTGGTGGTGTACACAATACATACAGTGCACCCATAGTTGTTATTAAACTTCTGTTGGTGTACACAGTACCATGCACCCCTAGTGCAGTTGCTACTACTTACCTGGTGGTGTACATAATAGATACAGTGCACCCATAGTTGTTATTAAACTTCTGTTGGTGTACACAGTACCGTGCACCCCTAGTGCAGTTGCTACTACTTTCCTGATGGTGTACACAATACACAATACAGTGTAGTGTTTTTTTGCTAAACAAAATTTACAGCATGTCCGTAAGGCCACCAAGGAGAGGCAGACACTCACAGGCCACTAAAAGAGGGCAAGCAGGCTCTGTGTCTACAGTCGACAGTGCTGGTCGTGGACACGGTGCATCCTCAGCATGTGGCCGTGGGGCACGCATGTCCCTTTTTCCTGCAGCTGGCCGTGTTGTTGAGCCACAACATGCAGAATAGTTGGTGGAATGGATAACAAAGCTGTTGTCATCCTCCTCATCCTATGTCACCCAGGCTCAGAGTAGTTTGTTTGCCAATGCAGCTGCTAAAGTGGCCTATTCCATCGGCTCCATGTCAACAGTCACTCCTTCCCTAGCCCCACCATCGTGCATGGAGGAGTCCCCTGAACTGTTCAACCACAGTGTCGGGTACATGCTGCAGGAGGATGTGCAGCGATTTGAAGGCTTCAATGATGGTACCCAGGTTGAGGAAGGGAGTAACGTCAGCCTAGAGAGAGGGGATGCCCAAGAAGGTCAAGAAACTGGCAATCATATTCCCCCAGCTGCAGCATACTGCCAAGTTGTCTCCAGTGACAAGGAGGGAGGGAATGATGAGGTCACTGACTCTACTTGGGTGCCTGATAGAAGAGAGGAGGAGAAGGAGACACATCACCAACGAGGCAGGATGCCCTCCAGGGGGCAGCTTAAGGGCAGCCACCCTATTGCATCATACCGCAGAGCTAAGCAGGTGCAGGGCGCTGCTGACTCCCCGAAAAGCTCTTTGGTGTGGGCCTTTTTTGACACATGTGCACCAGATTGCATCGTTGCTGTTTGAAACATATGTCTGAAGCGTATCAAGCTTGGCCAAAACAGCAGCCACTTGGGCACCACATGCTTGACCAGACATATGATGACCTCCCATGCAGTCCGTTGGCAACAGCACTTAAAAGACCCACATCAAAGAACAAGGCGGACCTTTCCTTGCTCCTCATCAGCTGGGTTCTCCAACCCCACTATACCTCCAGTCCTCTCAGAAACCTGCACTGAGAGGAATGAAGGTATAGCAATAGATGTCCCAAGTACTTGCAGCCAATCTGCTATCAGTACACCTCCATCTGATTTTAGCAGGCAAATTTCCCTACCCCAGTTGCTAAACCGTTGAAAGAAATTTGGTCCCAGCCATCCACATGCTCAGCGTCTGAATGCTAGCTTGGCCAAATTGCTAGCACTGGAACTGCTGCCTTTTCAGCTGGTAGACTCTGCCCCTTTTCGTGAATTTGTGGAATGTGCGGTACCTCAGTGGCAGGTTCCCAAATGCCATTTCTTTTCACGGAAGGCCATTCCGGCTCTCTACCAGCATGTGGAAGGCAATGTCTTGGCCTCGTTGGACAGGGTGGTCAGCAGTAAGGTGCATATTACTGCTGACTCTTGGTCCAGCAGGCATGAACAGGGACGTTACCTTTCTTTCTGGGCGCACTGGGTAACTCTACTGGCAGCTGGGAAGGATGCAGGACAGGGTTCAGTATTGTTGGAGCTTGTTCCGCCACCACGTCTCCAAAATGCTAGTGGTGATTCTGCCACAGCTCTCTCCTCCACCCCCTCCTCTTCATCTTCCTCTATGGCTTCTTCCTCTATGGCCTCTTCCTCTGCAGATTACTCCTCTGAACCAGCGGTGCTCTGTGGGCATTCAAGGGGCTACACAAGCACTCAGGCAAAAAGATGCCATGCGGTCCTTGAGTTGCTCTGCTTAGGGGACAGGAGCCACACTGGGGCAGAGATTCTGTCAGCTCTGCAGGGGCAGGCCCAGAGGTGGTTGAGGCCACGCCAGCTTCAGCCAGGAATGGTTGTATGTTTGTATGCAACAATGGCAACAATGGCACCAACAATGGCACCAACCTCCTCTCCGCCCTCCCTGTTTGGCTCATGTCCTGAATTTGGTGGTGCAGCGGTTCTTGAGCAGGGACTTTGGCTTACAGAATCTCCTGAGGAAGGCCAGGAAAGTCTGTGGTCATTTCCACCGGTCATAAAATGCCAGTGTCCATGAGGAGGCCCTGTGACGAGATTATGTAGCCCAGAAATGGAACTTGTGTTTGTTCAAATAGACATTTCTCCAATTTTGCATATAGACAATTGTCCCGTAGACGCTGTAGCACAGCTTTCACATGAAGAGGATGGGTAAGTAAGTCTGGTGAGAAAATAAGAATATCATCCAGATATACAATAACACAGACATACTGAAGGTCACGGAAGATCTCATTAACCAAATCTTGGAAGACAGCTGGGGCATTGCATAGGCCAAAGGGCATCACAAGATATTCATAATGTCCTTCCCTGGTGTTAAAGGCGGTCATCCATTCGTCTCCTTCCCGGATTCTTATTAAATTGTAGGCCCCTCTAAGATCCAGTTTGGTTAAAACATGAGAACCTCGCAGTCTGTCAAAGAGTTCCGAAATTAAAGGAAGAGGGTATCGGTTCTTCACGGTGATGGCGTTAAGGCCCCTGTAGTTGATGCACGGACAGAGTGAACCATCTTTTTTCACTACAAAGAAGAACCCGGCTCTGGCGGGTGAGTTAGATTTCCTGATGAAACCCTTTTGCAGGTTTTCCGGGAATGTATTTAGATATGGCTTGTGTCTCGGGGATAGATAAAGGGTAGACTCAGCCTCGGGGAGGGGAGGTCCCAGGTAACAGATCAATGGAGCAGTCATCTGTGAGGAGGAAGGCGATCAGCGGACTTTTTGCAAAAAACATCTTGGAAGCACTGATATTGGGAAGGCAACATGGGAGTTGTGGAGGTCTCAGCCAGAGGAATGGAAGGAGGAGGTAGCACCTTGGAAATACATTGTTGCTGACACAGAGGACCCCAAGCCAATACTTGTCCAGAATTCCAGTCAAGATGTGGGGAGTGTTTCTGCAACCATGGAAGCCCCAGGATGATGGGACTGGAGGATTTAGGCAGAATTAGGAAAGAGATCTCCTCACCATACAAAACCCCAATTCGTAACACAATAGGAGGGGTTTTAAATTGGATGGGGCTCATAGGCAAGAAGGAGCCATCTACTGCGGTCACGGAGAGGGGTATAGCCAAGGCAACAAAGGCGATGCTCAACTCGGAAGCTAAAGATTGTTCAATGAAATTCCCGGCAGCACCAGAGTCCACGTATGCAGAAAGTTGATAGGCATTTTGAGCCCAGTGGATAGCCATGGGAAGGGTGAAACGAGGGAAGCAAACAAAATTAAAGGATTGGTCTAGATCACCTCCCTCCGAGTGACCTAGACTGGAGTTTCCCAGACGGACTGGACAGGAGTTCAAAAGATGTCCTTTATCGTCACAATAAAGGCACAAGCCTAATCCCATGCGTCGGGCATGTTCCTCGGGAGTGAGGCGATTTTGCCCAAGCTGAATAGGTTCTTCAAACGTGAGAGAGGTTGAAGAAGGAGAGGATTCCACAGGTCTTTGGACTACCTGTGCTGGACGGCCAGCAGGGGGATGACTGGATCTGGATTTCTCCAGGGCCCGCTCCTGGAAGCGAATGTCTGTTTGAATGCTCAATGCAATTAAATCATCCAATGTGGTAGGAATGGTGCGTCCAGCGAGTTCATCCTTGACACGCTCAAATAGGCTTTGCTAGAAGGTAGCAGTAAGGGCCTCATTATTCCATTTGAGTTCAGCGGCCAGCATACAGAATTGAACTGCGTATTGGCCGACTGTCATTCCTTGCTGACGAAGATAAAGGAGGGCCCCAGCAGCCAAAGACACTCTGCCGGGCTCATCAAAAGTTTTCCGGAATGCACCCAAAAAGAGCTGGAGGTCAGAGGGGATAAATATGCTCCCAGCCTCGCCAACCTATTTATGGCTGAGTGGGAAGACAGAAAAGTGTTCAGCCAGAGGAGACCTCAGCTGTTATTTTATCGAAGGTTCATTGATGACCTTCTATTTATTTGGGAGGGTACAGAGGAATCAGTGATTGAATTTATACAAGAGCTTAATAATAATTCGAATAACATTAAGTTGGAACATCAGATTAGTAATAACTCGGTCAATTTCCTGGATGTCACAATTGAAAGAGAGGGGGACTCATTAAGAACAAAAGTATTTTTTTAAACCAACAGGTCGGAATAGTTTTTTATCAATAAGAAGTGGCCACCATCCGGCATGGATAAGAAACATCCCTAAGGGGCAAATACTACGTGTACGCCAGAACTGCACACAGTTGGATGATTTTTATGAGCAGGCTGGGGTCCTAAAAAATAAATTTTTACAAAAAGGATATGGATTGGATGAACTGAATAAGATCACCCAGGAGGTGGAATTAGTACCCAGGGAACAATGCCTTAGGAAATCTATGACCGTATCAAATGATAATCAACATCAATTTGGATTCATTTCAGGGTTTCACTGCCAATATAAGGATATTGAAGGCATTTTCAGAAAACATTGGCACATTTTGTGTAAGGATAGACACTTGGGGGAGGTACTGCCGAACCAGCCTAAATTTATATATAGGAGGGCCCCGAGTTTCGGTGACCATGTAGTTAAGAAAATACTGGATCCACCAGGGCGGAATTTGTTGAGATTTGATTTTAGGGGCTTTTACTGTTGTAGAAGGTGTATTTGTTGCAGGACTGTAAGAGTGAGTCACAGAGGAGTGACAAGTGTGACCAATAGGGATGGTGAATCCTTCGAAATTAAGGAATTCAGTACCTGCAACTCTTCACATGTCGTTTACCTAATGTGGTGCCCGTGTGGCCTACTGTATGTGGGGAGAACGAAGAGGCTCCTAAGGATCAGGATCTCAGAACATTTAACCAATATTAAAAATGGTTATAAGTTCCATAGCGTTTCTCTACATTTTAAAGAAAAACATAAGCAGGACTCCTCAGTGTTACAGTTCTGTGGGATTGATATAGTCCATCCATCCTGGACAGGGTCCAACAGAGTCAGGGATTTATCCCAAAGGGAAACCAGATGGATTTATTTATTGAAGAGTTTGACCCCTAGGGGGTTAAACATAGAATTAGATCTGAATTGCTTTATTAATGATTTTTAAAATAAGGTGTTTAAGTTCTATGAACATATCTTTTTTGGGTTCCAGTGGATTATATATTGGCTGAGATTATGCATATGTTTTCGCAGCATACAGAGATGAACTGTAGGTCATCTGAGTGGGCTCTCCGACCTGGAAAGAAGTAGGGGGGAGGTGTGGGGTGTATATATATATATATGTATATCCTTACTGTTCCTCTCTTTCTAGAGATCTTTAAGGGGTCTGGATATATATTTGAGAGAAGAATTTGCTCCAAAGAGTAGGGGAGAGAGTGAGCTAATATGGTGGTAGAATCTCTTTAAAACACTGTGTAGTGAAGATTCTCATTGGAGATGAGTAAAACTGCCTAATACCTCTTAATACCTACCTTTGGGGTTTGGGATTTTTGTATTGAGTCCGATCAATTTTGTATACATGTAAAGACATGTATTTATAAATTTCAGACCCCACAATTTTAACCTTAATTTTTTAATTTTTTAAATAAAGTTTGTATTCAATTTTTTATATGAAGTGCTCAGGTATTTATCATCATTGTGATTATTAATATTTTTATATGATGGAGCAATCATATGTTTAGGGATTTATTTATCCTTATTGGATCTGTTGTACATTTTTATAGTTATGTATATTATATTTTATATCTGAAGGAATTGTGATTATGAAATGAGGAATGTTCTAACCATGAATATATTGTTTTAGTTGATGCATTTTGCAGTATGGATGCTGGTTGCTGGGTGGAAGCGCGCAATTTGAATATCACCCTGTATGTGAAGGGGCTAGTTTCTGTGGATGCTTGCTGTAACCACTAGAGATCAGTGAGAATAGCAGTTAGTGACGCTACATTCAGTTAACTACAGGCTATCTATAAATATGGATGAATGAATGTACTATATGAAACAGCAATTAACCCATCAAAGCAGCGCTATTTTCAGTCCTCAATTCTGACTGATAAAACAAAGTCTTTGTAAATGCAAGCAAAACACATGCAGGCAGGTAAATTCCAACAAAGACAAAGCGGTAGGAGCTCGGTCTGGATTCCCTTATATGAATAGTAGATCTGATGGGTGCACCTTTCACCATCTATTGGGACACCTTGTGCTGCACACACCCCATAGGGGTTCAAACTCACCGGAGCCAGGAGGTTAACAAGCCTTGGATCAAATCCTCTCTCTGTTTACTCCCGAAGTCCTCCAGGGTTGATGATCAAATAACAGCAACAATGTCCACATGTAAAAAAGAGACCCCGAATAGTCCAGTACCGTTTTGATAATTTATTGTATGTCACAAAACAGAGAAAAAAAAAAAAACTAATAAAGTAAATACACTGTAAAAATCAGTGGGCGCAGTTCCTTACAAAGGATAGCCTTCTAGCTTTCAGTTGGTTGGTAATAGTGGATAACTCAAACTGCTTCTCTCAAAGCACGAGGGTACTGGTTGCAGACTGGATGGATGTTACACACTCACAGCTGATCAGTCCTTCATTCCACTAGCATACAACTACAAGCTTGGAGCGCACTGCGTGTCAGCCAGGCACAGCTGATCCGCACTTCCTCCCTCTCGTGTCTGAAGCTTCAGGCTAAAAGCACACTGCGTCCTCACGTGATAACGGTTGCCGTGGTATCGTGCTCTGACTAGTTTCGTCAGGAAGACTTTTTCAAAGAGCATGACTACACGGCTTGTTGAACAAAATTTATCTGAAAACCAGGGGGTGGGGCACAACCAACACTCCGCCCTAATGAGTTAATACTTGGCAAGCACTAGGTCTGATTGGAAGGTGCGTCCCTATCTTAAACTGGGAACGTATCCATACTCCAACCAACCAAAAGCTGCAGGCTGCACATTTAAATGACACCGCAGTCTATTTATACCAGAATCTTGCATTACATCTGCAAACTCCCAATTCCTTGTGAGAAACAGTGCCTATGTCCTGGATTAAAACTAAACATCTCCTCTTCCATATATTTCAGGTGCAACTGAAGAGAGAGAGTCGCTTAACCCCCAAACATTATTAAGCTATATGGATGTCGCAGTGTAGTGACCAAGTAATTAAAATACCCATAGTTCCTCACCCGATATAATTATCATATTAAATCAGATAAGTTTATCACATTGCGACATAAAATTGACATAAAATTAACAAAAAATAAAAATGTTACATACAAAATCGCATATAATCGCAGCAACATCGGAACTTGTGATAAAATCACGAAAATAATAATGATTAAAATCTAATCAGATTAAAATTACCTGACATACCTATTGACATAAAATTAACAAAAATTAAAATGTTACATGCAAAATCGCATATAATCGCAGCAACCTCGGAACTTGTGATAAAATCACAAAAATAATAGTGGTTAAAATCCAATCAGATTAAAATTAACTGCACAATCTAAAATTCTACATAGATAGAAAGCATATATATATATATATATATATATATATATATATATATATATATATATATATATATATATATATAATATAATAAGGGATTTATCAAAAAAAGAAACTCAATGGATTTTTTTAACTGACACTCTTAGCCCGAAAGGGTTAAATATCGAACTCGATATTAATTGCTTTATCAATCGCTGATAAAGCAATTAATATCGAGTTCGATATTTAACCCTTTCGGGCTAAGAGTGTCAGTTAAAAAAATCCATTGAGTTTCTTTTTTTGATAAATCCCTTATTATATTATATATATATATATATATATATATATATATATATATATATATATATATATATATATATATATATATATATATGCTTTCTATCTATGTAGAATTTTAGATTGTGCAGTTAATTTTAATCTGATTGGATTTTAACCACTATTATTTTTGTGATTTTATCACAAGTTCCGAGGTTGCTGCGATTATATGCGATTTTGCATGTAACATTTTAATTTTTGTTAATTTTATGTCAATAGGTATGTCAGGTAATTTTAATCTGATTAGATTTTAATCATTATTATTTTCGTGATTTTATCACAAGTTCCGATGTTGCTGCGATTATATGCGATTTTGTATGTAACATTTTTATTTTTTGTTAATTTTATGTCAATTCTATGTCGCAATGTGATAAACTTATCTGATTTAATATGATAATTATATCGGGTGAGGAACTATGGGTATTTTAATTACTTGGTCACTACACTGCGACATCCATATAGCTTAATAATGTTTGGGGGTTAAGCGACTCTCTCTCTTCAGTTGCACCTGAAATATATGGAAGAGGAGATGTTTAGTTTTAATCCAGGACATAGGCACTGTTTCTCACAAGGAATTGGGAGTTTGCAGATGTAATGCAAGATTCTGGTATAAATAGACTGCGGTGTCATTTAAATGTGCAGCCTGCAGCTTTTGGTTGGTTGGAGTATGGATACGTTCCCAGTTTAAGATAGGGACGCACCTTCCAATCAGACCTAGTGCTTGCCAAGTATTAACTCATTAGGGCGGAGTGTTGGTTGTGCCCCACCCCCTGGTTTTCAGATAAATTTTGTTCAACAAGCCGTGTAGTCATGCTCTTTGAAAAAGTCTTCCTGACGAAACTAGTCAGAGCACGATACCACGGCAACCGTTATCACGTGAGGACGCAGTGTGCTTTTAGCCTGAAACTTCAGACACGAGAGGGAGGAAGTGCGGATCAGCTGTGCCTGGCTGACACGCAGTGCGCTCCAAGCTTGTAGTTGTATACTAGTGGAATGAAGGACTGATCAGCTGTGAGTGTGTAACATCCATCCAGTCTGCCACCAGTACCCTCGTGCTTTGAGAGAAGCAGTTTGAGTTATCCACTATTACCAACAAACTGAAAGCTAGAAGGCTATCCTTTGTAAGGAACTGCGCCCACTGATTTTTACAGTGTATTTACTTTATTAGTTTTTTTTTTTTCTCTGTTTTGTGACTTACAATAAATTATCAAAACGGTATTGGACTATTCGGGGTCTCTTTTTTACATGTGGACATTGTTGCTGTTATTTGATCATCAACCCTGGAGGACTTCGGGAGTAAACAGAGAGAGGATTTGATCCAAGGCTTGTTAACCTCCTGGCTCCGGTGAGTTTGAACCCCTATGGGGTGTGTGCAGCACAAGGTGTCCCAATAGATGGTGAAAGGTGCACCCATCAGATCTACTATTCATATAAGGGAATCCAGACCGAGCTCCTACCGCTTTGTCTTTGTTGGAATTTACCTGCCTGCATGTGTTTTGCTTGCATTTACAAAGACTTTGTTTTATCAGTCAGAATTAAGGACTGAAAATAGCGCTGCTTTGATGGGTTAATTGCTGTTTCATATAGTACATTCATTCATCCATATTTATATTTCTATTTTTTATTAAGTGGCTGCTGAGAGATATCTCACTCAGAATATGGTGACATCAGGTTAAATCACTGCGGTTTATTACAATCATTATTTTCCATCTTCATATACTGAATATCCTTTAGCGCTGAGATAGGAGGATTGGATTAGGGCGTATTGTCTCCTTTTTGTTTGTATACAGGCTATCTATACTGGAGCACACTAATAGGGAGATATGTATGGATCAGTTAATTTTATTTATTTTATATATATTTTTTATATTTTTTGTGCCCGATCTCGAGTGTGTTAAGTTCCGATGATCACTGTTGAATCAGTATAACGGGGACGCGAGGTGTGCGCATGCGCAATGCACGGCCTAATGGGCGTCAACCAGGAGCAAATATAAGGGATGAGTGGCAGTAGACACAGCCAATCCCATGAATAAGTCTACCTATGACGAAACATGTCGGGGACGTGGCTGTGATAGGTGACGCATAGCGCTGTCAGCCACACAGGAGGATAGGAAATTCGAGTGCACGGAGGAGCGGAGGATTACTGAGGGAGGGGTGAGATTGCAGCCCAGCAGTAGTACACCTCGGGTCCGCCGTGACCGCTAGTTATTGGTTTTATCCACAAAGTTTGAAGATTGATGTGAATTGCACACGGTTTCTGCTGTTTTAATCTTTTAAGAATGTGAGTGTATTATGAGAGGATTGCAGTGGTTTTAATAAAATTTGGTTTGCTGGTTCACACTATTGGAGCACTTTATATTTTCTTTCATGTGGATCTATTGAATAACAATCACCATGGACATCGAATGATTTATTTACCCTGGAGTGTGGTAGAATAAGCGTTTATTGCCTTGCATGAGAGTGCTGGCAATATAAATCGGTGAGTGCATTTCTGGAGGGTGTGATTCACTGAACACGGTGGTGAGGTGGAAGACACACGGAGACACTCGATTGTGTTCATCAAAGATTGCAAACTTTTTTTGGGACACTTGATTTATATTTCGTCACTAATTATATTTTATCACAAACAGTTCCTTTTGGGCTGATTTATTTGAAATATATGGACTTTAATGTGAGGTTTTTGATATTTCACAGCATGGAGTGAAGTGATTGTACACATTTTTTCACTTGAGTGTCACATATATTTTCTTTATTGTCATTTGTTATACAATTTATAGGTTGGTAACAACATTATATTTCACAAGGGTGTAAAGATCACAATAAGAGGGTCACACCACTATTGTGTTAGTAAACACTTTGGTATTTAAGACGTTTAGAGCGCCTCATATTTATCCTTTGTGTCTTTAGGGGTTATGTGGTGAGCGACTGACATTTAGGATTAAATATCTGGTCAGAGGTGATAGAATCGTGTGATTCCCAGAGTGGGGAGGCCCAAGCTAGAGCATCACCGGAGAGGAGAGAGATAATATATGCGACTTTGGTGCGATCAGTTGGAAAATGGTGGCTGGAAAGTTCAAAGTGGATGGAACACTGATTAATGAAGCCCCGACAAGCTTTAGGGTCGCCAGAAAAACGAGGTGGCGGCGGCAGATGAAGGCAGTGATTCCCAGGTGTAGCAGGTAACACGGGAGCAGCTGAAGCACAAGTAGGAATGGGAGGAGCTGAAGTTGCAGCGAGTTGTAGACGATCTAGACGGGAGGCAAGATCTTGAAAAACCAGCATCATTTGCTCTTGATTTGCTTGCTGGGAGTTAGGTATCTGAACTAGATGTTGCATTTGATCCTCAGTCAGTGGCCAATACTCAGAGGCGCTCATGGCTTGAGCAAACTGTCACAGTACTACTTACTGTGAGCCCACAGGCGAGCAGGTGACACAGGATCCCCCAGGGCGTGAAGTCTAAGGGCCAGCCGGTATTCTGCCAGGGACCCCTTCATGAGGGTTTGGGCTTAGCTGCCTGCTGACCCCAGGTCACGACCCCCCGGGTTCACCCTACTCGCTAGGGTAGTACCAGGAGACACTGTCAGACAAGGATGGATGGATGAAGCAAAGGAGAGCTGGATAGCGAGCCAAGGTCAGGGCATACTGCAGACAATGTAATCAGAACAAGCCGAGTTGGTACACAAGAGGTCAGTTCACGAGAGGTCAGGTTAAGGCAGGTTACACGCCTTTTTTTTTCAAATTTGGGTACAGGGTTCACCTTAATATGCATACCAGACTCAAAGGGCTTGGTAATGGGCTGAGGGTAACATTACATTACAGCCGCAAGCAGTTTTAAATGACTTTTATTCCTTTAGAAATTTCATTCTGTGAAGGGACTGTTCTAAACACAGGAAAAACACGTCACTTTACAGGCATACTATAGACACCCCCCAGGCACCATATTTAAAGGAATATTTCACTTTTATTGTTTCACTTTAAGCATTATTAAAATCACTGCTCTCGAAAAAACGGTCATTTTTAAAACTTTTTTTTTCATTGATTCATGTCCCCTGGGGCAGGACCCGGGTCCCCAAACACTTTTTAGGACAATAACTTGCATATTAGCCTTTAAAATTAGCACTTTTGATTTTTCACGTTGGAGTCCCATAGACATTAACGGGGTTTACGTGTTCGCACAAATTTTTGGTCTGTTCGCATGTTCTGCCGCGAACCGAACCGGGGGTGTTCGGCTCATCCTTATTTACCAGCCCCTGTCCAGAGTTGGGGGAGTAGGGATCAAAAACAAAAGAAGGACAAAACACATGGAGAATCATATAGTGCACCCAGTTCAGGGACAAGGGGTCAGTGATAATAAGCAGTGGTTGAGACAAATTGAGCTATGGCATGTAAAGCAGGGTAACACAGGGTGGATAAGTGACAGAAGCAATGTAAGGGTGCTTCAGTGCAGGTTGGTGCAAAGCTATTTGTGCTGGGAGGTGAGATAGTGGGGAGGATCATTGAGAACTCGGGTGGAAGGGGGGGTGGTGGTGCAGGTTAAGGCAAGATAGATGACTGTGGGTTGCTGTAAGTCAAGAAGGAGCATTGTCAGGGGCTGCAAGATGACCCTGTGTCACCCTCAGTTGGTGGGAAGTATAGTTTTAGAAGTGCTACTGAGTGAGCTTTCACTCCCAGCATCTTTGGTCAATCACGTCAACCGGATGACCTTGCCTCTTTGTTTACTTTAGCAGGGGGGACTCTGATTTGTCATTCAGCAAGAATGAAACAATGGTATCAGGCTTGTCTTGGCAGGCCTTTTTCTTTCAGCGGCTTGGCGGGTGTCATTCTTTATGATTGACATGGACCTGCATTACTGGAGAATGTGAGTGACAAAGGACGTATATCGTGGGACTTTTTTTTTAAATAAAGGACTTTTTGGGTGTGTTTATTTCTAGGGTGCATTTTTTTTCTTGTAAATGAGTAGGGGTACTATGTATCCACATTGGGGAGCAGTATCAGTATCTGGGGTCCCCTTATTTTTAAATGGTGCTTTAAGATTCCAATAAACCCTCAGCCTTCAGACCCCCACAACAACTGGACCACTGTTGTGAGGAAGAGGCCCTTGTCCTCATCAACATGCTTTTCCAGAGGATCCCCCCTAGGAAGGTATCCCCTATGTTGAGGGCATGTGGCCAGGCATGGTTCAGGGAGGAGGGGGCCACATGCTCTACCCCCCTCCCCCCATTGCTGGCCATTCACGCTGCATCTTTGGATAAGGTTCTGGTATGGATTTTGAAGGGGGAGCTCACACTTTTTTTTAAATTGTTTTGTATGGGGTTCCCCCTTAAAATCCATATCAGACCCAAAGGAACTGGAGTGGGATTTGGGGGGATCCCCATGTCTTTTTTTTTTTAAAGGGTCCCCCTTAAAATCCACCCAGACCTAAAGTGTCTGCTATGAATTTTGGGGGGACCTCACGCTGTTTTCTTGGTATCATCACCACTGTTTGTTTACATTCACCTGTCAATTGGGAATTTCCAGCTCACAGCAGAAAGTGCAGGGCGGTGAAAGCAGGGCCAATCCTGGGCGAGTGCCCAGGGTGCATCGCGCCCAGGTGCCGCAAGCTGAGGCAGAGAGGGGGCGCCAAAGCTGTCAGTGCAGTGCTGCCCTGCTCCTATCACAGGATCTGCACACACAGATCCTCAGTCTCCGGGAGCTTCAGGATTGATGTAATTCAACAGGAGCCCGGGTGGAAGGAGATCTACCATGCTGCAGAGATGAGGTCAGTAAAGGGAAGATTGTGCAGAAACTGACCTTTGGGGTGCAATGATTGTAGTGGGGGGCAGACTGCTGCTCCTGCTCATGTCATGTGCAGTGCAGTGCCCACCATGTGATGTACTGTGCCCACCATATTATATACTGTGCCCACAATGTGCAGTGCAGTGCCCACCATCAGACCCTCCATTGTCCTCTATGAGTGATAGATGTAAACAGATTGTGTCCTTTACACCCGCCTACATCCAATACAATCCAATCTGCCAAAAACAAATGAAGGGGATCTGTTATCCACTGTCTGGGCAGATGGGATTGGAGGGAAGTTAGATGTAAACACACAAGTCTGTTTACACCTCACCACCCATAGAACAGAGCGGGCTGTGTGGGATCTGCTCAGCAGGGGATCAGCACACAGATCCCAAGCTGAGCAAGTTGATAGGAAGCAGATTCTGCCCCTCTGTCCCCATGTAATCTTCTCTGTTTTGTTTTTCTGTCCCCATTTCTCTGCTTCCCTTGCACTCTCACCCTATGTTCCCATCTATGTCTGCAGTAGTATGTCTGCAGTCTCTGACCATATTCTCTAGTATGTCTGCAGTCTCTGACCATCTCCTGTAGTATGTCTGCGGCCTCTGACCATCTCTTGTATCATGCCTGCAGTCTCTGACCATCTCTTGTATCATGCCTGCAGTCTCTGACCATCTCTTGTATCATGTCTGTAGTCTCTGACTATCTCTTGTATCATGTCTGCAGTCTCTGACCATCTCCTGTAGTATGTCTGCAGTCTCTGGCCATCTCTTGTATCAAGTCTGCAGTCTTTGACCATTTTCTGTAGTATGTCTGCAGTCTCTGATCATCTCTTGTATCATCTCCGCAGTCTTTGACCATCTCTTGTATCATGCCTGCAGTCTCTGACCATCTCTTGTATCATGTCTGCAGTCTCTGACCATCTCTTGTATCATGTCTGCAGTCTCTGACCATCTCCTGTAGTATGTCTGCAGTCTCTGACCATCTCCTGTATCATGTCTGCAGTCTCTGGCCATCTCTTGTATCAAGTCTGCAGTCTCTGACCATCTCCTGTAGTATGTCTGCAGTCTCTGGTCATCTCTTGTATCAAGTCTGCAGTCTTTGACCATTTTCTGTAGTAAGTCTGCAGTCTCTGACTATCTCTTGTACCATGTTCTCAGTCTCTAACCATCTCCTGTACTATGTCTGCAATCTCTTACTTAAACACATTGCTAATAGTATTAGCGATCTGTATATGCTGAAGGTAGGACTGTGCAGGGGAGGCAGAAAGTAAAAGGGGGCACTGTGATTAGAGAGACGGAAGGGGGGGGGGGGGCAGACTGCAAGGGGCACTGTGAAGGGGGGCTGTGAAATTTGTGCAATAAATATTCTTCTAGGATCCGCTGTGGGTCACACTCCCTATATGGGAGGGGGTTAGCAAGGGAGCGTCTGAAAAGTTCAGCATTTTGTTCAGTCGGCACTTTGAGAGCTGCTGCAGTGTAAAGGTTCTCAGCCACAGCCCAGCATTAATAATGTATCTGGGGATCAGGCAAGCTGAATCCTGGGCACATAAATCAATTCCCTTACTGTCCGGGTGAATCCTGTACAGGTGGCAACCCTACCCCCCCTTCATCTGTGCCCCCATGTGAAAATGTATTTATTAAAGGTACTTATAGCGCCAACAGTTTTTTATACTTTATATATTACATTCACATCAGCCCCTGCCTGCAAGGAGCTTACAGTCTAGGGTCCATAACTTACATTTATAAAAACAAGTAAATTAAAAGAAGAAAAAAAATACGGCGCTAGATTGTATACAAAAGCAGCAACTAAAAACCATCTAATATCTCTATGGTGAAAAAAACCTCAAAAAATAAAGTTGCGCTATAAACAAATATGATATTCCTATGGAAGATCATGAGTAATGTATATGCACAAATGTAACTAAAGTGCATAAATGCAATATAATAAAGAGTGATCCACATCCCAAAGTGCAATAAACCAAACATATAATAATGTCTACAATAGGTTGCAAATGTAGCATAAATAGGTGCAGAGATGGATCAGTTCCAAAGTAGGAGATGGTACAGGTGAGATGCTAAAAACCCTGTCCCCACCTCCCTGGGGCGTGAATGGTGGAAGGATGGATCACAGTGTCAAGGTGGTAATCTGTATGTGAAGACCCTTACCAGAAAAGGTGGACCCCCTCCAGCGCAGGGGCATTTGAGCAGACAGATTACTCTCTGTGGGGGACTGTAGGAACGTCTGATGTCTAGTGTCTCCGGTCTCCAGTTTGCTTCAAATGATAGGTAGAGGTGTCACACGGGGATACGGATTAAACCCGATACAATAGCTTGCCTGGCTCTGAAATGAAACACACTCGGGCTCCGAGCCATGAGTGGAAAAGCGAGAAGACAAGGGACGCTGATCGTGTAGTAAAATCAAAAGCGCTTTATTAATAAAACATGCGGATAACCCGCAAATGACACGTACAAACAGTAAAAATCCGGCTGGACAAACAAAAAAGCAAAACACCCGCGTGCCGGGGTCATATGTGACGTGATGGCATCAGCACAACGTAACGCCCTACATGTTTCGCAATACCTTGCGTCTTCCTGGGGCACGGGCGATGTGCTGAGCCATCACTCAAATAACGTAGCTGCAACCAAGCCTCGTTCTGACTTGGGCGCCATGTTGGACATGGAAAATAGGTGGAACGCAGAAGGGAGCCAGACCTCGATCTGATGCTAATACTCTTTGTGCGGGATGTGTCCATGTTGTTATGGGCGCCATATTTAAAGAAATAAAATAGAATAAACTAAAAATTAGATCAAATACAGAGGGGAAACAGACATCAATCTAAACGTATTCCCACACATACAGTATATCCGTACTACTATAGTAGGAAGATGCATGTACCCATCTTCTTACATTATGTTAACTATTTCAAATCCTTCAATTTATATGAAGTAATTAAAGAAATGTTAAAAGAAAAAATTATATACAATAGAAAGGGCCTAATAAACCAATACGATATTAGGAGGGGTATGGATAATTCTCTTAATTGGATAAAAATAGAGGTCAGGATCCCTCCTATATATGTTTAAAGATACAATACATGGAACTCTTATCAGACAATTCATACTTAACAAGAGCCAAAAAGATCAAGAATTATCAATAAAAGCGTTGATTTCTATATCTACGTTCAATCCTGAGGGTCTGAGACATTTAATTTTGTAGATCCAATTCATTTCTAGTTTTGAGATGGCCCGTCTTTTGGGACCCCCTCTCCATGGTAATCTCAATATGTCTATCCCTATCATAGAGGTACCCTTAGGATTTTGTTGGTGGACCTCTAAATAATGTTTAGAGAGTGGATGACCCTTGAACCCTCTCCTAATGTTACCTAGATGCTCGTTTAGCCTAACCTGCAAAGGGCGTACCGTGCGACCAACATACTGAAGCCCACATGGGCAGGTCAGGAGATACACTACACAGGGAGTGGAACAGGTCATAAAGGACTTAATAGGAAATGTGTGATTTGTTTTTCTAGACGTAAATTCTGTTGTTTTCCTGGCTTTAATGGCATTGATAGAACAAACAGCACAGTTATTACATCTATAGAATCCAACTAAATTTTGAAAGAACATGGGCTTATATATAGGTGGATTGCAAACAGTGGGGGCCACTAATTGTTAGGGGGATGGGGCTCCCCTGAATATTACACGTGGCTTATCAGGCAGCACAGTGCCAAGCACAGGGTCATTTTTTGTGCCAGTGTTTACGTATGAGTTTCTTCATGGAAAAATGCTGTTGGGAATAATGGGTAATGAAAGGACAAACCAAATTCCCCGAATCTTGTTCAGCCATCATGGGTCTGTCTGCCAAAAGCAAATCACGGTCCAACATATGGACCTCCTCAATTTTATTACTTAGGGTGGTTAAATCATGACCTTTATCACATAATCTGTCTTTGAGTATCCTGGTTTGTGTCAAAATCATCCACTCGAGTGCAGTTTCTTCTCATGCGGATAAATTGGCTTTTGGGGACCGAATCCAACCATGGGCAGTGATGGCAACTATCTCTGGGTATAAAAGAATTTCGGTCAGGCACTTTGAAATAAGTAATCTGTATGTGAAGACCCTTACCAGAAAAGGTTCGTTTACAGCTTATCTTGATGAGCATATTTAATACTATAGGCAATCAACATTGTGTATTTATTATTATTTATCATTTATTTATTCATTTTTTTTCTTTCACCTGTTGGTTTAGTCACATTTACTTACGAGAGGGAAACAACTCTAGAGGATGGTTGTCTTTGAATATCGGTCCTCGAGAGTTGTAAATAAAGATGGTGTTTTTGAGGCCAGTGGGGAACCAGATGTTGATCTAGGAGGACTCTTCATGAGACTTAAAAACCTCATGGTATCAGAAGTACATACCCAGTGGGACATTGCGTTCTTGGAACAATATGTCACTGACTCTATGGTCCCTCGAAGTCTCAGATGGGATGTGAGCCCTCAAAGGGGAGAGTTGGAATTAGAAGAGTGGTTCAAATACTTAAATACTGTGGGTGTTCAATTTCTAGAATTCCTGATACAAAGGAAGAATAATAAACTGATACGTTTGGATGGGGAAATTAAGTTGATTAAGGAGAAACTTTCAGCCCATACTACTAGTGAGGATAATTAGGAACGTTCCAGCAATTTAAAAAAATTACTTGAAAAGGAAGAAAAAATATAATAGGGATGTGGGGGATTACAAGAAGGGTGCAGTCTTTGACTGGCAGAGTAAATTCCCAGCGGGAGAAGGAGACCCTGTAATTTACCCAAACGGGCCCCCCCTTCAAATGGTCAGGCATTTGTAGACCAAACAGAAGGTAGGGGTAACAGTCCCTATAGGCCCGGACCCAGTCAACAATATCCTATGGGTACAAGAAGGGTGTCCTATCGATCACCCGTGGGTCATCCGAGGCATCATGGGTCATCCCAATCAATATCCAGGACACCAAGACATCCCACCAATGGTTTCCCAAGGAAACCTTCAAATCGAAAATCGAAAAGTAATAAAAAATTGTCCCATTATAAACAAAGAAAAGAACATAATGGTGGTCCATATGTGGATGATTATTATGGCCACAACCCACCAGGAAAACCACATTTGGAGGATCAGTATACTGTTCCCACGTATAACAGATTCCAACCACTGAGGGAAAGAGACCATTAGACCATTATTATGACAGTGGACATTACCCATATAGGGAAAACCAATATGCGGAGTATCGCACTCCAAATAGGGGTATAAGGCCCGATACCCCAAATAGGGGTAGAAGGCCCGACAGACCTCCTTGGTACCAGCAATCACATTCACGTAACAGACAATATGAGTCGGGTGGTCGGAGGTCAGAACAAGCCGGGTCAGATGCAGGCAGCAGGTAGCGGAGTCAGAGGCAAGCCGGGTCGGTAAACAGGTACAGGTATCAGAGGTAAGCAGGCAGAAACACACGGGAACGCTGTAAAACGGACAGCACTGGGTGTGAGCACAGACAGAGTTTAAATAGCCCCTTGGGCGCCAAGGCCGTCATGGCCGTGCGCGCGCGTTAGCGTGCGCCGACGCACCGGCAATCTAACTGAACTACTAGGCTACCCTGGATGCCCTTGAGTACTGGCATGCCCTTCTTGGTCATGTGCACGCAGGTGCACCAGAGGTGTTCTGACAGGGGTCACAAGTCATATTCTCTGTCTGCCATCTTGAGTGCTGGCTGGTCTGGCTAATCTGTTCATGGGTAAGTGGGAGGAGGACGTCATCTATGCCAATAAGAGATCAGAGTTGGTCCTGTGGGCCAGGTACATAGATGATGTCCTCCTCCTATGGGATGGCACCCATGAGTCCTTACATTCGTTTATGTCCTCTTTGAACGATAATGATCGAGGCATAGAATTTAAATATGAAGCCAGTCAGCATACCATCAACTTAGGTGCACCAGAGGTGTTCTGACAGGGGCTGAGGTCACAGGTCGTCTTCTTTGTCGGCCATCTTGAGTGCTGGCTGGTCTTCCCTGACATTGCCCCCCCCTAACGGGCAGTCTCCGGATGCCAAATCTGGCTACCTTGTCCGGATAAGTCCTCTTAAAGGTTTGGATCAGTTCTTGAGCATAAATGTTGGTTTCAGGTTCCCACGAATCCTCAGGACCGTATCCTCTCCACTTAATAAGGTACTGAACTTGACCTCTCTCTTCTACAATCCAAAATCGCCTCTATTTCAAATTCCTCTTCGCCGTCTACCACCACGGGTTCGGGTGGCTCTGTATTCCGATCCGGAAAAGAGTTAGGGATGGCGGGCTTCAGTAAGGCTATTTGAAACACAGGGTGGATCCTGAAGGTCTCCGGTAATTCCAGTTCATAGGCGACATTGTTATTTCGCCTCCTTACAGGAAATGGTCCCACGAATCTGGGGCCTAATTTCCTCGAGGGACAGGTTAATTTTAGGTTCGTTGTGGCTAACCAGACTTGGTCCCCCGGATTCAGGATCAAGTCCCCTCTTCTCTTCTTGTCGAAGATCTGTTTGTTGTAAGCCTGAGTCTTGGCCATCGTCTCTTGTAACAGCTTGTTGTTGGAGTTAAAGAAATCCAACGTTTCAAGTACAGCGGGTACAGGGCATTCCGGAATGCTATTAAACAGAAAGGAAGGATGAAAACCATAGTTTGCGAAGAAAGGAGATTGTTTTGTGGCTGAATGAGAAGAATTATTGTAGGCAAACTCGGCTAAGGGAAGTAGGGACACCCAATCATCTTGAGAAAAGGAAGAGAAGCAGCGCAAATATTGTTCCAGTGTCTGGTTGGTTCTTTCTGTCTAACCATGTGGGTGATAGGCTGAAGAAAATGAAAGTTCAATCCCCAAAGATTCACACAAGGATCTCCAGAATCTGGAGGTAAACTGGACCCCTCTGTCTGAGACGATGTTTGCCGGAACCCCATGGAGTCTTATAACTTCTCTGATAAAAATCTGTGCAGGCTCTTGTGCAGAGGGAGTGCCTTTCATGGCAATGAAGTGGGCCATCTTGGATAATCGATCGACGATCACAAAAATAGTACTGTATCCCTCGGATGGGGGCAGCTCCACAATGAAATCAACTGAAATCATTCTCCACGGTCTGTTCGGGACAGGTAATGGCTTCAACAGACCCCAGGCCATGGATTTGCTGTTCTTATTACGGATACAAGTGGTACAGGATTCCACGTATCTCCTGCAGTCCTTTGCCACCCCCGGCCACCAGAAAGTTCGCTGCACCAGTTCAGAAGTCTTGCTGACCCCGAAGTGCCCTGCCAGCGCGTGATCGTGGCACGTACCCAACGTGGCAGTTCGCAGATCCTCCGGCACGAAGACCTTATCCTCATACCAGAGTAGCCCCTCCCATGTCCGTAAAGTGATCCCAGGTGGTGTAGAACTCCCCACAGAGGCTTGCTTAATCTGTGTCATTAAGTCCCCTTGTAGAAGAAGGAAATTTCCAGAGGACAGGATCGTATCCGGGGGAGAGACATCTTGAAATTTGCTGAATATGCGTGATAGTGCAACCGGCTTTATGTTCTTGGATCCGGGTCTGTCTGTCAGATGAGAAAAAGATCTAGAAAAGAAAAGTGCCCACCTGGCCTGGTGGGGTCTCAATCTCTTTGCTGTACTTAGATATTCTAAATTTTTGTGGTCTGTATAGATTAGAATTGGATGTGCCGCTCCCTCGAGAAGGTATCTCCATTCTTCTAGTGCTGCCTTAATTGCTAAAAGTTTGCGATCCCCGACATCGTAATTCTTCTCCGCGCTAGACAGTTTACGCAAGAAGAATGCGACTGGGTGCAACAGGGCCTTGGGACCCTGTCTTTGAGACAAGATAGCTCCAACCGCTGTTTCCGAGGCATCCACTTCTAAGACATACAGTAAGGCCGAGTCTGGGTGCTTCAAAACAGGTGCGGACGTGAAAAACTTCTTCAGCGCCTCAAAGGCCGTCTAAGCCTCTGGAGACCAACGGAATTGGGAACCCTGTTTGGTGAGTTGTGTAATGGGGGCAATGATTGCTGAAAACCCCCAAATAAATTTTCGGTAAAAGTTTGCAAAGCCTATGAAGTGTTGAATGCCTTTTTTGTCACATGGAGTGGGCCAGTCCAGGATAGCCGTGACTTTCTGGGGATCCATCCGGATACCTTCAGTGGAAATGATCAGGCCCAGAAATTGGATGCTCTGGCGTTCAAACTCGCACTTCTCGGGTTTGGCGTATAATCCAAGTTGTCCAAAGGGGGCTAATACGCTTCTAACATGTCTGCGGTGGTGATCTAGGGAGGAAGAAAAAATTAGCATATCATCAAGATATACAATGACAAATAAGTCCAGGAAGTCTCTGAGGACATCATTAATGAAATGCTGGAAAGTGGCCGGAGAGTTGCAGAGTCCAAAGGGCATCACGAGATACTCATAATGCCCAAATCGTGTGCGGAAGGCAGTCTTCCACTCGTCCCCTTCCCGAATGCGCACCAAATTATAGGCGCCCTGAAGATCCAATTTGGTAAATATGGTAGCGGAACCAAGTCTGAAAAAGTTCGGGAACTAATGGAAGTGGATAGCGGTTCTTCACCGTAACCTTGTTGAGCTCACGGTAATCCACACAGGGCCTTAACGAATGATCCTTCTTCTGGACAACGAAAATCCCCGCCCCAGCTGGAGACGTAGAAGGGCGGATGAACCCTTTCCTGAGATTATCATTGATATAGTCCTTTAGCGCTTCCAACTCGCTTTCAGACAAAGGGAAAATCCTCCCAAAGGGGACTTCAGCTCCGGGAAGTAGCTCTATAGGGCAGTCATAGGACCGATGAGGTGGGACGATCTCTGCCCCTTTCTTGCTAAACACGTCTAGGAAGTTGTAGTAGGCTGCAGGCACAAGCTGACTGGTTTCAGAGTCCGTGTCAAGGCACAGCAAAGCGGGAACACCACAGGGGGTCTGTAAGCAGTGCTGGGTGCAGTAAGAGGAAACAAAGTTAATGCTTCCTTTAGACCAGTTGATATGGGGATCGTGGGCCCTCAGCCAGGGCATACCGAGGATTACCGGGAACAAAGGGGAAGTGATGGCGTCTAGACGCAGCAGTTCTTGATGGTCCTTAGACATGATGGTCAACAGAGGAATGGTCTCGTTAGTGACTGCTCCGGATTTAATGGTGGAACCATCGACCAAGTGAACCGAGAGTTTATGTGCTTTACGCTGCAAGGGGATATGATGTTCGGCAGCAAAGGTCAAGTCCACAAAGCAGCTGCAGGCTCCGGAGTCAATTATGGCGGTAGTCTGGATAGTCCTTCTTGGCAGCTGTAGAGAGATGAGAACAGTATAGTGTGCGGAGTTGTTAAGCGAGCTTGGAGTTAGCGAGGCAGAAGTAGTGAAGAGGGTCTTACGAGGTTTCACTGGGCAGAACATCACGTAATGTCCGGATCCCCCGCAGTATAGGCACAGGTTCTGTTGGCAACGGCGTTGTCGTTCTTCGGTGGAAAAAGAGGGATGCAGCAGGCCAAGCTGCATAGGTTCCAGAGTGTTGGGAGCCGGAGTGGCCGGAGCAGGTGGAGCTGGATTGAACGAGCTGGGTACCCGGGGTAACATCCACACCGGACGGGATGGAGCTGTCGCTCTCTCTAGTCTTCGCTCTCTCAGCCGGCGATCGATCTGAATGGATAGATCAATCAGGGTTTCCAAGGTAGGGGTACCCTCTACTCGCGCTAACTCATCCTTGAGCAGTTCAGAGAGGCCCATATGGAATTGGTATCGTAGGGCGTCGTTGTTCCAGTTCGTCTCAAATGCCCATCGTCTAAATTCTGAAACGTAATCTTCCACCGCCCTATGACCCTGTTGGAGTGCATGAAGGGCCGCTTCTGCTGAAGCTGTCTGCTGGGGATCCTCGTACAGCTGGGCCATGGCACTGAAGAATGTAGTTAAGTCTGATAAACATTCGGCCTTCTGTTCCAGAAGGTGGTGGGAACAGGACTGTGGCTCGCCTTGCAGCAAGGAAATCACAAAGCCAACTTTAGTAGCTTCCAAAGAGAAAATGCGGGGTTGAAGAGCGAAACACAGTTCACATGTGTTACGGAACGCTCTAAACTTGCTGCGTTCACCCAGGAACCGGTCTGGTGTAGGTACCCTGGGCTCAGGTGGAAGCATGACCACTGCAGGAGCAGGAGAAGATCCTTGGGCGGAGGCTGATGCTAATGACGGACCCTGAGGAGTTGCAGAGCCGTCAGAGTCTGTAGGCGTCCCTCCAGCTGAGTGTAGCCCTGCTGTAAGTCCTTGACAGCTTGTGCCAGGCCGGCCAGGTGCTGGCAAAGTTCATCCATGGGAGAGGGTCCCTGCGCAGGCTCAGACATGGCTGTCCGTTACTGTCACGTACCTGATGGTAGAGCCTGATATGCAGGGAACGGCCTCTCTTACTCCTCTGATTCTGGCCCCCTGATAGAGCAGACAGGAGGCGCAGAAGTGCAGAGTCGCACGAGTGCCTGACAGTTCGTCTTCTCTGTAACTGGAAGCAGCAGCAGGTGGCACGGTGCTAGAGCAGGGTTCTCCAATTAGCGGAAGATGCAGGTTAGGCAGACCGGGTCAAACACTGGCGGGAACGTCAGGAGCAGAAGCGGAGGCAGAAGTGTAGTCAGGACACAGGCCGGGTCGGCAACAGGCTGGCAGCGTGGTGGTAGAAGGAGCAGGCAGGTGCGGAGGTCAGAACAAGCCGGGTCAGATGCAGGCAGCAGGTAGCGGAGTCAGAGGCAGGCTGGGTCGGTAAACAGGTACAGGTATCAGAGGTAAGCAGGCAGGAACACACGGGAACGCTGTAGAACGGGCAGCACTGGGTGTGAGCACAGACAGAGTTTAAATAGCCCCTTGGGCGCCAAGGCCGTCATGGGCGTGCGCGCGCGTCAGCGCGCGCCGACGCACCGGCAATCTAACTGAACTACTATCCTGCCCTGGATTCCCATCTTGAGTACTGGCATGCCCTTCTTGGTCATGTGCACGCAGATGCACCAGAGGTGTTCTGACAGGGGCTGAGGTCACAAGTCATCTTCTCTGTCGGCCATCTTGAGTGCTGGCTGGTCTTCCCTGACAGTGTAGCTATGGGGGCCAAGTTTGCCCCCAGCCTGGCTAATCTGTTCATGGGTAAGTGGGAAGAGGACGTCATCTATGCCAATAAGAGATCAGAGTTGGTCCTGTGGGCCAGGTACATAGATGATGTCCTCCTCCTATGGGATGGCACCCATGAGTCCTTACATTCGTTTATGTCCTCTTTGAACGATAATGATCGAGGCATAGAATTTAAATATGAAGCCAGTCAGCATACCATCAACTTCTTGGATTTGAATATTCGAAGTGAGGGTGACACTTTAGTCACCTCCACCTATTTCAAAGTGACTGACCAAAATTCTTTTATACCCAGAGATAGTTGCCATCACCGCCCATGGTTGGATTCGGTCCCCAAAAGCCAATTTATCCGCATGAGAAGAAACTGCACTCGAGTGGATGATTTTGACACACAAACCAGGATACTCAAAGACAGATTATGTGATAAAGGTTATGATTTAACCACCCTAAATAATAACATTGAGGAGGTCCGTATGTTAGACCGTGATTCGCTTTTGGCAGACAGACCCATGATGGCTGAACGAGATTCGGGGAATTTGGTTTGTCCTTTCATTACCAGTTATTCCCATCAGCATTTTTCCGTGAAGAAACTCATACGTAAACAATGGCACATAGTAAAAAATGACCCTGTGCTTGGCACTGTGCTCCCTGATAAGCCAAGTGTAATATTCAGAGAAGCCCCTTCCATCAAAAAATTAGTGACCCCCACTGTTTGCAATCCACCTATATATAAGCCCATGTTCTTTCAAAATTTAGTTGGGTTCTATAGATGTAACAACTGTGCTGTTTGTTCTATCATTTCCTATTAAGTCCTTTATGACCTGTTCCACTCCCTGTGTAGTGTATCTCCTGACCTGGGCATGCGGGCTTCAGTATGTTGGTCGCCCAGTACGCCCTTTGCAGGTTAGGCTAAACGAGCATCTAGAGAACATTAGGAGAGGATTCGTCCACTCTCTAAACATTATTTAGAGGTCCACCAACAAAATCCTAAGGGTACCTCTATGATAGGGATAGACAGATTGAGATTACCATGGAGAAGGGGTTCCAAAAGACGGGCCATCTCAAAACTAGAAATGAAATGTCTCAGACCCTCAGGATTGAACGTAGATAGAGATATTAATGCTTTTATTGATAATTCTTGATCTTTTTTTCTCTTAAGTATGAATTGTCTGATAAGAGTTCCATGCATTGTGTCTTTAAACATATATAGGAGGGATCCTGACCTCGCTTTTTTATCCAGTTAAGAGAATTATCTATACCCCCCCTAATATCGCACTGGTTTATTAGGCCCTTTCTATTGTATATAATTTTTTCTTTTAACATTTCTTTAATTACTTCATATAAATTGAAGGATTTGAAATAGTTAACATAATGTAAGAAGATGGGTACATGCATCTTCCTACTATAGTAGTACGGATATATGTGTGGGAATAAGTTTAGATTGATGTCTGTTTCCCCTCTGTATTTGATCAAATTTTTAGTTTATTCTATTTTATTTCTTTAAATATGGCGCCCATAACAACATGGGCACATCCCGCACAAAGAGTATTAGCATCAGATCGAGGTCTGGCTCCCTTCTGCGTTCCACCTATTTTCCATGTCCAACATGGCGCCCAAGTCAGAATGAGGCTTGGTTGCGGCCGTACGTTATTTGAGTGATGGCTCAGCGCATCGCCCGTGCCCCAGGAAGATGCAAGGTATTGCGTAACATGTAGGGCGGTGCATTGTGCTGACGCCATCATGCCACATGTGACCCGGGCACGCGGGTGTTTTGTTTTTTTCGTTTGTCCAGCCGGCTTTTTACTATTTGTTTGTACATGTCATTTGCGGGTTATCCGCATGTTTTATTAATAAAGCGCTTTTGATTTTACTACATGATCAGCGTCTCTTGTCTTCTCGCTTTTCCACTCATGGCTCGGAGTTTCATTTCAGAGCCAGGCAAGCTATTGTATCAGGTTTAATCCGTATCCCCGTGTGACACCTCTACCCATCATTTGAAGCGAACTGAAGACCGGAGACACCGGACATCAGACGTTTCTACAGATTCCTACAGAGGGTAATCTGTCTGCTCAAATGACCCTGCGCTGGAGGGGGTCCACCTTTTCTGGTAAGGGTCTTCACATACAGATTACCACCCTGACACTGTGATCCATCCTTCCACCATCTACGCCCCAGGGAGGTGGGGACAGGGTTTTTAGCATTTCACCTGTACCATCTCCTACTTTGGAACCGATCCATCTCTGCACATATTTATGCTACATTTGCAACCTATTGTGGACATTATTATATGTTTGGTTTATTGCACTTTGGGATGTGGATGCAATTTTTTCACGTTATGATTCACTGTTTATTATATTGCATTTATGCACTTTAGTTACATTTGTGCATATACACTACTCATGATCTTCCATAGGAATATCATATTTGTTTATAGAGCAACTTTATTTATTTTTTTGAGATTCATAAAAACACACTAGTGCCATATTCCTTGAAAAAGTGCAGTGCAATCACAATATAATAAAAAGAAACACACTACTGACATGTGTTAATGTGTAAGTCCAACTTGAATGCAATATGACCCAACGGTTTAGAGTACATATGCAAACAAATGACATGCATTATCTTGTATCAAAAATAGTACTAACTAAAAATACCACAATATAAAGTGCATATGTAAACATGTATAAATTATAATCTGTACAAAACTCCAGATACTCCAAAGGTGCTCAGTATCCAAAAACAATCTTCATTGATAATGGTTCAAGATAAATTATCAGGATATTCAGGATAGAATATATTTCTACCCTGACAGGTTCACTTTAAACACCTACAGTATATGAAGTGTGGCTGTGTTTTGCACAGTTGCTAAAACCTTTTTTTTTTTATAGTGGACACCACCATCAGCTGCATTAATAATACAAATGATACATTGATTATGCTAGCTCTATGTCATTTGTGATCTATTGACAAGCTAGTTTCACTTTCCATTCATGTTTCTCCGTTCTAGCTCACGTTTCTTGGTCCACATTCCTTCCTGTGAAGCCAATTCTTTGTCAAAGGGATAAGTGACAGAACAAAAGAAAATGTGACAGTTTTTTTTTCACTATTCAATGGGTTTCAGTGCCTAACACTCCAGTTACGTTTTTCCGCTTGACATTGCCTAAGCAACTTAGCAGTATCAGATATATGCATGGGCAGCACAGTAGTTAGCACTTCCACCTGGTAAGACTAGGGTCATCAATCCAAATCATGGCACTACCTTGAGTGTGCACATTCTCACAATGCCTCTGTGGCTTTCCTCCGGGTACCCTGGTTCAGTGGCGTAGCGTGGGGGGTGCAGGGGGTGCTGTGGCCCGGGCGCGACATTTAGGTGGGCGCCAGTATGCGTCACTGGCTGCCTCCTCCTAATATTAAATTCCTGTGTCCCCCACGCTCCGGCCGCCATGTTCAGTGTCCGGCGCCCTGTGATTAGGCGTATGGGGGTCATGTGAGGCGTAGGGCTAGCCTGTCCGCGATCGCTCCTGAAGTCCCGCCTCCGCACATGAGCCCCATACGCCCTATCACAGTGCGCTGCGTGGGACACTGAACATGGCAGCTACAGCGCGAGGGAGAGAAGCAATGTGAGCCGCCGCTGTCTTCTCCTCCTATCCTCCGGACTGATGCAGGCCAGCCAGACACAAAGGTTAGTGAGACTCCCTCTTGACAGTCGTGTTACTGGCTCCGGGGGGGATAAAGAGAGAGGGAAGGTCAGTTAGTGTAGTATGCTGGTCAGTTAGTGTAGTATGGTGGTCATTTAGTGTAGTATGGTGGTCATTTAGTGTAGTATGGTGGTCAGTTAGTGTAGTATGTGGTCAGTTAGTGTAGTATGGCGGTCAGTTAGTGTAGTATGGCGGTCAGTTAGTGTAGTATGGCGGTCAGTTAGTGTAGTATGGTGGTCAGTAAGTGTAGTATGGTGGTCAGTTAGTGTAGTATGGTGGTCAGTGTAGTGTAGTATGTGGTCAGTTAGTGTAGTATGTGGTCAGTTAGTGCAGTATGGTGGTCAGTGAGTGTAGTATGTGGTCAGTTAGTGTAGTATGGCGGTCAGTGTAGTGTAGTATGGCGGTCAGTGTAGTGTAGTATGGTGGTCAGCGTAGTGTAGTATGTGATCAGTTAGTGTAGTATGGTGGTCAGTGTAGTATGGTGGTCAGTGTAGTATAGTGGTCAGTGTAATGTAGTATGGTGGTCAGTTAGTGTATTATGGTGGTCAGTGTAGTGGACAGTGTAGTATAGTGGTCAGTGTTGTGTAGTATGGTGGTCAGTTAGTGTAGTATATGGTCAGTGTAGTATGGTGGTCAGTGTAGTGTAGTATAGTGGTCAGTGTAGTGTAGTATGGTGGTCAGTGTAGTGGACAGTGTAGTATAGTGGTCAGTGTAGTGTAGTGGATAGTATAGTGGTCAGTATAGTGGTCAGTATAGTGTAGTGGACAGTATAGTGTAGTGGACAGTATAATGTAGTGGTCAGTGTAGTGTGAAATGGTCAGTAAAGGAATCAGGTTGGTCAGTGTTGAAATCAAGTAGGTTAGTGCAGTAGTGTATTTAGGTTTTGTGCTGCCCTAGGCCTGACTAAACTTGTGTACCCCCTAATTTAAATATGACCCACCCCTTCCTGCAAAGGCCACACCCCTTGCTGTTTAAGACCTGCCCTGAAATTTTCGAGTTGGGAGTTCTGAGGGCCTGGGGGGGGGGCAATGGATTTCCTTAATTTGCATAAATTTCCTCTCACTTCCTGTTTGGCTATGGGGCAGGAAGTGAAGGGAAATCTCTGCAATGGGACAGGGATGGTAAAAAAATAAACTGTCAGGGGCTATACCCTCCCTTACTCTATCCAAAATGAAAAAAAAAGTGTTGCCTATAGTTCTACTTCAAGCACAAATTTATGAGAGTGCTAAGAAGATATAACCATGCCAATGGTACAGCAGAAAATATATATAGCACAGTGAGTAAAGTTTAAGGTGCAGAATGATGAGGCAAAAATTAGAAGCGGCGCCGCCCTACAGTTGCGGAATGCCAGCTACCCGCATACCGGAAGCAGAGCGGCTGCTTTATGGGGGGGCTAGACTAATCTGCCTCTCAGCCCAGTCCACCCCATAAGACTGGTGCTACACTAATGCCCGTACACACAAGCGGATTTTCCGTCGGAAAAAGCTTGGCTTGCATACACACGGTCACACAAAAGTTCTCTGAACTTTCGACCGTCAAGAACGTACAACACTACGACGAGCCGAGAAAATGAAGTTCAATGCTTCCAAGCATGCGTCAAATTGTTTCCGAGCATGCGTAGGAATTTTGCGTGTCGGAATTTGTACAGACGATCGGAATTTCCAGTCGAAACTTTTTCCGACCGAAAAATAGAGAACCTGCTCTCAATCTTTTTTGCTGGCTGGAATTCACAATACACACGGTCGGAATTTCTGACCAAAAGCTCACATTCGACTTTTGCTGGCAGAATTTCTGATCGTGTGTATGGGGCTTAACAGTGTTACGCAAGCCGTTGGGGACTCTTTCCGTGCTGCCCCCCTGCAAAGTGCTGCCCTAGGCCTGGGCCTTGTAGGCCTAGGCCAGGTCAGTATAGGAATCAGGTAGGTCAGTACTATTGTATTTGAAAGAACTCGGGGAGTGCTAAAAGTCCGCAGGTTAGTTTACTTGCCTTGCCCCGGGTGCTGACAACCCACGCTACGCCACTGCCCTGGTTTCCTCCCACTCTCACACATGTGGTATCGCCATACTCGGGAAGAGTAGCAGAATGTATTTCGGGGTGTCATTTTTGCTATATACATGCTATGTGTTAGAAATATCTTATAAAATGACAACTTTGTGGGAAAAAAATGCGTTTTCATTTTTTTTCCACATTTTCCAAAAACTTCTGGAAAAAAATGAACCATTCAAAAGACTCATTATGCCTCATAGATTATACGTTGGAGTGTTTGCTTTCCAAAAATGGGGTCATTTTGTGGGCAATTCCATTGTCCTGGTGCTCCAGGGCCTTCAAAAGTGTAATAGGTGGTTGAGAAATGAGATGTATTATTAATGCCTATAGAACGCCTGAAGGTGCTAATTCAATGTTGGTCCTTTGTATGTGGCCAAGCTGTGTAAAAGTCTCACACATGTGATATCGCCATACTGGGGAAGAGTAGCAGAATGTATTTTGGGGTGTAATTTGTTGTATGCATATGCTGTATGTGAGAAATAACCTGATACTATGACAATTTTGTAAAAAAAAAATTACAACTTAAAAAAAACTCACCATGCTACTTACGTATTACCTTGGAATGTCTACTTTCTAAAAAAGGGGTCATTTGGGGGGTATTTGTACTTTCCTGACTTGTTAGTGTCTCAAGAAATGAGTTTCACCTGATGTACTGAAGGCCTGATCAGATGTGATCGATTGGCACCATAGTTTGTAGACTCAATAACTTTCACAAAGACCAAATAATATACACTAATTTGGGTTATTTTTACCAAAGATATGTAGCAGAAAATGACTAATTAGCAAAATTTTATAACAGAAACAAAGAAAAAGGCATTATTTTCACAAAATTTACAGTCTTTTTTTATTTATAGAAAAAAAAATAAAAAACCCACTAGTGATTATATACCACCAAAAGAAAGCACTATTTGTGTGAAAAAAAGGACGCAAGTTTCATATGGGTACAGTGTTGCATGACTGAGTCGTTGTCATTCAAACTGTGAGAGCGCTGAAAGCTGAAAATTAGTCTGGGCAGGAAGGGGGTGTAAGTGCACTGTATTGAGGTGGTTAATGTTGTCTGTGCCCCCATTAGGGAGATTCCCCCTGTCTATTTGTCCTGTTTACCATTACCATTGAAAGTAAAAGAAAAGTCCAAATTTTGGGTTGGCCCCAGAAAAGTAATAGAGGGGAAATCTTTTAATGGGACACAGATGGCAAAAAAAACCAACAAAAACAAAATTGACAGGGGTTATAACCCTCCCTTACTGTATCCATAATGGAAAAAAAAGTTGTGCTTATAGTTCTAAGGCAAATATACTGTGCAACTTGCTCCAGAGCTTAGTAAATGAGGTAAAGCTCAACTTTACAAGGAATACCCAATCACATACAAGGAAAATAAAAAAAATGATTTTTTTCTTGCACATGATTGAATGATGGAAGTCAGCAGAGCCCCCCCCCCCCCCCCCCCCTTATTTACTAAGCTCTGGAGTAACTGCACTTGCAAAGTGCACATTCTATGTGCCTTTAGTAAATCAACCCCATTACATGTAGTGAAATATACTTATTTTCTTCTGTTATTTCGCCAGATTTTTGGAGACTTTTTTGGTGTACTTTTGTATTGTTTTATACGAGCATATACATCCTTTGCTGCAAAAAAAACTCCCAATGGTCTAATCCCTTGTTAGAACATATGTCATATGTAGTGGGAATACTAGAAAACAGTAGGATGAAGGGAACATCAGCCCAAAAACTCTAAGTACAGTGTATGAGACGAGAGGTAGTGAACAAATCAATCCGGACCTGAGCATCAAAAGCATCCAACATGATCAAAGCGCAGTAGGGAACCATCCATCATAATTCCCATCAATTAACATATTAGCGGGTACCCTGCATGCGCTAAATGCTGGCAATAGTAAACATATAATAACATCCAAAGAAATCAAGAGAAAAAGAGAAAAAAGAGCTCAAGAAAGAGTGCAGATAAGCCAAAGAGTCAAAGAAAGGAAAAGAGGAGAAGAAAGAAAAGGGAGATCCAGGTAGAAGACAGAGGTATCTTCACATAGGGTGCCCATGGTTCCTAGGTTGTTCACATAAAGCTTGAGAAGACATCTTACCCCAACTACGGCGACCTGAGGTGTGCCATGGTCGCGTGGAACAGTATGCTTAAAAGAGGGCATACCCCGAGTATGAAATATGCAGTAAAAGGGGTATGGGTGAGAGGGAACCAGAAAAACACTAGCTGACGAGTGTGTAGGGAAGGAAGGGGGATTATAAGCCACAGACTCCTCCTACAAACTCAGGCTAGCCAATGGCCAGCCTTCTAACTTGTAGCCAGAGTCTGGATACTGAGAAGACGTCTTACCCCAACTACAGCGACCTGAGGTGTGCCATGGTCGCGTGGAACAGTATGCTTAAAAGAGGGCAAAAAGACAAGAACTAGGTATAGCAAAGTGAATTTTATTGAAAAACATGTGCACAATCAGTCAAGCAGAGTAGCAAAAGCTTGTTTAACTTCCTCATGAGGATCAGGAATACATCGACTGTAACAATGTCCCATGTATTTAATTACGTGGGACGGGTCCCCTTGCTTGGATGCTGAGGAAGCCGCCCCAATCCTAAAGGAATGACCCAAAAACTGTTTCGGATTTAATCCCAAACTAACAAGCAAAATTCTAACATGTGAGATGAACTGTCTGGAAGCCAGAGGTTGCATAAGGAAAGGGAGTAATGAGCTATCAAGATGAGCAGCTGCAAATATGGAGGAGAGCTGGTCCAAGACATCAACTGGACACCAGATAGTGTCTGGTTTTGTAATAATTGATAATGAAACGCTGACCTGTCTGCCGGTTTTTGTTGTTGGGTAGTTGAAGAGAAAAGTGATCAGGACATCTGGTGAGACTACCCTTAAGGAGCACCGGTGTATTGTGACTGGCTTGGGATACCTCACCGGGTCTGTGGACACCGAAGTAACTCAGGAAGACAGCAGCCTTGAGGACAAGGCTGGGACCTGAGCCAAACGGGGGAAAGAAACAACAAATCTTATAGCCCACGGAACATCCGGCCGTTGATTGGCAGACGTGTCAAACGTGACTGACCCTTATCTTTCTGTATGCCTTTCAAAATGGCTTTGATGGGATGAGCAAAAAAGGATGGTCTATCAGGATCCTGAAGTGACATAAAGTGCTAAATACCTGAGTATAAGTACAACTTGATGGTATTGAATGAAAGGGACAACTCGCCATGACAATAGGCAGCAAAAGCTAACATGTATTTGACATCCCCGACCGAATTGCAGGGATAGAGGGTCATGAATCTACAAAAACACTTCCATGCCATCTTGTAAGCCTTGACAGTATTTATTGACAATGAAGAATTCACCAGGTTGGCAGCCTGCACCCTGAGTGCGGCTAATCCATTGTCAATGTGGGAAAAGGAGGAACCGGCTTGCCCACCCAATCTGCTTCCCGATATTGTAGGAAGAAATTACAGAAATCAAAACGAGATAAGGCGTCAGTAGCCACATTATAGACACCATTGATAAATTTGCCCTGAAAATGAAAATTGTGCATGATGCCCAACCATGTCAACCTGCGCATGAAGGACATTATAATGAGCGACCCAGATCTACCTATAATGAGAATTTCGGCTGTAGCTGAATTATCGGTAAAGAAAATAACTGTGTGGCCAGACCAAGTGGGACCCCAAGTGACAGCCGCTGTGACTATTGGATAAATCTCAAACAGAGCAGAAGTCTGAGAAAACCTGGAAATGTTGAAAACCTCGAGGGGCCATGGACCGGCCAACCATTGACATCCACAAATTGTTGCGGCATCTGAAAAAATTCTGGGGGACACGGCAGTAGGAAGATGGATAAACGGAGATACCGTTCCAATTGTTCAAAAACTGGTCCCACGTGAGCAGATCAGCAGCTGCGTCGGCTTGTAACCTCACAGCTGAATCTGTGTCCTGGCACAGAGGTAGGAGAGCCAACAACCTAGACACAAATGACCTGCCTTGAGAAATAATCCTCACTGCAAAGTTGAGCATGCCAAACAGAGACTGCAAACCCTTCCTAGAGCAAACAGGGGACCTGCCCAGATTGTGAATAGTGCCATGAATCCTATCCAGCTTCTTTTGAGGCAAACTGGCGATCATGCAATAGGTGTCAACGGTAATACCTAGGAAGGTAATAACAGTGGAAGGTCCTTCCACCTTCTGGGCAGCTAAGGGGAGGTTTAAATCAGAAAACAGTTCCGTGAGTGATTCAAGATCCTTGGGAGACTGCGCAGGGCTCTCTAATAGCAAAAAAATCATCCAAATAATGAATGACCCCCATGACACCCTTTACGTTTGGACAATATCCAATTGAGAGCTGAGGCAAAAGTGTTGAAGAGCCACGGACTATTCTTGGACCCAAAAGCCAATTTCATGGCAAAATAATACTGCTCCCGCCATTTGAACACATTCCATTGCCAGAGGGTTGGTTTGATGGGGAGGAGTTTAAAGTCATCCAAAATATCAGCTTTGGATAACCATGTGCCCCTACCTGACTGCAAAATGTACTGAATGGCCAAGTCCACTGACGAATATTGCAACGAAAATTCTTCTGAAGGAATAAGAGAATTAAGACTAGGTATGTGTGAGGAATGAGGAGCAGACAAGTTATAGATTAACCAATGTTTATTTGAAAATTTACCCTTAACCCCACCGATGGGGCTGACCCTCCACATACTGAAAGGTGCAGCGAGAAATGGCCCTATGACAAACACCTTGGATAACTCGACCTGTAACAATTCATCGACTAATAGGGCATTACTGGTAGCAGATAATAGGTTAGCACATTCAAAAGTCTGCAAAGGTAAAGTGATGAGGCCCGTCAAAAAACTGTCAGAAAACCCCTCTACGAGAAATTGCCTGAGAGGTGGGGATGGGTGGTGTAACAATCAGAACTCTGACCTGGAAACATTGACTCGGCTTAGTCCAGAAGAACCGGATGACTTAAGGGGTGTGCTTTAAAGCAGTTGGCGCAAATATGAAGGAGTCTGCATTGATTGTAGTTACAGGCCAAGTAATTGAAATTATTACACAGCTGAGCCTTGCCTAAAAAATGTATGGGTCTGCCCAGTTTGTCTACCTGACCCCATGGCCCTGTGGAGGATCCACTGGACATCTGCCTGGCAGAACCTGAAGGCAGGGAATGCTCCAGATTGGGACACCAATTGGTGGTGTGAGCTGATGACTGACAATGGCCACATGTTGGAGATTTCTGATTGACAAAGTGCCTACAGAACAGTTCCATGTCAATATTGCTCCAACATGTGACCATTTGAAACTGCACCCAAGTAGCTAAGACCTTCGCTGAAAAAGACCGGTGATAGTCATAGAACGTAGAGCCACCATACTTGTAAGCCAGGTCCACCAGCTTGTGGAGATACAGGTCGAACTCCTCTCTCCTGCCGGAACTAACAGCACAAATGACATCTCTATAAATGCCAAAGGACAGAACGAATTCCGCTATGTTGAGTTTACGATTGAGCCACGGATCCCCAATTTTGAGAACCACAGAGACTTCCCCGCAAGCATAACACCTGTTTTCGATAACATCTTATAACGCTGTGAGCAGGGATGCCAGGTTTATGTCCTTCCCCTCTAAGATATCTTTCTTGAGGTTGGCAGGGATGAAGTGCGCAGGGGACAAGGATGGCAGCACTGATAGTGGCAAAGGAATAGCTACAGGTAATGGCATGCTGGTATTACCTGAAGAGGTGCCAGCTTGCACAGAGGCTATGGGAGCAGCAGCAACTTCCACCCTGGCTGGGCGACCCTCCATCACATCCATCCTATCTTGCAGCAGTTGAACTGAAGTGGAGAGTGTGTTTAGAACTGTGTGAATCTGGGTTAGTGACGTGAGTAAGGACACATGCTCTGCACTAGTGGATCGCTGTGGCTGGGAAAGGCTTTAAAATAAAAGCCTAAACAACTCCGCTTTCCTGGCCAAGGCAGAGAACGGAATGCCCCTGCGTTGGAGCTCTGCTATGAGCTCTGGTATAGTCCAATTCCTCAGAGATGGGGCGCTGCCGTGCTCTGAACCCCTAACAGGAGTAGGAGGGATGAAGGCAAATTTGTCGCTCTCCGAAATGTGCAACATGTCCAAATCTGTAGAAAAACCCAACTAGACCATCAGACCCAAAAAAAATGTAATCCTGAAAATCAAAGACACCCTACCGTTGCCTAACTCTGAATGAAAATGTAGGTGCCGTGAAACAAAACAAACAGGAACAGCACATGAGTGTGAACCTAATGACCGTAACCCCCTGTGTGTATGTAGTAAGTGAGCTTGAGTAACCTGCCACGCAAAGACAGGTAATTAAAAACAAACACTCAGAGCTTGGAACCTACAGACCGTGGTAGGCAGAAATAGGAATGTAAGTGATGTGCAACGTATGACGTATGAAGTACAGGTGAGAAGACTGCAAATATTACAACCATTAAAAACAAAACCTCAGCGTGCACGAATTTGTACACGGGACAGATCCTGGTATATAGTGCAACTAGCTATGACCCCTGACCGAAAGACACACAGAACACACCTTGTCATTCCTGAACGTAAAATGTAGAATCCACCTGCAACAACAGCATAACATATACAGTGAATAAAAGGATGGAATGAACAAGCAGAAAATCAAAACCTAAAAGCAACACAAAAATAAGACACCACCTGAACAGAGTGAAACGTGAGCTCTGTGGTGGGAGAAAGAAAGGTGAACCTGCAGCGGAGAAAGAACACAGTGAAACCCCCTTTTTGAAAAAGGGGGTGGCTGGGGGATGCAGGCTGTGCGTGGCCCGACCCACCTGTAAGATGTGACATGGTGCTAATGCCCGTGACAGTGGCAGCCCAAATGAGGGGCTAATGTGGCCACCAAGCAGTGGAACTACAAGACTCAGTAAACTGCTTGAGTAATGCCAGTGACATTCCCAGGACTGAGGCCCCTGGAGCTGAGCGTGAGCCCTGCCCTGCCTGATCTAAATCGCGCTGACGTACGTGATGTGGCACCCAAATGAGGGGCTAAAACTAGGCCACCAGTTTGTGCAACTACAAGAACCAGCGGTTTGCATGAGTGATGCCAGTGAGGTGCCCAGTGCTATGGCCCCTGGTCCTGGAAATGCTGACAGCTGGCCAAACCAACACCATGGGCAGACTCAGTGATACACCATGCACGTGGGGGTCAGGTGACTAAGTGAAACCCCCAAAGAAAATGATGCAGCAGGCTCTGACAGAGCAACCTGCAGTGACAGATCCCTAATCACAGGGCCAGTGACCCCCCCCCCCCCCATGGTATAGCACCTGCATGCCCCCCCCGACATCCTGGCCCCGAACCTACCTTTACTAGACCATTGCGTGCCCAGGTGCAATACCCACAGTAGGTACCTGTACCGATAGCCGAGCCGCCGAGCCGTATGAGCCACCGGAAGCGAGCTGGAAATGAGGAGAGCGTCCACACAGCGAACCCCCTGCTGTCCGATACCCGGAAATTACAACACTGACTCCTTCCCTTCATGATCCAGATTAAACCAAGATTCTCCTGCGATACCTGTGCTGGAACACCCGCCTAATAGCCGAGAAACAATGATCCGAAGAAAGCTGGCTGGGGGCAGAGCGTCCACACTGCGAGACAGAGAAATCCCACTGAGCTTGACCCGGAACCGGAAGTGATGTGTCGACTGCTTCCTCCACCAGAAAAACGCTAGGCGACGAGTGTGTAGGGAAGGAGGGGGAATTATAAGCCCCAGACTCCTCCTACAAACGCAGGCTAGCCAATAGCCAGCCTTTTAACTTATTATTACTAATTTACCACACTAGCAACCTTTTCCTGAATCATAATCCAGGACATTTTATGCTTCAGCTGACGAATGGATACAGAAGGTGTTTTCCATGACCCAGCAATGGTGATCTTGGCCGCCACTAGTTTAAAATTTACCAAACACTGCAGAGAGCGTGGTAGTCCTACTGGGAGATCATTCAGTAAAGCTATAGAAGGCTTGTGAGGGATTGCAATACCTGTTATTTTGGAAAAGACTCTACTCCAATAACGTCTGTTTTGAGGGCACTCCCACCAGATGTGGAACATGGTGCCTCATAAGGAACATCCTCTAAAACAATCTGCTGATGTAGTTGGGTACATCCTGGCTAGGTGAGTAAGGACCAAGTACCATCTCATCACCACTTTGATAACAGCCTCTATCAGACAAAAGTTCAATATGCCTTTGTAAGAGACCTGAAGCCTGGAATACCAGGCCTCCGGTTCCAGTGAGAAATCAAGATCCCTCTCCCAAGACAGCATGTACAGATGTTTCAGAGGGGAGGTGAGCAAGAATGCATAAGCCATGGAGATACCACCCCTGGAGCCATGATCTTTAGTACACCACTGTTCATAAGCCGCTAAGGATGGGGGCTCTGCTGAGGATCGGAAAGTCCTTAAAAAACACAATTATTTTTAGAGATGTCTTTGGCTCAAATATTCACAAGACAAAATTGGATTAGGAATAGACAAATATTCTTACAAAGGTGTGGAACTTGAGCTGTTAGGAGAGGGGTGTCATCAATTTGAAGGTTTGACAGATGGATACCAGAGTGACACTTTCAAGAAAATCAGAGAATGACAATGATTATTCTCGAACAAAAAAAAAACCAGACCTGTCTAAAGATATAGCAATGACTCCACCAAATAGCACAGCAAAATGACTTAAATGACGTTAACCACTTCTGGACCGCCACACGTACATTTACTGCAGCAGGGTGGCCCTTCAGCTTACCTGTATGTGATTTTGATTGCTGGGTCTGGAGCGCACGCATGCCCCGCCGGTGAGCATGCGTTAAAGTCTATGGGACACGAACATGAATAATCAAAAGTGCTAATTTTAAAGGCTTATATGCAAGTTATTGTCATAAAAAGTGTTTGGGGACCTGGGTCCTGCCCCAGGGGACATGGATCAATGCAAAAAAAAGTTTTAAAAACGGCCGTTTTTTCAGGAGCAGTGATTTTAATAATGCTTAAAGTCAAACAATAAAAGTGTAATATCCCTTTAAATTTCGTACCTGGGGGGTGTCTATAGTATGCCTGTAAAGGGGCGCATGTTTCCTGTGTTTAGAACAGTCTGACAGCAAAATGACATTTGGAAGGAAAAAACACATTTAAAACTACCCGCGGCTATTGCATTGCCGACAATACACATAGAAGTTCATTGATAAAAACGGCATGGGAATTCCCCCCAGGGAAACCCCGAACCAAAATAAAAAAAAAAAAAAAATGACGTGGGGGGGTCCCCCTAAATTCCATACCAGGCCCTTCAGGTCTGGTATGGATATTAAGGGGAACCCCGGCCAAAATTAAAAAAAAAAAAAAATGACGTGGGGTTCCCCCTAAATTCCATACCAGGTCTGGTATGGATTTTAAGGGGAACCCCGCGCCAAAAAAAAAAAAAAAACGGCGTGGGGTCCCCCCAAAAATCCATACCAGACCCTTATCCGAGCACGCAACCTGGCAGGCCGCAGGAAAAGAGGGGGGGACGAGAGTGCGGCCCCCCCCCCTCCTGAACCGTACCAGGCCACATGCCCTCAACATTGGGAGGGTGCTTTGGGGTAGCCCCCCAAAACACCTTGTCCCCATGTTGATGAGGACAAGGGCCTCATCCCCACAACCGTGGCCGGTGGTTGTGGGGGTCTGCGGGCGGGGGGCTTATCGGAATCTGGAAGCCCCCTTTAACAAGGGGACCCCCAGATCCCGGCCCCCCCCCTGTGTGAAATGGTAAGGGGGTACTTACCCCTACCATTTCACTAAAAAACTGTCAAAATAGTTAAAAATGACAAGAGACAGTTTTTGACAATTCCTTTATTTAAATGCTTCTTCTATCTTCCTTCATCTTCTTCTTCTTCTGGTTCTTCTGACTCTTCTGGTTCTTCCTCCGGCGTTCTCGTCCAGCATCTTCTCCGCGGCGTCTTCTATCTTCTTCTCCTCGGGCCGCTCCGCACCCATGGCATGAGGGGAGGCTTTCCCCGTGACGTCACAGGGAAGTCCCGTCATGTCCCGTGCGTCAGAGGGGGGCGGGGTCACCGGGTGGCCCCGCCCCCCGTTATTTAAGAACCGTCAGACGAGGAGACGCCGTCACACAGCGGGAGCCTCCCTCCATGCATGGATGCGGAGCGGCCCGCAGAAGAAAAGAAGAGAAGATGAAGATGAAGAAGATGAAGAAGAGAAGAGGATGAAGAAGAAGATGAAGAGAAGAGCGGGAGCCTCCCCTCATGCCATGGGTGCGGAGCGGCCCGAGGAGAAGAAGATAGAAGACGCCGCGGAGAAGATGCTGGACGAGAACGCCGGAGGAAGAACCAGAAGAGCCAGAAGAACCAGAAGAAGATGTTAAAGGGGGCTTCCAGATTCCGATAAGCCCCCCGCCCGCAGACCCCCACAACCACCGGCCACGGTTGTGGGGATGAGGCCCTTGTCCTCATCAACATGGGGACAAGGTGTTTTGGGGGGCTACCCCAAAGCACCCTCCCAATGTTGAGGGCATGTGGCCTGGTACGGTTCAGGAGGGGGGGGCCGCACTCTCGTCCCCCCCTCTTTTCCTGCGGCCTGCCAGGTTGCGTGCTCGGATAAGGGTCTGGTATGGATTTTTGGGGGAACCCCACGCCGTTTTTTTTTTTTTTTTTTGGCGCGGGGTTCCCCTTAAAATCCATACCAGACCTGAAGGGTCTGGTATGGAATTTAGGGGGAACCCCACGTCATTTTTTTTTAAAAATTTTGGCCGGGGTTCCCCTTAATATCCATACCAGACCTGAAGGGCCTGGTATGGAATTTAGGGGGACCCCCCCACGTCATTTTTTTTTTTTTTAATTTTGGTTCGGGGTTCCCCTTTGGGGAATTCCCATGCCGTTTTTATCAATGAACTTCTATGTGTATTGTCGGCAATGCAATAGCCGCGGGTAGTTTTAAATGTGTTTTTTCCTTCCAAATGTCATTTTGCTGTCAGACTGTTCTAAACACGGGAAACATGCGCCCCTTTACAGGCATACTATAGACACCCCCCAGGTACGAAATTTAAAGGGATATTACACTTTTATTGTTTGACTTTAAGCATTATTAAAATCACTGCTCCTGAAAAAACGGCCGCTTTTAAAACTTTTTTTTGCATTGATACATGTCCCCTGGGGCAGGACCCGGGTCCCCAAACACTTTTTATGACAATAACTTGCATATTAGCCTTTAAAATTAGCACTTTTGATTTCTCCCATAGACTTTTAAAGGGTGTTCCGCGGCATTCGAATTTGCCGCGAACACCCCAAATTGTTCGGTGTTCGGCGAACTTGCGAACAGCTAATGTTCGAGTCGAACATGAGTTCGACTCGAACTCGAAGCTCATCCCTATTGAGGGAGATCCAGGAGAATAACCCTGATGATTTCAGGAATTTTCTCCGGATGACAGACCCTATTTTTCACCGTCTGTTGGCTTTGCTGTCCCCTTATATTATGAAGCAAGTCACCTGCATGCGGCAAGCCATCACTCCCGAGCAGAGGCTAGTCACCACCTTGCGGTACTTGGCGACAGGGAGAAGTCTACAGGACCTAAAGTTCTCTACAGGCGTCTCCCCCAGGCTCTTGGGATCATTATTCCAGAGACCTGTTCTGCCATCATTCAGGTCCTGCAGAAGGACTATATTAGGGTAATTAGGGTAGGTTTTCTCCTTTAACATCACATTCTATGTATTTCATGGTTGCTAATGTATTGTATTTTTTTCACCATTCCCTAATTACCATGATTGTAATATGCTGTGAATGTCCCCTTTGTGCCCATGCATGCTATAAGCTTTTAATGCTCCTTTTTTGGCCTACATGCATATCTGCCTTCACTAACCTCCCCAGCATGCTATCCTGTGCCCATATACACCTAGCCTAGTCACTTAAAAATGTATTTTGTCAGCTCCATTGTAGTGCTTTACCCTAAACAACCCCTAAAATGTGTCCAAATGTTATTGTTGTCCTTAAATTCAGGCAGAGTGCCAGAGGCTTTTTTTGGGGGTCCCAAACTCATTTATAACCCTCCCCCCCTAAAAAAGGTTTAATGGGCCATCAGAGGGGATGAGGACTCTGATAAGTGGACCTTATATTTGTGTCTTTAAATACTCCTTAAAATAAATGTTATACTGATGTTGGCCAAGAATGTTTGTTTCTAATCTGCTTACAATGTTATGTGCAAAAGTACTAATATTTTTTTTTCTTTTTTGACTCCACAGTTTCCTTCAACGCCACAAGAATGGCAGACTGTGGCCTCCCAGTTTTCCCAGCGGTGGGACTTTCCTAACTGTGGAGAGGCAATCAATGGGAAACATGTCCACATCGTACCACCACCCCCTCGGGGTCATACTATTTTAATTATAAGGGTTTCAATAGTATCGTGTTGATGGCGGTGGTATCAGCGACATATGAATTTTTATATGCGGACGTGGGGAATAATGGCCGGATGTCGGATGGTGGAGTCTTTGCACAGACCGAGTTCTATGGACGTCTCCAGAGTGGTGGCTTTGGATTGCCACCTGCGGAAGAGAACGTTGAAGGACTCCCATTTGTTTTTATCGCTTAAGTTGTGAGGAAGGGGTTGCACACACAAAGCGCATACATTGATATCCCCTGATGGCAGATAGCACATGTTGACACACTGTGTGCATCTTCAAAATGTGGCTTTTAACAAATCCAAAAGCGAACAAAATTTTTAAAAATTGGCCAAAAAAAAAAACCTAAAATGGCGGCATTTTGTTGGTTTTTAGATTCCCCCTAATACATCAATAACGTTCTTCAGTTTTTTGTTCAACCTCATTTGCTTTTTGCTTTATGATGTCTAAATCCCGACTGCACACCATTATCTCCTGGATTAGTATTTGTGCACTTGCACTGGTGAAATGAGGAGCTTGTTCTTCCACAACATACACATCACCTAAAAGAAAAAATACGCACCATGTATTATAAATATGCAGGCATACCTCTATTACCTGAATCTGTGGTCTCAGACATTGACCTGTTGTGGTGACAATTTCAACCACTTCTTCCACCTCTCCTTCCTCCACATCCTGAGGTTGGGGTATCCTCTGTTCCCCTTCTTTCGGAGGTGGGGGGTTCCTGGTGTCCTCAGACGTCCCGAGTCTTTTCTCCCCTATGAGAATGAAACAAAAGTATATTTAGCACACAAATATTTGAGGCCAGAAATAGGAATATGAAAGATTGTTTGGAAGTGGGGTACAATTGTCTGTTTTGGCAGAGTTCCAAGCTGAAGACATGATTTTTTCCCTTACCAAAGCTGGAATACTTACCTTTTTTGGACAAGTTTCACACATGCAAACACCCCAAGTATCCACTGGAGTACCTGTGTGGGACACCCTAAAAAATTTCTTCTTGTGTCCCACACTTGTGCTCCTGAGTCCAGATGTGTAAACGGCTGCTGAGTGTCCTTTCCTTACATTACACTGAATTAAGTTTGCAATTCATTCTAATTTCAAACACATCTAGACAACAATGTCCTAAACTTCTTTTAATACAAATTAGCATGACCAAATGTAGTTAACCCTGTATCTGCCAAAAACATTGTATTTAGTTGGCAAATGAACAATGTTTACTGCGACTGATTACTGTGCCCACGAACATGAAAGTAGCCATTTAAAACTGTACAACAGTAAAGAAAAGCACACGGGAGCAGCATGCAAGTAATTATAATAATAATATGGACACATGACAAATACTTACTTTTTAGAAGCACTTTCTTGATCCTTCTGTACTGATCCTGCTCCCTCAATTTCAGGTCTGACCAGTGTTTCCTCAATTGCTCCTTGGATCATCGTACACCAAAATTCCTGTGCAGACTTTTCACAACTTTAGACATGATCTTGGCCTTTCTCACGTTTGGGTTTAGGTAAGGTCCATGCTTCCCATCATAGTAGGCCCTCTTCAAGATGTCCACAATCTCTACAAAGGCCATATTTGAGGCCTTAAATCTCCTGCGGGATTGTGACGTTTCGGGCTCCGGGCTTTCCTCCTCGTTACTGCTATTACGCACCTGCTGTGTCTCCACCATGTTCCTCTCCCACTGCGACGAAAGAGAAGGGGCGGGGAATATTCTAGAAAGAACGTCAGGGGTGGGCGACGCAGGCGGAGTTTCACGCATGCGCAGTGTATATAATGTTAAACGCATGTGTCGTACGTATGATCTGTGTGCGGAGGAAGGAGGACCGGAAGCGCTGAACGTTCTAATGAAGGTAACATTTTAACTTGGGACATCAGTGGCCTATATTGATTCGAGATTGAGGCCTATATTGGGATAAGATTAGGAGAGTTTAGCCTGATATTAGTGTTTTTGTCTTGTGTTTTGTCTTGCAGCAAATATGAAACAATTCAAAGACCCTGAATTCATGGGCCAGTTCATAGACAGACACAGGGATATGAGAAATTTGTGGGAGGTTAAAAACCCCTTATATCGAAATAAACCAGCTAGGAAGGCATCGCTGGGGAAACTGCTGCAATTTGTGAAGACGCAGGTCCCCAACGCAGACATCGAGTTTGTGGATAAGAAAATTGGTAGCTTGAGAAGCACGTATAGGAAGGAGCTTAATAAGGTCCAGGATTCCATGAAATCAGGAGCAGCAGCAAAGGATGTTTATGTACCCAGTCTGTGGTACTACAACAGGATGTGGTTTCTGGAAGACCAGATTGAAGCCAGGGAATCACTTTCTACACTTCCATCCACCCTTCCCTCAACCCCAGCTGAGGCTTCCGAGGACCAACCTGGGCCTTCCATCCTGGAAGAAGTTTAGGAGCCCAGCTGGAGCCAGGTATAGTATTTTTTAACATATTTATTGTCCGAAAATTATTGTTGTTAACTAGATGTTATTATTGATAACAAATGAATGATTTAATAAAAAGTGTTTTACATATCAATAGACAGTAGGGGCCAAAAAATGATTGTGACAAGAATGAAAAATGCTGGGCTCAGAATGGTGGTCTTATCTATTTATTAACATTCAATTTGCAACAGTCATGAGCTGAAAATTGTGTGTGATTGATGAACCAAAAACTAAAACTTTGTCCCTTTTTCATACACAGGAAGACCTCAGCCAGAACGAGGCTCTGGAATGTGGCAGACAGGAGGAGGCGGGGGTAAGTGTCAACCAGGAGGTGGGGGTAAGTGTCAGCCAGGAGGTGGCCAGTCCCAGTAGCCTCACCCAATCCCAGGTGCGTCCCCTCCGCCAGGAAGGGGAGTAATGCGGAGGAGGCAGCACTGGGCCTCATTAACCACTTCAGCCCCGGAAGGATTTACCCCCTTCCTGACCAGATCACTTTTTACAATTTGGCACTGCATCGCTTTAACTGCTAATTGCGCGGTCATGTAATGCTGTACCCAAACGAAATTTGCGTCTATTTCTTCCCACAAACAGAGCTTTCTTTTGATGGTATTTGATCACCTCTGCCGTTTTTATTTTTTGCGCTATAAACGGAAAAAGACCGAAAATTTTGAAAAAAAATGATATTTTCTAATTTCCAATAATCCAATAAACTAAATTTTAGTCATACATTTAGGCCAAAATGTATTCAGCCACATGTCTTTGGTAAAAAAAAATGTCAATAAGTGTATATTTATTGGTTTGCGCAAAAGTTATAGCGCCTACAAACTAGGGTACATTTTCTGGAATTTACACAGCCTTTAATTTATGACTGCCTATGTCATTTCTTGAGGTGCTAAAATGGCAGGGCAGTACAAAACCCCCCCAAATGATCCCATTTTGGAAAGTAGACACCCCAAGGAAATTTCTGAGAGGCATGTTGAGCCCATTGAATATTAATTTTTTTGTCCCAAGTGATTGAATAATGACAAAAAAAAATTACAAAAAGTTGTCACTAAATGATATATTGCTCACACAGGCCATGGGCATATGTGGAATTGCACCCCAAAATACATTCAGCTGCTTTTCCTGAGTACGGGGATACCACATGTGTGGGACTTTTTTGGGAGCCTAGCCGCGTACGGGGCCCCAAAAACCAATCACTGCCTTAAGGATTTCTAAGGGCGTAAATTTTTGATTTCACTCCTCACTACCTATCACAGTTTTGAAGGCCATAAAATGCCCAGATGGCACAAAACCCCCCCAAATGACCCCATTTTGGAAAGTAGACACCCCAAGCTATTTGCTGAGAGGCATGTTGAGTCCATGGAATATTTTATATTTTGACACAAGTTGCGGGAAAGTGACACATTTTTTTTTTTTTTTTTTTGCACAAAGTTGTCACTAAATGATATATTGCTCACACAGGCCATGGGCATATGTGGAATTGCACCCCAAAATACATTTAGCTGCTTCTCCTGAGCACAGGGATACCACATTTGTGGGACTTTTTGGGAGCCTAGCTGCGTACGGGGCTCCGAAAACCAATCACCACCTTCAGGATTTCTAAGGGCCTAAAATTTTGATTTCACTCTTTACTGCCTATCACAGTTTCGGAGGCCATGGAATGCCCAGATGGCACAACCCCCCCCCCCCCCAAATGACCCCATTTTGGAAAGTAGACACCCCAAGCTATTTGCTGAGAGGAATGGTGAGTATTTTGCAGCTCTCATTTGTTTTTAAAAATGAAGAAAGACAATAAAAAAAAACTTTTTTTTCTTTTTTCAATTTTCAAAACTTTGTGACAAAAAGTGAGGCCTGCAAAATACTCACTATACCTCTCAGCAAATAGCTTGGGGTGTCTACTTTCCAAAATAGGGTCATTTGGATGGGGGGGTTGTGCCACCTGGGCATTCCATGGCCTCCAAAACTGTGATAGGCAGTGAAGAGTGAAATCAAAAATTTACGCCCTTAGAAAGCCTGAAGGCGGTGCTTGGTTTTCAGGGTCCCGTACGCGGCTAGGCTCCCAAAAAGTCTCACACATGTGGTATCCCCGTACTCAGGAGAAGCAACAGAATGTATTTTGGGGTGTAATGTCACATATTCCCATGGCATGTTTGAGCAATATATCATTTAGTGACAACAAAAAAAGTGTCTTTTTCCCGCAACTTGTGTCACAATATAAAATATTCCATGGACTCGACATGCCTCTCAGCAAATAGCTTGGGGTGTCTACTTTCCAAAATTGGGTCATTTGGGGGGGGTTTTGAACTGTCCTGGCATTTTATGCACAATATTTAGAAGCTTATGTCACACATCACCCACTCTTCTAACCACTTGAAGACAAAGCCCTTTCTGACACTTTTTGTTTACATGAAATTTTTTTTTTTTTTTGCAAGAAAATTACTTTGAACCCCCAAACATTATATATTTTTTTAAAGCAAATGCCCTACAGATTAAAATGGTGGGTGTTTCATTTTTTTTTCACACAGTATTTGCGCAGCGATTTTTCAAACGCATTTTTTGGGGAAAAAACACACTTTTTTAAATTTTAATGCACTAAAACACACTATATTGCCCAAATGTTTGATGAAATAAAAAAGATGATCTTAGGCTGAGTACATGGATACCAAACATGCAATGCTTTAAAATTGCGCACAAACGTGCAGTGGCGACAAACTAAATACATATTTAAAAGCCTTTAAAAACCTTTACAGGTTACCACTTTAGATTTACAGAGGAGGTCTACTAGGTGACAACTTTTTCTAAATTACTGCCCTTGATCTGACCTTCGCGGTGATACCTCACATGCATGGTGCAATTGCTGTTTGCATTTGACGTCAGACCGACGCTTGCAGGGGACAGGGGTGCTTTTTTTTTTCTTTATTATTTTTTTTCTTTTTTATCTTATTTTTAAACTGTTCCTTTCATTTTTTTAAATCATTTTTATTGTTATCTCAGGGAATGTAAATATCCCCTATGGTAGCAATAGGTAGTGACAGGTACTCTTTTTTTTAAAAATTGGGGTTCGCTGTTTACATCCGGCGAAATCTAAGTCATGAAATGCTCATAGCTTTCAGTTTCTTAGGCCATAGGGATGTTTGGAACCACTCTGGTCTCTGATCAGCTCTATGGTCAGCTGGCTGAATCACCGGCTGCATTCTCAGGTTCCCTGTTGGGACAGGAGAGCCAGAAAAAAACATGGAAGGGGGGGGGGCATTCCCTCCCACTGCTTGTAAAAGCAGTCTAGAGGCTAATTAGCCACTAGGATTACTTTACATAAAAAGCCGACCGCTGGCTGAAAAGAATGATACCAAGATGATACCTAAACCTGCAGGCATCATTCTGGTATAACCACTCAAAGTCCAGCAACATACCAGTACGTTGCTGGTCCTTGTTGGGCATATATTGTAATCTTTCTTTTTTCATGCAGCCTGTGGGCTGAACGAAAAAAAGAGATTGATCGGTGGGTATGCCCACCATTAGAATACCTCCCTTTATCCACCCACTTCTAATGATGGGCATACATGCACTGTTTATATATGCCGAAGCATGAGGGCATCCTCCCGCAAAAGGTAGGAGCAAATCGCTCCTCCGCCCCCATGCTTCGGCATATATCACCTCCGCTGGAGTCACGGCTTTATATATCGTGGGAGCAAACGCTGTTGCTGTCAAGATAAATAAATCCGCGCTGCAGCTGAATGGCGTACCTGAAGACAAAAACACAGTAAACGGTAAAGTATAAAACATTGCATACCTGAAAAGCAAACATGATAAAACATAATAACAATAAAACATTGCAGAATAGAATACAGTAAAAAAGAGCAGAACAATAGAGAGAGAATAGAGAGAGAGAGAGAACAATAAAAGGACAACTATTTTTTTTTTTATTTTATATATTTTTTTGTGTTTTTTTTTTTTTTTACACTTTTTTTTGTAACTGTAACTTTTGTAACTGTAACCGGTTCCAGGTTCGGGTCTCTCAAAATGCGATGGCATCTTGGGAGACCCTGTGAAAGTGTGCCTAGTCTGTGCAATGCTGTGCCCTACGCTAATACTCAACTAGTGCATGGTAGCGTTCAAAACATTCACCAATGCAAAGACCAGGATTGTCAGGACAGGAGGGACAATAATAGGGGGTGTCACGCCTATATCCGCACTTGCTGCAGACACGACATCTTTTTTGGGGGGTTCGTTGAGTAGGGGTACTCGGGAGGACATAAAGAAAATGCCTCTCATGCAGCCGACTGCATTTGGTTGGGGATGTGAATGGGGGAAGTACGGGTGCTGCAGAAGTGGTGGGTTCCCAATTAGGATTGGCGAATGCAGCAGGAAGGGCACTATGGGCACGACGGGCCTGTGTTTGTCTTCTTCTTGTTGGCAGCGGGACACTACTTGTGCTTGCCACCTCACCAGCTTGAACTGCACTTATGGGACTTGCCACGTCACCAAGTGTTACTGCAGTGCTGGTTTGACTACGACCGGGGTGTACTAGACCACTGGTGCTTGCCAGTTCACCAAAACACTACCAAAAAAACGCTGCAGTTATGTGTTTAGTGTTTTGTAAGTGACAGTGATCGATCGATACTGCACTTGGGTGGGCTGGGCTGGGCTGGGCTGGGCGGAGGGGCAAAACGCAGGTGCTAGCAGGTATCTGGGCTGATCCAGCTAACACTGCGTTTTTGGGAACCCTAAAATGCTGGGGACGCTAGTATAGATCTGATCGGATCAGATATTGATCCGTTCAGATACTATACCACTAAGGGAGGTGTATGGTGCGTGCGTGGGTGTTAGCGCTACTGGCACTAACCTGACGCTGCCTGGGGCTGGTGCTTGCCAGTTCACCAAAACGCTACCAAAAAAACTGTTAGCGATCGCAAGGATCAGGCCTGACTCTCCGAACGCTGCAGTGATGCGTTTGGTGTTTTGTAAGTGACAGTGATCGATCGATACTGCACTTGGGTGGGCTGGGCTGGGCGGAGGGGCAAAACGCAGGTGCTAGCAGGTATCTGGCTGATCCCGCTAACACTGCGTTTTTGGGAACCCTAAACTGCTGGGAACGCTAGTATAGATCTGATCGGATCAGATATTGATCCGTTCAGATACTATACCACTAAGGAAGGTGTATGCTGCGTGCGTGGGTGTTAGCGGTACTGGCGCTAGCCTGACGCTGCCTGGGGCGACGCAGACCCTATCTGACCCTTAAACCTAACTTATATCACCGCCGGGCGATCAGGGGGCTAAACCTTTATTCGGTAATAAACGGCGGGTGCCCTGACACTATAAAAAATAAACTAACTAACCAGCGTCACCCGTAACAGTTATACGGTGAACACTGGTGAAAGGGTTAACTAAGGGGCAATCAAGGGGTTAAAACCTTTATTAGGTAGTATATGGGGGTCCCTGACGCTATAAAACGCTGACGGCGAACCTGTATATTTAAGCGATCAGAAAAACGATTGCTTAGTAACACTGGCAACAGGGGGTGATCAAGGGGTTAAAACTTTATTAGGGGGGGTTAGGGGGGTACCCTAGACCTAAAGGGGGCTAACACTAACTGCCCTACCACACTAAGTGTCACAAACTGACACCAATGCAGTAATCAGAAAAAAAAACTGCTTGGTGTCAGTGCGACAGGGGGGTAATTGGGGGGTGATCAGGGGGTGATCGGGGGGTGATGGGGGGTGTAATGGTTGCCTGGCATGTTCTACTGTGTGTGTAGTGTTTGTGCACACACATCGATGTCTTCTTTCCTCTGCGCCGGAACGGAAAATACCAAGCCGAGGAGAGATGACATCACTTCCTCTGCTTCTGTTTACTATGCAGAAGCCGAGGAAGCATTTCATTCGCCAGGAGCGATCGCGAGGGGGGAGCCACGAATGAGTGGCCTCAGCCTCACCTTTGATCGCCCCTGACGAGAATCTGACCACCGCAGGCACCGGGGGGGGTCCGATCGGACCCCCGCCCGCGGGAAGGCAAGGACGTACAGGTAAGTCCTTTTGCCTGCCCGTGTCATTCTGCCAACGTACATCGTTGTGCGGCTGTCGGCAAGTGGTTAAGGAGGTTAATGCGGCCCTAAAAACACCCACCGACGCTAAAGAGGCCTATGGCTGCTATGTAGCTGCAAAATTGCAGCAAATGGAGGAGGGCCAATGCCTCATCTGTGATAAAATTATTTTTCAGGCCCTTCATAAGGGGTTGAGGGGCCAAATGACTGATAACATGCACTTATGTGCGATCGCCCTTCCTTCTGCTCCTCCTGCCACAAGTCCACATCCAGAACCACAGTTTCCAAGGAAGGCCGTGGGGAAGGCTGCAGGGAAGTGTGGAGGGAAGGCTGCAGGGAAGACATGAAAGTGATGGCCTGGGTTCAGTCTGGTCTGACAGAAGACGCAGGCTGTTGTAGTACCACAGCCTGGGGGCATATATGTCATCTGCTGCTGTTTCTGATCTCTGGGAGTCCTGGACCAGATTGTGCTCCCTATTATATGGACTTCTCAGGCTACTATTAGAGAAATTATACTTTAAATGTCAGTTATGAAAGACGCCATTTTGTTTATCATGGCCTAGAAATAAGCTATGAATATAGGAATAAGTTAAAGACTAGTAATAAAATGGAGTCAGCAATATAATATGCTTAGATATGCAGTTTTCTGAATATATCCTGTATTTTTGTGTTGGCTTGGGGAGTTTTCAAGTCAGTATCCTGTAACCATTGTTAGATGAAGATAACAGTCTGTAACAAACACTTCCACCTTTCCTGTTCTGTCCAGAATAAAGTTGAAAATACATGAGACTGGGCATGTTTTAAGACAGGAAAGGGGGGTGTCCAGGGCTTATAAAAAAGACATGTACCACAGTATTTTCCTTAGAAATGACGATGACAGCATGAAGATGTAATGCTATTCATTTCTCTTGCATATGTAATAAATATTACCTTGATGCCCGAGGATGGTCTGAGATGGTGAATTATTTCCCTAACAATTTGGTCCTTCGAGGAGCCGGGAGTCCCCCGAGAAGCACTGGCCAACAGTGACCGATGACCGTACGGCAAAACTGTAAGTCCTCCGTCTTAAATTAGATGAACTAGTGCCTCCCGGGCAGCGACTTACCGGATCAGCACAAGAGACCGCTCTCGGGACAAGGTAAGATTTTTTTTTTTATTTTATTATTAACCTTTTGTGTTAGACTTGATTAGCAATTTGATGAATAAGGGATTTGAATATATACATACAATATAGAGATTGATTGAATGTTTATCTGTTCCTGTCCTATCTGCTTTACTCTTGTTGAGGGGAAATAAGTGGTCACGTATTCCCCGTATAGATCCATCTGTGGCCATCCTGGATGGGCAGACCTAGTGACTAGCCCGCGTTTTGGGAAGACGCGCTCAGGGCGACCTGGCGGCAGTCGAGCACTGCGGGTGTTCTCTCTTGTGTGTTCTTGTTTGTTTCTTCTGGTTAATTGTCATTTGATATAGGGGTATGGTCCCATACTAATATCCGGGTGCAGATAAAGGAAATTTGTCGATTGGATCTTAGATCCAGACATCCTTGTAAACTGCAGAAAATTCCTTGGGGACACATAAATACTCCTAGATCAAAACCTAAAGAAGCCCCCGTTGATACAAGGGTGTGGCCTGATAGATTTCTAGGCATATAAATACCCTTGGATCAAAAATACTTCCAGATAAAGAACCCCCCCTGATACAAGGGTGTGGCCTGATAGATTTCCAGGTAACAAACAGAGGACATTTGGCGGACCGCAGTGTTCATGCCAGCCTCATATGTTGTATTAATCCTGAGCAGGCACATAAATACTCTTGGATCAAGGACTGAAATATTAAATGTTTTGATAGGATGAAAGAACAGTCGGGAGAATTCAGTCTCCTCGTAATTCTGTAATTCTCTAAGACACCAGTGTTTTAGCAATACACAAGATCAGTAATCTAGAAGTGATATATCATGACTAGAAAGTCTGTGAGTGATTGCAAGTGATAAGATACTGTGTGCGTGTGTTGTGTCATTGTGAGAAGACATTAACAAAAAAAGAGCTCCGTGTGCACGATAAACAAAGTAGGTATGATCCATGGAAAATCTGTTGGTATGAATGAAGATGTTAAGTATATGTGTAGTCTAGACAAAGAGAATGTGACATTTCTTAAAATGTGGAAAACAAAGTATGATTTTGATGCATTTTTAAATAAGGATTATTGTGTAATACTGTGTAGAAAGCTTAAAAATGATGCCGGCATGAAAATAAGAAAACAGAAGAAATTAGGCCTTCCCCAGGCAAAGAAATGGCTTGAGGAGGCTAACCATAGGTTAAATTCAGAAAACCATAAAAAGACTATGTTTTTGAACAAAGAGGAGGACAATAATATGACCGTCCTCTGAAGTTTAGTTCAGCAAGTATTGACTGAACAAAACGTAACAAACCAAATGCAACCTGACTCTCCACTGTTTGTTGTTCCCCCGTGGTCACCTGGGTTACCGCAGATGCAACCGATTCTCCTATGGCTGCAGCAAAACCCCCTCTCAAGATGACTCTTGCTGTCCAGAGGAGTCCACAAGGGACCCCCTTTACAGCAACTGTTACAAAATTTTTCGGGGGACCTGGGGAACCAATTGATATCCCCTCAGCAGGGGAACAAACAGAATGTGGAGAGGAAGAATTTCCACTAATTGAAGTTCCCAACCCTAGGGCAGGACAAAATGTAGGTGGTATAGTAGTCCCCAACACTATGATGGTATATCGCCCCTGGACCCCTGAGGATGTTAAAAAAAACTACTGAAGGGGTACCACATCCCAAGGTCAACATAGCTCAAATCAGGGATGGTATCATGGGAATGATTGCTAACTATCATCTTATTGGGAGGGAAATAGAGCAGAATATCAGACAGATCCTGGGTCCCGACTGGCATCATGTAGTGGGAGATTGGAGTGGATTAAACAATCAGGGAGTTGTGTTGCCTCATGATGATGCAGCACTAGAAAACAGGAGAAATGCTTTTATAGCAAGGATAGAGAACAGAAGGATGGGAAACGCCTGAACAAGGCCCCGCATTCAGGACTATAAAAAAAAAAAAAAAAAAAAAGAGAAGGGAGTGTTTCCTGTGAGGTAAAAGAGGTCATTTGGTAAAAGAATGTAGGTCAAACAGAGAGGAAGAAGCATGACTAGAAGATGTTAGTATGTCTGCAGAGAGAGAGATACAGAAGAAAATGATGAGAAAGAATCTGAAATTTTGGATGTGTGCGCTGTTGAAACTTGTTTGCATGCTAAAGTCAAGTCAGAAATAATCTTGGTTGTGAAGGGTAGATGGCTAACATTTCTCTGTGATACTGGGGCTGGTAGGACCCTAATACACCCGCTGGATATGAAAAAGGTAAAGAAAAAGGTGTAGTATATGTAAAATCTGCAAAATGGGTTGATGCACCAGGAGGTCATGTCTGAAGGTCTTACTGTGGAAGATCCACAGACAGGTAAATAGGCTCAGTGTAAAATTGCATTATGACTAAATGTCCTGTTAATTTGTTGGGTAGAGACATGTTGCACGCTCTTGATATTTCTGTCGTACCAGTGGAGGGAGGTCTCAGAGCCCATCGGCTGTGTGAAAAACAAATCACAGCCGTGGATAATGAGCCCTGATACTGGTACAGCCTGGAATTTGCAAACTGAGGGATTAAATATACCCAAAACCCTGGCAGAAATAATTGACAAAGAGTCTGTGAGGAAAAGGTATAAGGTCCAGACAAACCTCTATTGCACCATGTACTACAGAAAGACCTCTGGGCCTGATAAGTCCTATGAGAAACAGTTAATGAGTCTCACTAACACTGAAGTTCTATTAAAATGTCTGTACTGTGATAAGGAAGGAAATAGCGTGGCTACTTGTATCCTACCATAGCCTATTCTGCAAATATACAGGCAGGATACTGTACCTCATGTTTCAGTCACCCGGAACCCCAAAGTATCATGGCATGAGCTAGGAGAACTTATCACGAACTGGGTCCAACTGACAGATGAGAAACTAAAATCCAGAGGGATTCAGAGGTATAGGAGGCATAAGGGAGAGAAAGATGGATGGAGACTCATGCAGGATTTACAGGCAGTCAATGGGGCCGTATTACCGAGGGCCCCGGTGGTCCCAGACATGCATGTCCTCCTGAACGAGCTCTATCCAGAGAACAAGGTATTTTCTGTTATCGATAACAGTAATCCTTCTTTCCCATTCCCTTACACAAAGACAGTCAGTTCTGGGTTGCATTTATGTACACGGAAAAAAAAAGAGGTACACATACACTAGGTTATCCCAGGGATATTGTGAAAGTCCAACTACCTTCTCACAAAGAATGTCCAATAATTTGTCTCGGTTTGTACCTCCCAGTGGGAGTTAAATTCTCTTGTATGAGGATGACATTCTGGTAGTTATGTATGTAAAATTACCATGGTTCTGATGCATTTCCTCGCAGACCAAGGTCAAAAGGTCAGCAAAGACTAATTACAACTGTGGAAAGAAAAGGTGAAATGCCTGGGTTACATTTTATCTCAAGAAGGTAGACTTTTGCATGAGATCCGAAAAGAGGCCATCCTTCAAGTCCCCAAATCACATACCAAAAATAAATGATGTCATTTCTTGGCATGGCAAATGTCTGTAGAGCATGGATAGCAAATTATGCTATGGAGGTGGCGCCTCTTTCTGATCTCATCTATGGTTCACTAATGGCTGCAAAAGATTCCATTCAGTGGAATGTGCAAGCAGAGGATGCATTTACGAAGGTAAAGCACCTCATTGTGGGTTCTCACGGATGTTCCCTTTCTAGATGCTGACATTACCTTTTGTGTTGATGGGTCTTGTAAAAAGGACGATAAAGGGGTACATCAAACGGCATACGCTATAGTAACGCATGACCAGGTCATTGAAGCCAGACCCCTTCCCAGTTCCTACTCTACACAACAAGCTGAAATTATTGCCCTATCCTGGGCCTGTAGTCTTGGGGAAGGGAAGAAAATAAATATTTATACAGACAGCCAATACGCTTTTTCTACTATACACATATTTGCCCAGCAATGGAAAAATAGGGGTATGATTACGTCCACAGGTAAACCAATCTCACATAGTGATCTTATCCTTGCCCTTCTAGAAAATGTACAGAAACCAACACAAGTGGCTATTTGTAAATGTACAGCACACAGAAAGGGAACCGATCCAATTACTCTAGGAAATGCACTAACAGACAAAGACCGCAAGGGAAACTGCTACAGGACCGCAAAAAAACACACATATACTATACAGGTCCCCAAGAAAATGGTGAGGTACGGAAAGCTATTGATAAAACATGGTTATCAGAAATGCAGAAAACATCACCGGCAGGTGAAAAACAAAAGTGGTTATCTAAAGGGGCAACGCTGGTCAATGGTATATACACAAGTACAGAAGGTAAACCCATCTTACCTACATCACTATTTAGATATGCTGCGTTATTGAGCCATGGGCAAGCCCATATCTCAAAAGGAGGGATGGTGCAGGTGATCAATAAGGTGTTCACAACATATGGGTTTACGAATGACTCTAGAGATTTTTGCCTCACATGTCCGCTTTGTACCAAATACCATGCTCAAGGTGCCCTAAGACCCTTAAGAGGTCATTTCCCACAACCCTCTTATCCCTTTCACACGATATGCATGGATTTTATGATTATTGTTGTTTATAAAGTGGGCGGAAGCTTTTCCTGACACACCCAAATGGACAGTCAGTAGCCAAAGTACTAATCAAAGAGGTGATTCCATTTCATGGGATCCCCTCTGTGATTTACAGTGACAATGGCTCCCATTTTGTAAACCGAACAATACAACAAATTGGTAAATGGTACAATATTGACCTAAAAAACCACTGTGTCTACCACCCACAATCTGTGGGCACAGTGGAGAGACACAATGGTACCTTAAAGAGTAAACTAAGAAAATTGTTGAAGGAAACAGGGAAAAATAAATGGGTTTAGTGTTTGCCAATGGCATTGTTGAGTATAAGAATTACCCCTACTGCTAAAGGACTAACACCGTATGAAATGTTGTATGGTAAACCTTATTATATTCCACAACTAGCCACCGTTCCTCTCCCTAAAGAGGAAATAGACTTGACTTGTATAATAAGAATGTTTTCATAAAATATTACTGGGTCAGAATGTGTAAATGAGAAAAAGAGCTACTCTAAGACTAAAATGCAAAGTATACCCCCATCAGTACAAGCACTACCAGGAAATTTTACTTGTTTTTCTAACAATGACAGTAATGGTACAAATGTTGACACCCTATCCCCTGAATACTGTGCAATTACAACCCTTACTACAGACATTAAGTACCAACTAAAATGGTTTCAGGAACAAAAACAGCAATTGGCTGATGTTTGGTGTTTGTGTGGAGATAAGAGACTAAGGCCCAGACTACCACCTAGATGGAAGGGTAGTTGTGCCCTTACCCGATTGCTGCTTCCCTTTTATATAGTTCCTATGAGTGATGAATCAATGAAACTACCAGGTAAATACTTTTTTAAACGAATTAAGCAAGAAACACCACAAAGGATCATTTGAGAACCGAGTGTATATAGGTGTTCCACGAGGAGTTGCAGATGGAATTAAAGCGCAGAATCAAATAACAGCAGGACTCACCTCACTCTTCATATGAGTCCAGCCCAAAAAGAACGTCGACTGGATAAACTCCATCTACTACAACCAGCAAAGGTTTGTGAATTACACCGGAGATGCTATCAAAGGTATAGCAGCACAATTGGACGCCACCTCTTTGACAGCGTGGCAGAACCGTATAGTGTTGGATATGTTGCTGGCAGAAAGGGGCGGGGTATGCAAAATGTTCGGCACCTTCTGCTGCACTTTTATTCCAAACAATACGGCACCTGATGGAAGTATCACCAAGGCCTTACAAGGCCTACAAATGCTATCTGAAGAATTAGCTGAGAACTCTGGTGTAGAGAACCCCCTGACGAGACTTTTTGAAAAATGGTTTGGTAAATGGGATGATCTTGCAAAAAGTTTGCTTATCTCTATTGTCATGGCAGCCGCAGTTCTTACATTGTGTGGATGTTGCTGCATTCCCTGTATTAGGGGAATTCTTCAAAGACTGATTGACACATCTTTAACAAAAACTATGCTTCTCCAGAGCGACACGGAACTATACTCAGGACCTGATGATGAATTTACAACTCTCGCTAAAGACTTATCTGTCTAAATGATAATACCTGGTAAAAATAAAAGAAACTGGATATTTGAAGTATTGACATTATTAGTATAAAAGGGGGGAGATATTAGAGAAATTATACTTTAAATGTCAGTTATGAAAGACGCCATTTTGTTTATCATGGCCTAGAAATAAGCTATGAATCTAGGAATAAGTTAAAGACTAGTAATAAAATGGAGTCAGCAATATAATATGCTTAGATATGCAGTTTTCTGAATATATCCTGTATTTTTGTGTTGGCTTGGGGAGTTTTCAAGTCAGTATCCTGTAACGATTGTTAGATGAAGATAACAGTCTGTAACAGACACTTCCACCTTTCCTGTTCTGTCCAGAATAAAGTTGAAAATACATTAAGACAGGAAAGGGGGGTGTCCAGGGCTTATAAAAAAGACACGTACCACAGTATTTTCCTTAGAAATGACGATGACAGCATGAAGATGTAATGCTATTCATTTCTCTTGCATATGCAATAAATATTACCTTGATGCCCGAGGACGGTCTGAGATGGTGAATTACCGTATTTATCGGCGTATAACACGCACTTTTTTCCCCTTAAAATCAGGGGAAAATCGCGGGTGCGTGTTATACGCCGATCCAATGCGATCCTGACCTGTCAGAATTAAAAAATCGCTGACCGCGATTTGAAAATGGCGCCGCCGGCGCCGAAATACACAGTGCCGGTCCTCGGCTCTTCTCGGCGGCTTTCGGTTTCACTCGAGCGCCGCCCGAACCTAGCCGAGTATACTCGGCTAGTTTCGGATAGCTCCGCTCACCGTCCGAGTGGAACCGAAAGTAAACGAGAGCCGCCGAGAAGAGCCGAGGACCGGCTCTGTATTTCGGCGCCGGCGGCGCCATTTTCAAATCGCGGTCGGCGATTTTGAAGCTCACAGGCTTCAGCAAGGCTGGACTGGGGCAAGGCTGGACTGGGACAAGGCTGGACTGGACACTGGGGAAGGCTGCACTGACATGGCTGCACTGACATGGCTGCACTAGCAAGGCTGCACTGACATGGCTGCACTGACATGGCTGCACTAGCAAGGCTGCACTGACATGGCTGCACTGGCAAGGCTGCACTGGCAAGGCTGCACTGACATGGCTGCACTGGCAAGGCTGCACTGGCAAGGCTGCACTGACATGGCTGCACTGGCAAGGCTGCACTGGCAAGGCTGCACTGGGCAAGGCTGGACTGGGGCAAGGCTGCACTGAGAAGGCTGCAATGATGGGCATTTAAATGTAAGTTTTTTTCCCTTCAACTTCCCTCCTAAAAGTTTTTTTTCCTTAAAATTCCCTCCTAAATTGAGGTGCGTGTTATACGCCGGTGCGTGTTATACGCCGATAAATACGGTATTTCCCTAACAGCTACCAAATTTTATTTACAAAGAGTTGATGTGTGCCCTGGGGTACAAAGGCTTCGCAAATTCAAGCAGTTTCTCCAGCGTTGCCTTCCTCTTTATTTTGTTATGAGCCGAAATAAATGGAGATTTTTTTATATGAAAATACTTGCCTTTGTGTTTTTCTTCAAATAGGACAGTTTGTGAGTAGGCAGGCACATTTCAAAAATACAATGTCAAATTAACAAGGGACACCAACCAACCTCCTTGAGCTTTAAAAATACAAGATAATAATGTTGTTGTGGAAACTTATTTTATGGAGATCACTAGAAAAAAAATCAAAAATAATCACAAAAACAGGAGATCTTGATTAAAAAAAATGACTATAAAAAATAATTCTAAACATTATTATGTAGATCTGGCTTTAAAAACAAAAAAGATTTTTCAGGAGATGACAAGAAATAATAAAGAAATATGTTTGTCAGAACTCTGTGTGAATATCAGCAGAAAAACAAATTAATTCTTCTAGCATTATAAAGAACAAAAGAATGTGCTGCATTAAAAGATACAATAATTTGCAGCGTGACGAATGTGCTTTTCAGATGGAGGCAAGACTCGATAACTTATCTTGGGATCCAATTACCCGCCCAACTATCCGACTTGTATGGCAAAAATTACCTCCCGATCCTTCAAAATATTCAGAAAGACCTGAAGTCTTGGTTGACGGGCCTTTTCTTGTGGATTGGAAGCAGCATCAATAATTAAAATGAACATTCTACCAAGAATACTATATGTTCTACAGACAATTCCCATAAAACTGCCTCAGGCCTTCTTTGCCTCATACCGCAGAACCTGTACAGAATTTGTGTGGGGTAAATCACAGTCTAGACTGAGCTTTGAACAATTAACTCTACCCAAATTAAAAGGTGGCATAGGTTTTCCAGATATCGTCAAATACCATTGGGCATGTCAATTGACAAGAATTATAGACTGGAACGTCCATGCGCATACTAAGGCATGGATTAATATTGAACATGCGTTCTCCTCTATACTGGTCCGCCAACTTCCCTGGACAGCCTCAATACATGTTCCACTAGAGTGCAACCAACACCCTTTAATCAGCAACACATTACAAATTTTCAAAAAACTTGTCACCGATTTAATATGTCCTCTTCACTGGGAACACTGACTCCCATCCGTAACAACCCGGAATTCCCACTGGGTAAAGTTTACACTTTTCTTTCCAAGATCTGGCCCCATACCGATATGCGGGCGGAACACTTTTTCACCGGAGACACTTTTCTACCTCTGTCCACATTATACACGCAAATGTCCGGACAACTTCCTGTTCTGGACATATGTTCAACGCCGACACTTTCTTAATGACCCCCAGTCACGCTCAGAATTTTCGAGACAACGCATGCAGTTCAAAATGCTTTGCACCAACACAGAACCTCAATGTCATCTGATCTGAGCCATGTATTCCATCCTTATTTCGGACAACAACCCAAAATCCAATATAGCGAGTATTAAATGGGAAAAATAACTCTCAATTAACCTCTCCGAAGAGGACTGGGAAAAAATATATTCTTATATCCACAAGGGAACAATCAATGTATCTGCACAGGAAAATGGCTTTAAAGTATTTTCTAGACTCCCCTTAGACTACATAACATTTCCCCCACTAAACCCCCCAATTGTTGGAGATGTTCTGACAAGGACGGCTCACTTCTTCATATATGGTGGTCATGTCCCCTAATCCAAAACTTCTGGAGAGATAATCCACCACCTCACTGTTCAAATCACCACATTCCAGATAGAATTTTCCCCAACCCAATCGCTCCTAAATCACTCCTCCATCCCAAAAAAAGACTACCACTGCTCCCTATCTCTACACCTCTTGAACACCGCAAAAATGTGTATCTCAGTCCACTGGAAATCACCCAGTCCCCCTAGCATTGCGGAGTGGATCAGACATGTAAAAAGAGTAGCAGAAATAGAGGATCTGGTACACCAAGCCAAAGATACATCCACCAAATACCGAAAAATATAGGCTTCCTGGCATCACTTCCAAACGACTGCCGAATACTCCCAACTATTGTCTTAGCGATATCTGAAAACACACGATAACGGTGTGGAGGAGGAGGAAAAGATCTTCCCTTACCCCCATCTCCTCTCTCCCTCCACTACTTTTTTCTTTCAACACTCCTCTCATACCCACTTATTACAGTCCTGAACACTGCCACCCTCTGGAGACAGATGCTCTATTCGTCCCCCCATCCCTGGGTATTATACCTCTCCCAGCTGTCTCTCTGTATTACCTATACCCTTTCCAACGAGGTACCTCCTCAGCGGAAGACACCCCCCACCCAATCATTTTTTCATGACGGACTCTCTATACCACCCCCCTTAAGAGTCTTATTCATTGACCAAGCCTGCTGGCCTCGCTTTTTCCCTGGGGATTGCTAGATGTCCGATTACCGCAATGCCACGGACAATTGGCTTATCTAAAAATAGCAGACCACAGACCCTAGGGAACCCCATGCAACCGCTAATGGACAGTATGAAATATCCTTAAGAGGACACCCGGTATAGGGTGCCCTCAACACTCCTTGGGACCCCTACCCTTGACCTCTATTAATATAGCAGAAGTACTTCATGGGTCTCAACACTGAAATGTAACGTTAGGGACACTACAGCACATTATGGATATGTATTACTTTTGAAGATGACATAACTAATTGTATATGTGTAGGTTCAATCACCCATAACGTTCATTATTTCTTGTTACACCTTACTCCAGTTTAATGTATAATCCCTTCTCTGCAGTTGGTTATCTTATGACAATACATTGTACTGCGTTCTATGTATATCTCATTTCTGTGCTGTTCATGTAATCACTTTTTTCATACAATAATCATTGTTTTGGGAAAACAAAAAAATATTGCAGCTTACCAATCATTAGATGTGGTGGTTGTATTAGTTTTCCCCCTTTTTCACCTGGTGATCTGGCTAGTAACACCTCTTCTGTTTTAGAGTGCTCCCACTCTGGATGAAAGGGCATAGGTGGCACAGCAGACAGAAAAATTGTTAATCTGGGGGGAGGGTAGTGTTACATGTACTAGCAAATTTCGATACACTAACAAACTAAACCCAAACTCCAGCTCACACAGCAATTACACAAGCAGTTACAGCAACAGTTTTTTTTATCATTTTGGTAAGGTTTCACAGGTATAAAAAAAAAAAAATTGGTCAATGTAAGCACCACTGTGAGTTGTTTATCTGAACATTCCTAACTGATACATTAGAAGGACAGCATGTTCTGTTGAAAATCAACAGACTTACTTGCCAGATCACCAGGTGAAAATGAAAGAAAGACTACAAAAAGTAAACTAATACAGCCATCACATTTAAGAATTAGTAAGCTGTAATATAATAAATGTTTGATTTGGGGTTTAATACCACTTTAACTCCCTACAATCAGGCCCAGATTTACTCCCTTTGCCGCCCCAAGGCCAGGTCCTTCAATGCCGCCCCCGCCGCCCCCCCCCCCCCCCACACACACACACACACACACAACCATTTTCGTCCTTTATCGATGACTGCTATAATAGATCAATTAAAAACGTATCTCTACACACACAAGAACACTGAAAATAACTGGCTTTAATTGTACAGACTGAAAATACTCTGTAATGCAGAAAATGTCTATAATAATAATACAGTGCACAGTGCAAATCCTAACCAGTACTGCATTTTTTATGATAAATAATAATGATAATAATAGAGATCAGATCCCAGGCAGCATTGCAGGACAGTCCAGCTGTTTTGCACTAAGCCACAAACACACTGACAGCCCTGATCTGTGCCCTTATTGTCACACTCCACAAAACAGCTGGGCTGACAGTCTACAGCACTATGACATCACAATGCCTAATAACAAAAAGTAAAAAAATAAAATCTCCAACACAATGCACCTACAAACTACACTGCACAATGTTGCATAGAACGCAACACAAAACCCAAAAGCAACACATGAAGGAATTTCAAAGGGTGCAAAGCAACATAAATTGCAACACACACACACAAAAAAACTCCTGCACCCTCCAGCTCCCCCCTCTCCCTTCTCCTGCCCAAATTCTGCAGCCTAGATCTGGCGATTAGCAGCAAATGATGGCAGAAAAATGCATGAAAATGGAGGCAGCAGTGAGCTCTGGACTTGTGTCACACAGCTCAGTCAGTTTTGATGAAGTTAGAAACACCTTCCTATGGAACATTTAACCCCTTGATCGCCCCCTAGTGTTAACCCGTTTCCTGCCAGTGACATTTATACAATAATCAGTGGCTATTTTTAGCTCTGATCGCTGTATAAATGTCAGTGGTCCCAAAAAAAGTGTCAAGTGTCCGATCTGTCTGCCGCAATCCCACTAAAAATCGCTGATCACTGCCATTACTAGAAAAAAATAAAAATAATACAAATGTCAAATCTATTCCCTATTTTGTAGACGCAGACGCTATAACTTTTTTTTATTTTTACCAAAAATATGTAAAAAAAATACATATTGGCCTAGACTGATGAAGAAATATATATATATTTTTTTGGGATATTTATTATAGCAAAAAGTTAAAAGAATTGGTTGTTTTTTTTCAAAATTTCGTTCTTTTTTTGTTTGTAGCGCAAAAAACAAAAACCGTGACCAAATACCACCAAAAGAGAGCTCCATTTGTGGGGAAAAAAAGACGTCAATTTTGTTTGGGTACAAAATCACACGACCGCGCAATTGTCAGTTAAAGAGATGCAGTGCCGTATCGCAAAAAATGGCCTGGTCAGGAAGGGGGTAAATCCTTCCGGGGCTGAAGTGGTTAAACCACCGAATCGGCTCACCATCATCAGTTCCCATCAATGCAGCCTCACTAGTGCAGACAGTGCTCATAAGTGCAGCCTGATCAGTGCCCATCCATGCCGCCTTCCCATTGCAGACAGTGCCCATCAGTGCCTTCTGATCAGTTCCGCCTCACCCATGCAGACAGTGCCCATAATTGCAGCCTAATCAGTGCCGCCTGCCTCACCAGTGCCCATCATCAGTGCAGCCTGATCAGTGCCCATGGAATGTGGGGGGTCAGCTGGGGGTGTGTCAGGGTCTGTGTTACAGCTAGGTACTTACTCTCCTTGCAGGGTCTCTTCGGAGGGAGTGAAAAATCTCAGTCACTTCTTGTCTCTGCCTCTCCTCAAGTCCCAGCTCACAACTGCTCAGGTCACGTGTGACGTGCCGGCTGCCTCTGAGGCTCCTGGGAGGTGGGAGTTGTAGTCTGTTGCGCTGCTGAATTCCTCCCACCGCCAGGAACTTCAGTGAGGCCAGACTACAACTCCCAGAGTGCAGCGCAGCAGCCAATCAGCGGCACGCCCCCGGCCCAGCCCGCCCCTGCTCGCCCCTGCTTGCCAGGACTTAGAAACTTTATGTTAGTGCGGGGGGGGAGAGGCGGCCGAGAAGTCGCCGCAGGAGCGGCGCCGCCCCCGCACTACTGCCGCCCCGAGGCCTGGCCTCGGTGGCCTTGTGAGGAATCCGGCCCTGCCTACAATGTATTTAGCACATCTGGAGAAAATTGTTTTTAATTAACAGACATTCAACACTGTCATGCCTTTACCCAGCCCTCTTATCATACCTCCTAACTACAGAACTATTTAATCATAGAAACACCCCTCAGAGGAGCTGCTAAATTGTTTCATGATTTCTCTGTACACCTGAAGATGACATATCTTGCTCACCCAGCACTTACCGATACACCTTGAAGTATTTCAACAAATTGATTAAGCCAAACATAGCCTAAAAAAGAGATGACAAGCAAGTGTACTTATACAATCAATAAGACAATAATGTTATTCTGAAAGATATGGTTAAACACCTGTAGTATTCTGACTAACGGTAATTAACAGAACGTTTTATCAAACTGTTTCTTGTATTTCATGTTGAAACTACTTATGACAGGTTGTGGTTAAAAACACTGGACTTACTCACTCCCCCTCCCATACAGAAACCTGCTGAGTTCCTCTTTTTGTGCAAGGAAAACGAAAGTTTTACATAAGGTTTAAAAATGTTTTGCAGAACTGTCTGGTTTAGCATGTGTAGGTTGATTTTAGGTTGATTTTTAAAAGGTTAGAATGTTTTGTATAACGGAAGTGTACCGCCTGTTCGCTTGTGACGCAATATGCTGAAATTATATGTACACTGTATGAGCTGTATTTTACACACTTGACATATAGACACGAGTCGGTCAAGCATGCCCACTTTTTTTTGGCCAAAAAGGTGGAATAAATCTGAGAACTAGAGTCCTGTGTCCGGCAACGTCATTGACCGATATTCTGCCTTAAATCTGCTACTTCAATTGAAAAAAACAAAGGAGTTGGGCAGAAAATCAAATGCAGGTGATGTCCAGGTATTTTAACACCCGACAGATTAAAAAAGCTTAAAAACATTTGACCTAAAGAGTTAAAGAACAGTCGGCCAATTAATAAAACAGCCTAACACTATAGGCTAAAAACATTTGACCAAAAGAGGGAATAACATAAGGGAGACCTGAATTGTGTGCAAAGTGTATTGAGATTCCTGTCCACAGCCAAAGGCCACTGTTTCTCTCAGGGCAAGTCCAGTCACCTCTGCAGTGGGGGCTGTTTTTACTATGTCTGTTGCCAACATTAGCTTTGTGATCTTCAAGCTCTGCTGGAGGCCCATGCATTTCACAAATCCTAACATCTACCTGGGTACTATGGTCATGCATGAGCACAAGACTTGGTGGGAGTAGCAAATGACTGAGAGAAGGCAGACTTGTCAGGTTTCCATTCCTCTCATGGTGGTACAAAATAAACAAGTATGCTGGGAGCATGCCCAGTGTCCTAATGACAGCTTACGAAAGCTGTAGGTATTTCATACGCATCCATACTAGCTGGTGGAAACAGCCCCCTTCCAACAGTTCATGGTCTGTAATGCTCCAGGGTGGCAGGTACCCAGCCACCTTTACTTTTTCCAGAAGGCTATCCCTGCCCATCACATGAGAAAAGCATGTCTCTGTTGCTGGACCATGTTGTCTGCTACAGGGTAGACGTGACCACCAACAGTTTTATAAAAAAGGGAAAGACCCACAGATATCTGCCCCGTCCCTCTAGGGCAATGAGTGCAGGATACATTAGTAACCCTTCTTTCTCATTCTCAAAAAATTTCAAACCTACTAAAGACACCTAGGGTTTAATTTACTAAAACTGGAGAGTGCAAAATCTGGTGCAGCTGTGCATGGTAGCCAATCAGCTTCTAACTTCAGCTTGTTCAATTATGGTTTGACAAAAGACCTGGAAGCTGATTGGTTTCTTTGCACAGCTACACCAGATTTTGCACTCTCCAGTTTTAGTAAATCAGCCCCTAGTGTCAATCATATCATTCAGCAATGTAGTTCAGTGGTCAATCACGATGACCGGCTGGCCAATGATGGTGCTCCACTACACTACTGCCACAAAAATGACAGATCCCTGGCTACTGTGCTAATGTAAACAAAGCAAATGTTATATTCCACCCAGCCTTATTCTATACATTGTGCTGTATATTCCCTTTTCTGTACCAATTTTCCAGACCCCAGACAGTGGCTGCCTATCTTTTTTTTTTTTTTTACCTTTAACTGCATTACAACATTTTAATGGTTCTAAAGTCAGAAGGTTTTTTATCTTAATGCATTCTTTGCCACAGAAAAACATTCTGTGTGCAGCAGCCCCTCTAATATTTACCTGAGCCCCATCTCGATCCAGCGTTGTTGTACGAGAGCCTCTGCTGTCCGGGACTCTCCCTCCTGATTGGCTAAGACAAAGCAGCGGATGCCATTGGCTCCTGCTGCAGTCAAAGTCAGTGAGCCAATGAGGAGAGAGAGAGGGGGTGGGCCCAAGCTGCTTGCTGTGGGGTCACCTGGCAGAAGGGAGGGGCCAGAAGCACTGGCGAAGATCTGGACTCCTCTGTGCAAAACCACTGCACACAGCAGGTAAGTATAACATGTTAGTTATTTTTAACCAAAAAAAAAAAAAAGGCTTTAATATCACTTTAACTGTAGTGAAGTAGTGAGACTATTTCTTTTCAGTCAGCTCATTCCAGTCCGGTTCAGTCATGTGTTATCCAGTGTCAACCAGTGGCAGCTGCAAGGGAGAAGAGATGTTTGACACAGCTAGGAATGCCTGGGAGTATTGACGTCATCCATATCGTCCATCCCTTGCTGACGCTTCTTCCTCTCCCCTGCAGCCTCTGCAGACTGACACAAGGGAGCCGGATCATGTAATCGGACCAGAGCAGGCTGAAAATAGGTAAGTATTTACATCTTTCTTACAGATGTTAGTAAGCAATGTTGGAGGGAGCATTTTATAGGAGTAGATAAACTTAGGCCAGAATTCCACTTTAAGTAAAAGGCTGCTGTCGTCAATTTTAATTCACGTCATGCAGTTTCAGTGTTTATTTAGGTCACCAAGGGGGTTGGGAGAATTGAGGCATGCATTATTCATGTTTGTTATTGAGTAGACACAATTCAGGAAATAATACTCCTTTAGTAGAGAAACAAAACACAATTCAGAGCAAGGAATAGAAACTGAAACCAGCATCAAAACAGACGACTCTCTAAAGGGAAATTAATGTATTTTTTCAGTGACATTTTTAGGGTTACTGTTGCAATAATTTACTTGATAGTGTAGATATAACATTTTGGGGGCTTATAAAGCATTAGAGGGCAGATTAAAGAGGTTGTAAACCTCAGGGAAAAAAAAACGAAAAGCCAAAACAAAAACCCTGCAAGACAAAGGCATAATGAATTAGTATAGTATGCATCACATACTAGATCATTATGAAATACATACCTTAGATCGAAGCTGTTGCAGCGGTCCCTGCACACCACTGAGACGGCTGACATTTTACCCATTCACGACACGGGCTCAGAAGGAATGGCACCCATGGGCCGTTCCTTCACAGCGCATGTGCCAGTGATGTTTAGAGTGTGCAGGGATGTTAGGATTCAGTAGGTGATGCTAACAAATAGAGCACTGAGCTGACAAGACTTCAGCCGACCATACATGGCTCTGCCATTTACACATTTGAGGTGGATTCTGGAATCCTTCCCGCTGTGTCATTGTATTGTGACAGTGGAGGAGTCAGCTGGACAGAATATCAGAATAGACCGATAAGAACTGCAATCTATTGGCTGCAATGCTGATCAGGGTAAAGTTTTCCAGCAAGCCTGTTTATGAGCAGTCAATCAGTGGACTGGCCACAGATTGATCAAAATTTGTCTGGTCCCTGCCTGACTAGCTGAATTTTGATCCATACATGGCCACTTTAAAGTGGAGGGCCACCCTAAAATAAAAAATTGCATGAAAAATCGTAAAATAATTAAAAAAAAAACATTTGAAAAAAAAAATGTTTTTAAACTTACCTGAACCCTTGTTGCTAGGCAGTCTTTCTAATCTGCCTCTTCCTATTCCGCGGCATGTCCTGCTCCTCGGTGAGCGGCCCCGTTGCCTTCTGGGAACTGTGTGTGTTCCCAGAAAACCACGGGGCCATACACAGAGCGCCGCGCCACTCGCAGTGAAGCCGCAAGGCTCCACTGCCTGTTTCCCTTACTTAGGATGGCCGTGCCGGGACCCGAGAGCCGAGGGACGAGTCGGCCTCGGGCGGCCGACATCGCGGGCACCCAGGACAGGTAAGTCTACTTATTTAAAGTCAGCAGCTACAGTGTTTGTAGCTACTGACTTTAAAAAAAAATTATCCTGGCCAGAATCCCGCTTTAAGCAGTCCATAGATACATAATTTGTTTTGTTCAACCACCCTTGAAAAAGTCACGTGTGTTGTGACACAACACGTTGGGAGGAGTCGGGGTGACGTCACTTCTGATCACAGCAGTGACCATAAGTTCCCATTCAAACACGCTGTTTTTATGCAAGCTGCTGTTTTTTGCTGTATTTATGCTTGCTGCTGGCTTTTTTTTGCTATTTTAGATGTTAACTGCTACTTTTAAATAAAATATATCTAATTTAAACTACTACACTATGGAGATTTTTGTATCCTATATTTTATATCTTGAGTCTGGAGGAGCACTGGAGAGAGGTTGCTGTGGAGCATAGACCATACAGAAAAAAAGCCGTTTAAAGCTGCAGCTGTTCCATGCCCTGCTGGAATATCCATAACAGAGAGGAAGGAGGCACAGTTTGCCATGAGTGACCCTTTTGATGTGTGACTAGACCCATTGGGGTCTATTTTGGAGGTGAGATGCTAGAAGCACATTGGGTGTGGATTGCTTAAAGGGATCTGCAAGTTATCATTACATTCAATCCCAGTTTTGCACTTGGACACTTTTTCCTCCGCTCCCCTTCCTTTTTTGCACTAATTTGCACAGCTGAAGAGACTATGAATTATTTATGAAAATGTATGCATAGATTCTGTATATTTTGAATTATCCATTTATTGCACATTTGCACTTGTGATTCTATATTAGCACCATTACATTTTATTGGCACTTTATACAGGTTTAAGTATATATATAGCACTTTATATTTTGTTGTATTTTATTGGGCATTTTAGAGTGTACATATATAGTGCTGCTTCACTTGACTGCTATTTTAAATGTTCTATAGTGTGTATCCAGGTTTAGACACGAAGGGATGAAAGGTATCTTTACTCATGTTCTTAGAGGTGCAGTAACTATCACTCAACCAGGTGTTCCAGAGCTGATGAGGTTGTTCTTGGAATCAACCCAAACTAACAAGTGGCTCCTTTGGGGGTAGCGCCCCCAAGTGTATAGAAAAGTGAAATGCAGGTCAGGAGGAAATCAACTGCAGGTCAATATATCTGTCAATGAATTTTGAAAGATTTTAGAGGAATTTTATATTGATGTCAAAGCCATGCTATTGACAGTGTAACAGGTAAGGTGCCATGCCTAAAGTGGTGAATCCAAAAATTTCTACATTTCATAAAATAACAAAATTATGGAACAGCAAGCATGTAAAGATGTGAAAGCTGCATAAAAATCGAAGTTAGACTTACCGGTAACTATTTTTCTAGGAGTTTTCCAGGACAGCCTCTGAGATATAGGGCTCCTCCCTCCGGGACAGGATACACATTCACCCAAATGGTTAAAAGGCGGTCCTCCAGGCCTTCCCCTTCACTTTCCACAACAACCGCCAGAAGGCTCTGAAAGACATAACACACTGGCATAACATTAGTATGTACCAGCTATAAAACTCTGGGTGGGAAACCAGGCTGTCCTGGAAGACGAGTTACCGGTAAGTCTAACTCCGGTTTTCTCTTCCAGGACAGCCTCTGAGATGATAAGCAAGAAACTTACTCTGTTAGGGTGGGACCACTGCCTGGAGGACCTTTCGCCCAAATGCCTGTTCTTTATCAGCAACCAGGTCCAAGCAATAATGCTTTGCGAACGTAGCTGGACCACATCGTTGCTCTGCAGATTTCCATCAGAGTGGCACCGGCTTTCTCTGCCCACGAAGTTGAAACCGCCCTTGTTGAACATGCCTTAACTAGAGGCACTTGCCTCCCTGCCAACCTGTATGCCTCTAAAACTGTCATCCTTATCCATCTGGCGATGGTGAATTTTGACGCTTTAAATCCTTTGCATGATCCCGCAAAATTCACGAACAAAGATTCTGACTTCCTGAAGTCTTTGCTGATATCTAAATAAACTAAAAGGCTACGCCTGATGTCTACTAAACTGAATTCTCCTTCCTCACCGACCTCTGAGGAGGAGTAAAATGTTGGCAGGATAATGTCTTGAGTTCTATGAAAAGTAGAAGAAACTTTGGGGAGGAAACTAGGATCTGTTTTAAGCACAACCCTATCCTCTAAAATCAACAAAAATGACTCTCTAATCGAGAGCGCCTGTATCTCACTCACTCTTCTGGCTGAGGAGATTGCAATCAAAAAAGCTGTCTTTAGAACCACCCACTTAATATCGGATTTTTCCAGAAGTTCAAAGGGACTCTTTGTAAGTGCACAGAGGACCAAGGATAGATCCCAGGAGGGACAAACTCTGACCTTCACTGGCCTGGACCTGGAGAGAGCCCTAAGAAACTCTTTACAAAATGATCCTGCTGCAGGGGAGACCTAAAGAAAAACGCTCAAGGCGGCAGCCTGAATCTTCAGGATGCTAATAGAAAGACCTAATTCCATTCCTGCCTGGAAAAGGTCCAACACTGCTGGAATTCCTGGTTCTACCTGTCCCTGCTCCGCTAACAAGGAATTGAACTTCTGCTGATCCAGACCCTGCTGGCTGCCATCCCAGCACTGCAGAAGGAGAGCCTATAACGGGCACTGGTGAAACCTTGCCCAAGGGACTGCTGGAAAACAGGATGTCATTAACCCTATCACTCTCATGACATCTCTGACATGGGCTTCCTGATTGGTCTGAAGCTGCGCTACCGCTAGACCCACTTTCTCTATCTTCTCTGATGGGAGAAAGACCTTCCTCTCTATTGAAGAAATCCTGTATCCCAGGTACTGTACTTCCTGGGTTGGAATCAGCTGGGACTTGTCCCGATTGATCAACCAACCAAGAGAACGCAGGAAAAGTTGTGCCTCCTGTAAGTTCTCTTTTAGCTGCCGACTGGGCGACAAACAGAAGATCGTCCAGATAGGGGATCACTGTAATGGCCCTGACGCGCAGTGGAGCTAGGGCCTCTGCCAGGACCTTTGTGAAAATCCTCGGAGAGGATGCTAGTCCAAACGGTAATGCCCTGAATTGGAAGTGGAGAACTTCTGAATTCACCCTGACTGCTAGTCTGAGGAATTTCTGGAAATCCCGATGTATTGGCACATGCAAATATGCGTCCCTGAGGTTGATCGTCGCCATATAACAATCGGCAAACAGGAGATTCGTTACCGTGAAGACTCCATTCTGAAACGCTTGTATCTGATAAACTTGTTCAGGGGGCGGAGATTGAGAATCAACCTGAACTTGCCTGACAGCTTTCGGACTATGAACACATGGGAGTATACGCCCTGGCCGTGTTCCGTATGTGGTACCCGGCTGATGACCTGTTGACCCAACAGCTCCCCCAACAGCAAACTCAGAGCTCCTGCTTTCTCCTGGTCTCCGGGTAACGGGGTGACTAAAAAGGTGGGCAGGGGAATGGCATTGAACTCCAAGCCGTAGCCTTTTTCTATTAACTTTAATAAGTAGTCCTTTTTAACAAATTTCTCAGTGCAGCACAAGAAAATTAAAGATATCATATTTAGACATTGGAAAGTTCTTAAAAACTACCACATATTAGGTCCTTTGCTTCCGGAACGTGGAGGGGTAATATATAGAGGGGCTCCCTCTATAAGAAGTCAGATTGCTCCCAATATTATTGACCCTCCAGTTACCCGGCCCTTCTTCCACAACATGAAAGGTTTTTTCCCCTGTCGCAAATGTACTGTATGCTTACATAATGATAGTGGAAGGAGGAGAACCGAAACCTTTGTCTCCACATCCACAGGGAAAGAATATTCAGTTAAGCATTTTCTGACATGCCAAACAAGGTATGTTGTCTATTTAATCACGTGCCCATGCAGGAAACAGTACGTGGGCCGCACTGTACGTACCTTCTCCGTGAGGGTAAATGAGCATATAACCAACATAAAGATGGGTCGTACAAACCACAGTGTCCCTAAACACTATCTTCTGTGTCACAATCAAAATCCAGCAGGGACTAAGTTCCAAGCCATAGATAAGTTTGTTCCACACTGGAGGGGCGAGTCTCTTAAGAGGGGTGTTTCAAAGTTAGAGGCCTTCTGGATACACCAGCTTAAATGTTATTTGCCATACGGCCTCAATATTGATTGGGATATAAATGCATTTATTAACCAATCTTAGAATGCTCCATCTGTCTCCTCTCTCTGCTAGTCCCCTGGGGTTTAGAAAGGAGAAGGATTACTGATTTTGGTACAAATTTTTGTAGATTCATGATCTATATTTTTAGTATAAATTTCTGTAGACTTATGACCCATTGTTGTGAAGTAATAGACGTCTGTTTGTTAAAATATTCAGATACATGGATGGGACTATTTATGTTCTATTTTAGATTTATAGCCATACTAGACGATTTACAACACTGCAACACCTTAACACTGTTGATGTTATGTGAAGTTAACTACTCTAAATTTGTCCTTAGCTAGTGCTATTGTCCTTGTGGAGAATAGCTTGATTGTCTTACCATCTTTTTAATTCCCCCCAAATTAGTTTTTGATATCTGCTTAATATTGTAGCTCACTTCTGAAGCTTGAACCGCATTTGCGTTCCAAGGTTCTAATGTTTACTTCCTGTTTTTACCAGCCATTTCGGAGTGATTCCGACTGACGTCATGCGTAGCTCACGAGGGGTTGGGCACACTGACGATCATGACTGGCAGCTTAGACGTGACCAGCCCCGCCTTCTGTGTAATCACGTGACCATGTGACAATTCTCAGACGGCAGCCCTGATTGGCGGTAAGTCTGCTGTTTTCACGTTCACGTGAAGGGGACGTGACAGAGAGCGTCCACGCGGAGCTTTATGGTGGCAACCTATAGGTTAGCCAGACCGAGGCTTGGCTGTCTCTATCTCAATTTGTCTATTGATACCTGCTGACATACCCATTGACGCCATCTTTTACAAACCCGGAAGTTGCGCTTCACATGGCGCAAACAGGTGTCCAAGGTTTGTTATCATTTTTCATATATATATAGGCATAGCAGTGGCAGACAGGCATACACCCCAGTTGAAGTCCATGCGGATGAAACGCGTCAAAAAAAAAAAAGGGTTTGATATGCCTGTTATGCCACGATTCATGAAAGCGCTTTTTTACTACTTGTCTATACCTGGTCCTCATTTGCCTTAGGAGCCTGTCACGGACTAATACTCACCGAGGCCGAGATGCCAAGAGCGGCTTACCCTTGCGACCACGCGCACCCAGACCCCCGAAGTGGGTACAGAGAGCTGGGGGCACGCGGAGGCACAGGCTTCCGGTAGGCAGGAGATCTGTAGATGGAAATCTGGTGCACTGGAATCCGTATGGGGAACCAATGGTCCGGACCGGGTATCAGGCAGAGGCAAGTCCGTTTATGCAGGCAGAGGTCAGGGTATCAGGCAATTAGCAGAGGCAAAGTCCGTTATACAGGCAGAAGTCAGGGTATCAGGCAATCAGCATAGGCAAGTCCGTTATACAGGCAGAGGTCAGGGTATCAGGCAATCAGCATAGGCAAAGTCCGTTGTACAGGCAGAGGTCAGGGTATCAGGCAATCAGCATAGGCAAAGTCCGTTGTACAAGCAGAGGTCAGGGTATCAGGCAATCAGCAGAGTAGAGGTTAAACAGGCCAGAGGTTTGGTACACTTAAGCAGACAGGTTTACACAGGATAACTGGGAACAAGAGATCAGGGGAGAGCTGACAACGAACCAGCAACCCGACTGGGCGCTGGCACCGTCAGAAATAGTCTCCCCCCCGGCGAGCGCGTCAGTGTGACGCGCTACCGGGTACCCGCACGGGCGACGGCGCGCACACGGGGACCGCGGTGCACCCGCGCGCGCCGCACCATCAGGCCACGGATGGGTGTGCGGCGAAGCGCCGGTCCGCCGCGTATGCGCACCGGAGCCCGACGATCGGAGACGCTCCCGATCTCCTGACAGTGCCCCCCTCCTAAGGGCGGACACTGAATGCCCAGGCTAGCCATCAATTCTGGATGATCTTGGTGGAAGGTTTGGATTAGCCGTGGAGCATGCAGGTTCCTAGCGGGTTCCCAAGAATTATCTTCTGGTGGGTAACCCTTCCACTGGATCAGATACTATAGTTGCCTGCCCCTCTTTCTGCAGCTCAGGATGGACTCCACCTCGAACTCATTTTCGCCATCCACTTTGATTGGCGGAGGAGGAGGCTCTCTTCTTCCCGGAAAAGGGCTAGGCACCACAGGCTTCAATAATGATACGTGGAAGACAGGATGAATCCGATATGTCTTGGGCAGTGCTAGCTCAACAGCCACAGGGTTAATGATTCTCTTGACTTGGAAAGGACCAATGAACTTGGGTCCAAGTTTTCGAGATGGCAGCGGTAATTTAAGGTTAGCGGTGGATAGCCAGACCTCTTATCCTAAGTCAAACTTTGGGTTCGCCCTTCTGCCCCGATCGTACTGTTTCTTGTAGGCTTCTTGCGCCTTGTGTAACATATCTTGGATTCTCTGAAAGTTGGATTGCAACAAAGTTATCCTGTCCTGGACTGCAGGGACTGTCATTTCGGGGACATCGTTAGAGAAGAACGTGGGATGGAACCCAAAATTTGCCCAGAAGGGTGTTTGGTTGGTAGAGGCATGAATTGAATTATTATACGCAAATTCAGCATAGGGGAGAAGACTCGCCCAATCATCCTGGGAACCTGAGCAAAAGCAACGGAGGTATTGCTCCAACGTTTGGTTTGTCCTCTCCGTTTGACCGTTGCTTTGGGGGTGATAAGCTGAAGAGAGACAAACTTTGATGCCCAGGGATTTGCAGAGTTCCTTCCAGAATTTGGACGTAAATTGCACGCCCCTATCCGACACAATGCTCCTTGGTACACCATGGAGCCTAACGACCTCTTTCAGAAAAACATTGGCTGTCTACGGTGGAGGGAGTGCCCCTCATAGGTAAGAAATGGGCCATCTTGGAGAGACGGTCGATAACGACAAGAATGGTAGAAAAATTTTCTGAGGTTGGTAGATCGACAATAAAATCCATGGACACATCAGCCCATGGCCGTTCCAGGATGGGTAATGGTTTGAGCAAGCCCCAGGACCTAGTGTTTTGGCCCTTGTTCCGCTGGCACAGAGAGCAGGACGCCACATACTCCTTACAGTCTCGTCTCCATCCAGGCCACCAGAAAGAGCGAGAAAGTAGCTCAGACGTCTTCTTAATTCCGAAGTGTCCTGCCATCTTATGGTCGTGACACATCTTAAGGGTTAAGGGCCGTGTCACTTGCGGTACGAATATTTTTCTCCGAATCCAAAAAAGATCCTCATATTTCCTCAAGGAGTGTACTACTGGTTCAGTACACGAGCTAGATGAGGATCTAATGGATGACATTAAGTCCGCCTGAGTTAATCCAAGGAAGTTTTGCGGAGAGAGGATCGTGCTTGGTGCTGATGCTTGAGAGTCTGCGGAGAACATCCGAGAGAGTGCGTCGGCCTTCCCATTTTTTGCTCCAGGTCTGTAGGCTATATGAAAGTTGAAACGGGAGAAGAAGAGGGCCCAACGGGCTTGGCGGGGTTTTAGTCGTCTTGCTGTTCGGAGGTACTCTAGATTTTTGTGATCCGTAAAGATCATAACCGGGTGTATTGCACCCTCCAGCAAATACCTCCACTCCTCTAAAGCGAACTTTATGGCCAGCAGCTCCCTGTCACCCACATCATAGTTGAGTTCCGGTGGACTGAGTTTCCTGGAAGCGAAGGCTACAGGATGTAGAATGGCCTTAGGTCCGTGTCTCTGGGAGAGAATTGCTCCAGTTGCGATCTCTGATGCGTCTACCTCTAGTATGAAAGGTTGAGTCAGGTCAGGATGACAAAGAATCGGGGCGGAGCTGAACAACTTCTTTAATTTTAAAAAAGACTCTTGAGCGGCTGGGGACCACTGGAAAGAACTGTGTTGCCGGGTTAGTTGGGTGATGGGTGCCACAATAGCAGAGAATCCAACAATAAATTTTTGATAGAAGTTAGCGAACCCGATAAACCTCTGTACCCCTTTCTTGTTAGATGGAGACGGCCACTCCTGAATTGCCTGAATCTTCTGTGGGTCCATTGCAACCCCATTGGTTGAAAAGGATAAACCCCAGAAATTGTATGGTCGACTTTTCGAATTCGCATTTTTCAGCTTTCAGGTATAGCTTGTGCTGTCGAAGTATGGTAAGAACCTTCCTTACGTGTCCTTTGTGTATCTCCAGAGTGGGGGAAAAGATAAGAATATCATCCAGGTATACAACAAGGAAATCATCCAGGTATTCTCGGAATATGTCATTCACCAGGTGTTGAAAGGTGGCCGGGGCATTACAGAGTCCGAAAGGCATCACTAAGTACTCGAAATGCCCGAATCTGGACCTAAAAGCTGTCTTCCACCTGTCCCCAGACTTGATCCTGACGAGATTGTAGGCCCCCCGGAGGTCAAGTTTAGAGAACACCTTAGCCGGTCGGAACCGTTGGAATAGCTCGGGAATGAGTGGTAGGGGATACCGGTTCTTAACAGTGATATTGTTGAGCTGCCGATAATCTACACAGGGTCTCAAGGTACCATCCTTCTTCCCAACGAAAAAGAAACCTGCTCCAGCAGGTGAGGATGAGGGACGGATGAAGCCTTTCTTGAGGTTTTCGTCTATATATTGTTTAAGAGCTCCTAGCTCGGTTTCTGAGAGAGGGAATATCCGACCGAACGGGATCTCGGATCCGGGCAGGAGGTCGATTGGACAGTCGTAGGAACGATGAGGGGGTAGGCGGTCAGCCATCTGTTTACTGAAGACCTCTTGAAATTCAAGATACTCGGAGGGAACATGTTGGAGGTTGCCTGGTGGAGCAGCAATCGTAGCACAAACTTTAGGAGCCGTGAGAAGACAATGTTGGGAGCAATACTGAGAAGGGAAGGATACCGCCTTAGTGCTCCATTTAATCTGTGGGTCGTGAGCCTGTAACCAGGGCAAGCCTAGTATAAACGGGGAAGATGGGTGAGTGAATCAGGTCGAGCCGCAAAAACTCCCGGTGGCCGGAATCAGTGGTTACCGGAATAGGTTGGGTTTCCTGGGTGATGGGTCCTGAGCGAGGAAGGGATCCGTCGGCCAGATGTACCCATAAACCCTGATCTTTGGTTTGCAGAGGGATGTTCAGACTGTGTGCCAAGGCAGAATCTATGAAGCAACTGCATGCTCCGGAATCAATGATGGCCTGCAAGCGGGTCTCCCCTCCCGGAAGCTGTAGGGAGATAAACAACATCACATAAGTCTTTGGGATACTATTGTTTGGAAAGTTCAATACATTTGGTAGAGAGGACTTACTGGGCCTGATCGGACAGCTGCGCAGGAAATGTCCCGCTCCTCCGCAGTAGAGACACAGGTTGGACTGACGTCTGCGTTGCTTCTCTTCAGAGGTTAGCGGACCCCGAACCAGGCCGAGCTGCATCGGTTCGACCTCAGGGACCGGTACAGCGACAGCCGTAGTTGAGGTCGGGTTCTGCGCTGAGTGGGGTCTTGGTAACGCCCAGGTGGGGCGTGGACCTTGGAAGCGCTCTGAGCGTCGCTCCCGCAGTCGCCTATCCAGTTTCGTAGCCGCTTGGATGAGTTCTTCCAGGGAAGCAGGGGTTTCCATCCTAGCTAACTCGTCCTTGAGTAACTCGGACAAGCCTTGGCGGTACTGGTAGCGTAGGGCCAGCTCGTTCCAATTTGTATCGGCCGCCCATTTACGGAATTCCACCGTATAGTCTTCGATGGGTCTTCTTCCTTGGGACAGATGGTGCAGGATGGCCTCAGCTGTAGCCATACGTTGCGGGTCATCATAGAGCTGGGACATACTCTCGAAGAAGGCCTCGATTGTATTCAGAACAGGACTGCTCTGTTCCATCAAGCCGTGGGCCCAAGCTTGGGGTTCTTCAGACAGTAGAGAAATCGCAAATCCCACCTTAACAATTTCTGAAGAAAAGGTTCTCGGTTGGAGGGCGAAGTAGAGGGAGCATGCATTTTTGAAGGCCCTAAACTTCTTGCGGTCCCCAGAGAACCGTTCCGGTGTGGGAACCCTGGGTTCCGGAAGTGCCATGACGACGGTGGGGTTGGCGGAAGCCTGAGGGAGCGAACCCCCGCTGCTGGGTGCGGGAGCTGTGGCTGCAGAGGGCAGTGACCCTGTGATCTGCTGAAGGCAGTTATCAATTTGGGTATAACCTTCCTGTAACTTTTGCACTGAATCGGCAAGAGTAGATACCTGTTGGCACAGGATCTCCAGAGGAGAGCGCGCTCTGTCGGCCTCGGACATCTGGCTGGTTCGTACTGTCACGGACTAATACTCACCGAGGCCGAGATGCCGAGAGCGGCTTACCCTTGCGACCACGCGCACCCAGACCCCCGAAGTGGGTACAGAGAGCTGGGGGCACACGGAGGCACGGGCTTCCGGTAGGCAGGAGATCCGTAGATGGAAATCTGGTGCACTGGAATCCGTATGGGGAACCAATGGTCCGGACCGGGTATCAGGCAGAGGCAAGTCCGCTTATGCAGGCAGAGGTCAGGGTATCAGGCAATTAGAGGCAAAGTCCATTATACAGGCAGAGGTCAGGGTATCAGGCAATCAGCATAGGCAAGTCCGTTATACAGGCAGAGGTCAGGGTATCAGGCAATCAGCATAGGCAAAGTCCGTTGTACAGGCAGAGGTCAGGGTATCAGGCAATCAGCATAGGCAAAGTCCGTTGTACAAGCAGAGGTCAGGGTATCAGGCAATCAGCAGAGTAGAGGTTAAACAGGCCAGAGGTTTGGTACACTTAAGCAGACAGGTTTACACAGGATAACTGGGAACAAGAGATCAGGGGAGAGCTGACGACGAACCAGCAACCCGACTGGGCGCTGGCGCCGTCAGAAATAGTCTACCCCCCCGGCGAGCGCGTCGGTGTGACGCGCTACCGGGTACCCGCACGGGCGACGGCGCGCACATCAGGCCGCGGACAGGTGTGCGGCGAAGCGCCAGTCCGCCGCGCATGCGCACCGGAGCCCGGCGAGCGGAGACGCTCCCGATCTCCTGACAGAGCCAGAGTGTTTTTATTGCAAGCTTTTAATAAAAGTTTTTCTGGAAGCAGATTCACACTATGTGGAGAATTTTTTTTCGTTTTTTACCTTGAGGGTTACACCTCTTCTGTGCCGATCTGGAATTGGACCTACCAATCATTATACAACACTGTATCGTGGAGATCCCAACGCAGGGTGACCCTGAGTAGGTGATTGGTGAGTGTTGTGGCCATCTTCCTATCAAGTCCGGATGTGGAGTCATATCCATTCTCTCCAGGCCAACCATCTTTACTCACCTCTTAAAGCCTGTCAGACTCTCACCCGCTGGCTAGTGAGTCCACCTGTTCCGGTAAGGGTGTTTTAACCTGTCTATACCTGCATTAAGAGCTCGAGTAGTATACCACTTCAGAGTTAGTGCTAGCCATGGATGATTGATACACTCTGCGGAAAGCTCCAAAAGTCAAGCTTCCATCAACCTTTGATGCATGTTTTGTGAACATTTATTGAACTCCTTATCATTTTGAATATAGTGCACATGTTTATTCTTACACTATTCACATGAATGCATAGTATACGAAGGTATCTCTTTTGCAGTTATCCTTTAATTTTATATTTTTTTGCACTAGTTTCTTGTCGTAATATTTCTGTGGAATATTTTTTATATACACATATTCCTTCATGGTCCCAGGACTTTTAGGAATTTTATGCACAATCCAAGTCTGTTTGGGTTCACAGACACATCTGTATTCTTAAATATAGTTTCACTATGTTTGTTTCACATCTTCTCACTGGAGACACATTTCAATAAAACTTTATTGTGCACTTTGACTTCCAGAAAATCATTCTGGTTTGTCTTGCCCAATAACGAACATCACGTTTTTTCAGCGCCACATTTTGTTATTTATATTTGCTCACAATTGGTCTGATTGTTATGTTGGCTGCTCTGTAATTTTTAGTTGGCGCAATATTTTCTTGATATTTATTTTAATATAAACGGGCTTGAAGTTGCGTTGGTCCATTGTGGGAGTAAGTCCCCCAACCTTCCTCCCACCGGAACACAGAAGTCATTGGGGATTTGGGGTGGTCTGAGAAGGATTGAATAATATTCCTCCTCTAACACGTCCCTTGTGACCTGTCCAGTGTTTTTTAGGATGACCCTCTCTCTCCTGTTGGGTCTGCTGCCTGAAACCTTGAAAAAGACGTCTACCCTCAGGTTTTTTTTTTTTTCTCTGGGAACGCTTTCTTCTTGTCCTGGGTACGCTCAAAGGCCTCCTGAAGCCCAGGTCCGAAGAGGTGATTGCCTGAGAAAGGCAATCCACAAAGCTTGAGCTTTGATGCTGTATCTCCTCACCAAGCTTTCCCTTATAGCGGCATTTACCAAAGCTGCTGACCTGGCTGCTAGGTTTACAGATTCTGCAGAAGTGTCAGCTAAGAACCCAACTGCTTTAAATAATAAAGGAAAAGTTTTTAGCAGTTGTTGTCGGAACGTGCCTGCAGAAATGTGGGACTGCAACTGGGTTAACCAGCATTCTAAATTTCTGGCAACACAGGTAGCTGCAAGGGCTGGTTTAAGCCCAATAGAAGAGGCATCCCAAGCCCTTTTTAGCAGTACGTCAACCCTTTTGTCCATGGGGTCCTTAAGGGATCCCAGGTCGTCGAAGGCCAAATCAATCTTTTTGGAAACCTTCGCCAGCAGCGCATCCAACTTAGGGACCTTGTTCCAAGGATGGGCCGTGTCCTTTTCAAAGGAAAATCTACGTTTAAGACTGCCTGGAAAGAACAGTCTTCTTTCAGGGTGCTTCCACTCCAGCAAGATCACTTCTACTAGAGATTTGTGCACGGGAAAAACTCTGGATTTTTGTGCAGTGACCCCCTGATACATAAGGTCATGCTTAGAAAGCTGTACCGACTCCTCTCTGATCTCCAAGGTGTCATAAATCGCCTTTAGTAAGCCCCTCACATCGTCCAGTGTCAATCTGTACCTGGACCCTCTGGAGAAGTCTTCCTCACCCTCAGAATCAGACCCCGAGCCCGCTTGAGAAGAGGCAAGTGATCTGGGTTCCCTCTCTCTATCTTCCGTATCCTCCTGACTAGATAGAATAGGTATACTTGCTGCTCTAGATAGGGGCACAGAGGGACCCTGCATCCTATCCATCATTCCTTTAAATGACTTGTCGTCTTTCACAAACATAAGGATTTTATGACACTCCATAGAATCATCCCTAGTTAAACTGCTGACACATTTGGGACAAAGTGGTTTCTCCCAATTGGAGCCTAACTTTGACCCACATACGGCACATCTTTTCCTAGGAGGCTGCATCTGAGTCTTGTCCTGTGCTTTACCCTGAAAGCAAAAAGAAAGACAGAAACACCCATGAAAGCCTGCCCCCGACCCTCACCACCACTGTGCTTAGATCAGAGGGAACGAAAAAGGTGCCCAGCCCTTCACCTGTGGTTCCCCACCCAGGGAAGGACTTTGGTCACAAGGACCCTACCCCCTCCCAGAGTAAGCCATGGTCTGCCCTCACCACGCTTACCTGATAGGTGCCGGTGCCCGAGGAACCGGAGTCGACCGCCTAGGATGCTGCAGTACCCTCTATGGCTCCTCTGTGTTTGTCACAGCCTCTGCTGGATCTACATTGGCTTCGGACACCCAAAAAACCACACGCCACGCCTGGAGACCGGAACCTCATCTCACAGTGCCCCCTGATGATGCGGCTCCCCGGAACCCGAGTCACTTCCGCTCGTTGGAGTGCAGAAACCCCTCCTCCAATGCAGGCACGTCCTCCCCTACACCCGGAAGAGCCGGGTAACATGCACCCCGGCGATGGACGCCGTACGCCCATCGAACCGAGCCATGGGAGGACAGAGGGTAGGGTCCTGCTGCAATCTACAGGGGTCCAACTCTCCCTGAGCTTTTAGGCAGCAGTGGGTTAGCAGCCCTCTCTTCCCTGCCAGACAGAGGGGCGCTTGGGCAGAGGAGAAGGTATGCCAGAGGCTCATCCAGGACAGTCCTGGGACATAGAACTCCCCAGGTCCCTCACATGCTTCCTTCCCATCCCACAGGAAACACAAAACTGAAGGGGAAGGCCTGGAGGACCGCCTTTTAACCATTTGGGTGAATGTGTTTCCTGTCCCAGACAGAGGAGCCCTATATTTCAGAGGCTGTCCTGGAAGACGATAAGAGAAAATAACTTTTTAAAAATACCACAAAATTAACTTAAAATGAAAAAGAATACTGTATGTTCTCGCCGGAAATACAACATGCTTTCCCTTTTTTGTTTTTAAAGAATTTTTTATTGCTAAGCAAAACAGACACAAGTTACAGACATGACTCATAGCAAAGTTATGCTGATTACACATCAAAGATCACACCATAAATGCACAATAATAGGCATAATAAAGGTCCACAAAGTATACTGTAAAGCAAGTCTGAGTATCATTGTACTTCTCAGGTCTAGCAGAAAGGTTTTACATTTAAATGTAAAGAACGGTACATAAAAACAAAGAAAAAAGAGAAAAGAAAATATTATAGGTATGCATTAATAGCCAGTAAAACCATCGGAGTGTGATAATACGCTACACATATATCTAATGAGGAGTGTATGCCACCCTTTTGCAACCACCTAATATAACAGAAACAAGGATCACTGAGGTATCCACAGCCTCCTTCATAGTCGCTGGGGAGTCCTCCCATCTAAACCATACCTTTACAAATTTTCGGGGAAATCCACAAGCCTCATACAGTATGTCATTTCAAAGTGGGGGAGCACAAAGGCCTAATGCTTTCCCTTTAATGCTGGAAGAGGATTAAAACAATTGTAGATTTTAAATCTAGGAATATACAGGTTTGTAAAGCGCTCCCTGACACCTTAAACCAATTTTTTGCTTGCTTTGAGGGTCAAAATCTGAGATGTGAAACGCATAGTAAAGAACTAATGGAGGAGGATCATTTATTGGTATTAAAAATACATGAGGTCAGGTCAAATTTGAGGTAGATTGACAGCATAAAGGCAGCAGGACCAAACGGGTGTCAGGCTGTATACTAAGGCGATGTGCAGACCAGTTAGCAGGTGTTTTTACTGATATATTTAATTTGTCATTGAAGCAGGCTGCAGTACCTTCTTGTTTTAAATCTACTACTATTGTGTCAATACCTAAAAAATCAGCAGTAACATGCTTAAATGATTATCGCCCAGTTGCCCTAACTCCTATCATCATGAAATGTTTTGAGAGGCTCGTATTATCACATCTTAAGGCAAGCATTCCCATTGATATGGATAAGTATCAGTTTGCTTATCGTGCAAAAAGATGCACAGATGATGCAATTGCTATTGCATTGCATGCTGCCTTGACAAATCTTGAGCACTCAAACACATATGTTAGGATGTTATTCATTGATTTTAGCTCAGCATTTAACACAGTAGTCCCTGACAAATTTGTGAAAAAGTTAAAAGCTTTGGGCCTATGTCCATTGCTGCGCTCATGGATTATGGATTTGCTAACAAACAGGCCACAAATAGTGAGAATAGAAGATCAGATGTCTAACACTATTATTTTGAATACAGGGGTACCACAGGGATGTGTGTTAAGTCCGGCCCTGTTTACATTGTTTACGCACAACTGTACTCCCATACATGCGTCTAACACTATAGTGAAGTTTGTTGATGACACCACATTAGTGGGACTCATACAAGATAATGATGAGATAGATTATAGGCAGGAAATTCAACATTTGGTTGAGTGGTGTAGAGAAAATTATTTAATACACAATACTGCAAAAACTAAAGAAATAATAGTGGATTATAGGAGATCAAGTAAGATCAATCATTGCGGTTTATATAGGTGGTGAGGAGGTGGAAAGGGTGGACACTATTAAATTTTTGGGAGTGCATATTACAAGGGAGTTGTCATGGTCTCAAAATACTTTTTTTCTAGTGAAAAAAGCGCAGCAGTGATTGTTTTTCCTTCGGAGACTGAAGCAGGTTGGATTGCCCTTAAGGCTTCTGGTCAATTTCTATCATTGTACCATTGAGAGTATTCTTCTCCACTGCGCTGTAGTGTGGTATGCCAACTGCAGGGCGGAGGATAAGAAGTGCCTGTCTCGTGTGGTGAAAACAGCACAGTGGATCATAGGAACAGAGCTACCAAATTTGGACACAGCATATGCCAGCCGATTAAAAAAGCGGGCAAAAGCTATTAGTATTGATCCAACCCACCAAGGTTCCAGTGTGTTTGTCCCATTGCCATCAGGGAAAAGATATATACCCCCTGATCCCTCCCTTCTGGATTGTAAGCTCTAACGAGCAGGGGCCTCTGATCCCTCCTGTATTGATTTGTATTGTAAATGTACTATCTGCCCTCATGTTGTAAAGCGCTGCGCAAACTGTTGGCGCTATATAAATCCTGTATAATAATAATAATAATAATATAGGACACTTAAAACGCACACTAATCGCTTAAAGTATAGTTTTTTCCCTAGGGCTGTATTGTCCATAATCCCATCAGGTACAGTGTTTTAGGAATTTTAATTGTTTTTTTAACTCACATTTTATATTTTGAAATATTGTAATAGATATACGGGCATGTGCTAGGAGTATGTATGTGTGGTTTTGTTGAGAAGTGTTTTATTGCTGCTGTAAAGAGTACCCGGATAAATTTTGTTGTATGTATACAATGACAATAAAGTATATCTATTTAAAAGATTACGTGTATAGAAAGAGAGGGTTATGACCTTGTTTTTCTAAAAGACCTATATCCCACCTAAGGATGGGCTCAGGCGTGTTCGCACACTCCACGCGCAGAGCCCGCCAGGAAGTCGGCACGGCGCTGCGCTAATCACAGGCAGTGGGACATTTTCCCGATGTGCGGCTGCAGACATCGGGAAATGTCTCACTGCCTGTGATTAGCGCAGCGCCGTGCCGACTTCCTGGCGGGCTCTGCGCGTGGAGTGTGCGAACACGCCCGAGCCCATCCTTAATCCCACCCAGTGGCAGCTGGTGTTTTTTTTTGGGGGGGGGGAGCAAACAACCACCCACCCCCAGGGCAGCCAGTGGCGGCACTACCCCCCCCCACCCCACCCGCTGGCGGTCATGCACTTACCTCGTCTAGGTGGCAGGTGGTGTGCTGCGGGCAGCAGTTCTGGTGTCCTCTGCTCCTCTGTCCAGCACAGTGGACCCAATCTAGGTGGCGGGCGGTCTCACGGCCCGCTTCCTGATTGACGGGGAGGAGACTTATAGGGCGTACACACGGTCGGACTTTGTTCGGACATTCCGACAACAAAATCCCAGGATTTTTTCCGACGGGTGTTGGCTCAAACTTGTTTTGTCTACACACGGTCGCACAAAGTTGTCGGAAAATCCGATCGTTCTAAACGCGGTGACGTAAAACACGTACGTTGGGACTTTAAACGGGGCAGTGGCCAATAGCTTTCATCTCTTTATTTATTCTGAGCATGCGTGGCACTTTGTCCGTCGGATTTGTGTACACACGATCGGAATTTCCCACAACGGATTTTGTTGTCGGAAAATGTTATCTCCTGCTGTCCAACTTTGTGTGTCGGAAAATCCGATGGAAAATGTCCGATGGAGCCCACACACGGTCGGAATTTCCGACAACACGCTCCGATCGGACATTTTCCATCGGAAAATCCGACCGTGTGTACGGGGCATTAGTGTGAAAATAGTGAATATTCAGTCACAAAACTGGGTGGGATCAGGGCACCTATCCGTCAGTCAGTCCCCAGCTGACAGCTGAAAGTGCAGAGCGGAGAAAAGTCACTGGTTGTTAAGACGCTGGTGGGTGTAGACTCCCAAATAACCAGGAGGAAGCTTTCACATTAAGCCGCAGTAATAATACCACTGCTAAATGTTTTGCTTCACTCTCCAGCTGGAGGCTCATTAGGCCGTTTGCACAAGATTTTCTATAGACTGAGCACAGTACTGAAGTCTCCTTCATAGTGTTTCCCCTGCTTATGGAATGTTCTTTAGGAGTTCTTTAGGAATTGTTACATTCGCCCCGTGAAAGGCAATGAGGAAACTATTACACACAAATATTAGGGAAGTTATTTGTTACGCTTGCATGAATGTTGAGACATTGAAAGCTAATTTTTTTTATAAACGACTAAACTGTGATTTATAACTGCTAGTGAGAGCAGTGTGTGTGAATGGTCTGCAAAAGCCTGTGCGCCATTCTGCTTGAGCGCAAAGTATACTGACTGTCGGGGGGAGGTTTCTCAAAAGCCTGTAATTCAGTAAAGTGTGTATGTTGTTTTCAGTTTTATGGGGGAACTTCGAATTCTTGTGATAATTTTGTCACATGCCGGCCAACTTCCAAGGACAAACGGTAATACCTTGTGCATTGCCTGGCCTTCCTCATTTCTGTACCCGCTGTACCTCTGTCCATGCCATCTCTTTTTCAGACTGTGGTGCCAGAGTCCTGGCAGAACAAACACACAAATAGCAACCTTCTGAAAAGAGCTAGGCTACTGATAAATTACATAATTGTGGTCTGGCAAGAACGGTCTTTTATAAGTCCATGTCGGTTACTATTAATGATACTATTTTTATCAGCAAATTCTTGGATATGGTCCCCTAGCACTCCTTCCAATAGTTTACATACTAATATTAGGCTAACTGGTCCCTAATTCCTTGGTATATCTTGTTTAGGCAATTTCAAGTGGAAAATAACGGAGTGTTTGGGGCTGATAATGAATAAAGGAACAAAAAACTTTGTCACATTCACTTTGACAAAGAATTGGCAGCACAGAAAGGAATGTGAACCAAGGAACATGAGCTACAATGGAGAAACATAACTGAAACCCAACAGAAACCCAACTGGAGAATGGAAAGTAAAACTAGCTTGTCAGATAATTACAAATGGCATAGAGATAGCATAATGACAGCTGATGGCAATGTCAGCTATAAAAAGACTTTACCAATTGTACAAAATGCAGCCACACTTCATATAGCTGTTTAACCGCTTCAGCCCCGGAAGATTTTACCTCCTTCCTGAGCAGAGCACTTTTTGCGATTCGGCTTTAACTGACAATTGCGCGGTCATGTGACTTTGCACCCATGCACCCATGTTTGTCATGTGTGCCCAATCACACAACATTTTTTTTTTTATATATTTATTACGTTTTAGTTTTTTCTTAGGAGTAGATGTCATGGCTGACTGCAAGCATTTCTCAGCCAGTTCAGAGTGATCTGTTCTTTAAAACTAGAAAGGTAAGCTGCAAATTTTAACTATTTTTAAAGGTATGCCATGTGCATATCTGGGAACTTTTGAAAATCACACTTCCTAAGAATAGGGGCAGAGTAGGAGGCTGAGTAAGGGGTGGGGCTAATATCAGAGTGCAACGCACACAGCAGCAAATGTTGGGTTTAACAAAATTGTGCTAATAATGGGAGGGACTTAAAACTTGAGTCTGCATACAGAGTGTAGAAGCCGAAAGTAAGCAACCTACATAGTGCAGAGGTCTGGGTGGGTAATGTGCATAATGCAGGGGTCTAATGTGTTATGTACATAGTGTGGGGATCAGGAGTAAGTAATAATAGCAATTGAGGGGTCAAGTGTATGTACATGCAACATACCTTTACATATGCACTGCATACACATAAATGCAACATACATATACATTCACACAACTCACATACACACTGCAAGAACCTACATACAACATACACACTGTATATATATATATATATATATATATATATATATAGCGCTGGTGGATTTGCGATCTACCATATGTTAGGTAAATTTAGTAACTTGTTCATTAAATAGGTTAAGTTTGCCTCTGTTCCAGCTTGGCTGACGTTGTATATGTTTCCAGACTGACCGGTGGGTGTCGCTGTTATCACTGGTCAGTGTTGGAAAGGCAACGTGTCGAAGCGTATGGATGCTCTTCTGTCCCGGAGACAACTCGTGGAGGTGGTCCTCCGAGTTGCATGCTGGGAGAGGGTATTTATGGGACAGACGCCATATTTTGGGGTTCGTTTTACAGCCACCTGTTGGCCCTCCTGGCCGACAGGTATGTGCTAGAGAAGCAATCTCGTGGTCCTCCGTTCCGGAGGCCCATGCCGCTGCGGCGCAGGGGTGGGCCCAGAAGCTTGTCTGGGGCCTACCACAGCAGCCGAGGAATGGTCCTGAGCTGTCTATCCAAAGGCAGGAAGCTGGACAACCGAGGAGATCCCAGTGGAGGACCCGTCTTGGAGGGATCACGCAGCGTGCTGGTCTAGAGAGGGGCCTGGTGACTCGGTTGGAGGACGGATCCTAAAAGTAACTATACAGCATAGTGTTGCCGGGTTGGCTTAAAGGTTCAAGCACTGTGACTGACGTTCATTGCAGAAAACCCAATACGTCCTGTGGCAGAGGATCGTACCGGTTTATCCCCAAACAAGTCTGTGGCAGAGACTTTTGTTCGTGCTACGTACTGGCTGCTAAGCAAGTGAGAGAGGCCTATCCAGGCGAGCAAGGAGTGTGTCCTACGAGGGGACACTCGTCAAGAACTTTATGAGAAGATATTTGAGTTTCTTCTGCAGTTTCCCTTCTGCCTCTTTCCTGCTATTTCCTTAGTAAATTGTTCAATAAAGCATTGAAAACGTACTCAAGTGTTGGTGCGTGTATCGTCCAGAGGTAAACTCAACGGAACCCCTAGACCCGGTGCCGGTAAAACAGAGGGAAGGAGAGTGAAGGTAACAAGCCCACTTAAACCAGCAGCTCCGAGAGCTAGTGCTACATATATATATACACACACACACACAGGTGCATCTCATAAAATTAGAATATCATCAATCATTAATGTATTTCAGTAATTCGATTCAAAACGTGAAACTCATATTTTATATAGATGTGTTACACACAGAGTGATGTATTTCAAACATTTCTTTCTTTTAATTTTGCTGATTATGGCTTACAAGTAGAGAAAACCCCAAAATGTCACCCAGGCTCAGAGTAGTTTACCTGCCAATGCAGCTGCCAAAGCAGCCTATTCCATCGGCTCCATGTGAACAGTCACTCCTTCCCTAGCCCCACCATCATGCACGAAGGAGTCCCCCGAACTATTCAACCACAGTGTCGGGTACATGCTGCAGGAGGATGCGCAGTGATTTGAAGGCTCCAGAGATGGTACCCAGGTTGAGGAAGGGAGTAATGTGAGCCTAGAGAGAGGGGGTGTCCAAGAAGGTCAAGAAACTGGCAGTCATGTCCCCCAGCTGCAGCATACTGCCAAGATTGCTCCAGTGACGAGGAGGGAGGAGATGATGAGGTCACTGACTCTACTTGGGTGCCTGATAGAAGAGAGGAGGAGGAGGCACAACTCTAATGAGGCAGGATGCCCTCCAGGGGGCAGCTTAAGGGCAGCCACCCTATTGCATCACACCGCAGAGCTAAGCAGGTGCAAGGCGCTGCTGACTCCCCACATATTTTGAAAAGTTCTTTGGCGTGGGCCTTTTTTGACACGTGTGCAGCAGATCGTACCGTTGCTGTGCTTGAGTTGGTCTGCTTAGAGGACAGGAGCCACACAGGGGGCAGAGATTCTGGCAGCTCTGCAGGGGCAGGCTCAGAGGTGGTTGATGCCACGCCAGCTTCAGCCAGGAATGGTTGTATGCGACAATGGCACCAACCTCCTCTCCGCCCTCCGACAAGGACACTTGACCCATGTTCCTGCTTGGCTCACGTCCTGTATTTGGTGGTGCAGCGGTTCTTGAGCAGGTACATGGGCTTACAGGATCTCCTGAGGCAGGCCAGGAAAGTCTGTTTTCATTTCCGCCGGTCATATAATGCCAGTGCTCGGCTGGCTGACAAGGATGCATGCACTGTCCTGTCACCATTTGAGGAGGCCACGAGGATGGTGAGCAGTGACAGTGCATACATCAGTGATACTGTCCCTCTTGTCTTCCCGTTGGAGCACACGCTTCGTGGAATAATGGACAGGGCACTTGAGGCAGAACAGTGGGAGGAAGAGGAGGACTTCCTTACCTCTCAAGGCCCCCTTTATCCAGATAGTATTCCTGCAAGCCCGCCGATGACACAGGAAGAAGAAGAGGAGGAGGATTGTGTAAGCATGGAGGTGGAGGATAACACTCAGCATCAGCAGCAGCAGTCTTCAAGGGATCGTTTTTAGTCCCCAGAAACCCATGGAGTTCTACATGGCTGGGCGGAGGTAGTTGAGGATCATGTGATCCTTAGTGACCCAAAGGACTCAGGATTGAATGCCTCTGCAAACTTACGCTGCATGCCCTCCCTGATCCTGCAAAGCCAGTGAAAGGACCGTAGGATTCGTGGTAATTCGTGGATTCAAGGAGAAGGATCATTACTGGCTGGCAACCCTTCTTGATCCACGTTACAAGGGTAAGGTTGCAGAACTAATCCAGCCTTCGTAGAGGGAGCAGAGGATGAAACATCTTCAGGAGGCCTTGCAGAAAGGTTTGTGCAATGCGTTTCCAGAGCCTGGGAGGTTACAATTTCCCGGTGCTGGACAACGTGTTGCTGAGGCTTCGTTCAGTCACAGAAAGAGCGGTGGAGAAGGTGGCCGGCTGCCTTCAGACAATTCTTCAGTCCTCAGCGCCAAGGTCTGATCAGTTCCAGGAACCATCGCCAGCGTCTGAATTACATGGTGCAGGAATATCTAGGGGCAAGATCAGACTTGGAGACCTTTCCAACAGAACATCCACTGGGTTACTGGGTCTTGAGGATGGACCACTGGCCAGAGCTTGCTCAATATGCAATTGAGCTACTGGCCTGTCCTGCATCCATCGTTCTTTCTGAATGCACATTCAGTGCTGCTGGAGGCTTTGTAACTGATCACCGAGTGCACCTGTCCACAGGCTCTGTTGATCAGCTCACATTCATAAAAATGAATCAGTCTTGGATCACCAGGTACCAAGCACCTGATGCTGATGTAACCAATTGATTTTTCTATGGATGTGGGATCCCTTGAAGACTGCATATGCTGAGTGACTATCCTATTATGCTGAGTGACTATCCTATTCCTCCTCAATCTTCATGATGATAGCTTCTAAGAATATTTTTGGTTAAGGGCACCACCACCATTGCCTAAGGCCCAATTTTTCTGCCCCTGTTTAACAGGGGTGTGTAATTACAATATTTGATCAAATATTTAACAGCAGGGCTCGTTCCTGTGCTCAACAAGAGTATGTGTGAGGCTTTACAGTGTTGTGCCACCACCACCACTGCCTAAGGCCCAATTTTTCTGCCCCTGTTCAACAGGGGCGTGTAATTACAATTTTTGATCAAATATTTAACAGCAGGGCTCGTTCCTGCACTCAACAAGAGTATGTGTGAGGCTTTACAGTGTTGTGCCACCACCACCACTGCCTAAGGCCCAATTTTTCTGCCCCTGTTTAACAGGTGCATGTAATTATAATTTTTGCGCTAATATTTCACAGCAGGGCATGTTCCTGTGCTCAACAAGATAATCTGTGAGGGGTTAAAGTGTTGTGGCACCACCACCATTGCCTAAGGCCCAATTTTCTGCCCCTGTTTAACAGGGGCGTGTAATTACAATTTTTGATCCAATATTTCACAGCAGAGCCAATTCCTGCGCTCAACAAGTGTATCTGTGAGGTTTTACAGTTTTGTGCCACCACCACCGTCTAAGGCCCAATTTTTCTGCCCCTGTTTAACAGGTGCATGTAATTATAATTTTTGCGCTAATATTTCACAGCAGGGCATGTTCCTGTGCTCAACAAGATAATCTGTGAGGGGTTACAGTGTTGTGGCACCACCACCATTGCCTAAGGCCCAATTTTCTGCCCCTGTTTAACAGGGGCGTGTAATTACAATTTTTGATCCAATATTTCACAGCAGAGCCAATTCCTGCGCTCAACAAGTGTATCTGTGAGGTTTTACAGTTTTGTGCCACCACCACCGTCTAAGGCCCAATTTTTCTGCCCCAGTTTAACAGGGGCATGTAATTACAATTCTTGATATAATATTTCACAGCAGGGCCCGTTCCAGAGCCCACCAAGAGTAACTGTCAGGGCTTACAATGTTCTGGTATCACCAACACTTAAGGCCCAATTTTCCGCAGAGTGTATAGGGCAGGTCGTATAGTATATACAGGCGGTCCACTATTTTCAAACATCCAACTTACAAACGACTCCTACTTACAAGCGGAGGGAGACAACAGGAAGTGAGAGGAAATCTACCCCTAGGAAGGGAAAATTTTCTCCTGTAAGTGTTAATATGGGAAAAAGGTTTGGTTTGGTTTGGTTTCAAAATCCAATTGTCATTGGGACAGAAAGTGAGGTGAAATCTTCTGAACAGGGCTACAGACAGCAAAACAAATGTTACAGGGGTGATAACCCTTCCCTATGTTATCCAAAAAGCTTAAAAATAGATTTTTTGCCTGGAGCTACACTTTACACTTACATATATACCAGCCATAGAATTCTTTTTCTATATACACTTGCGGGCAACACTATCACTTCATCTTTTTGCCCTCCAATTAATTGTTCTAGCTGGCGTGTGTATGACACGCACCAATGCTGCCTGGCCGACCAATTTCGTTTTGAACAACGCCCCTTCCCCTCCCCTCCTCCCCTCTCCCTCTATATAATCAGTACCTATTATGGCCTATATCCACCCCGATGAAGGAGCACGCTTGCCCTGAACACAAGCGCTTCAGTCACGCCCCCCGCTCTCCAACATCTGATGTCATCCACCTACGTACCTGCTGACACTCTCGCTGAGGGAATCCCATACCTCGGAGCTACGGATGCCACCAGAAGCGGCTGGGGTCTGACCCCACCACAGCCCAGCGAAAAAACGATGAGACTTCACGATGTTCAGGAGAACTATTCCATGCCTGTTTTTATTACTTAAATGTGAGTGCATATTTTAACATTATTAAAGCCTTGTTTTATCCAATTTACTACCCTTAGAGCGGCGCTGCCTTTTTTCTGTTTGTCTTTCCCATATTACAGAGTCCCTTCTGCTCTGAGAAGCTGGCTGCCACTCATCATATATACATATATATATATATATTTCTATAGGTCTAAGACCGTTTTAACTGTTTGTTACCCCCTATAGCAGGGATATGCAATTAGTGGACCTCCAGCTGTTGCAGAACTGCAAGTCCCATGAGGCATAGCAAGACTCTGACAGCCACAAGCATGACACCCAGAGGCAGAGGCATGATGGGACTTGTAGTTTTGCAACAGCTGGAGGTCCGCTAAGTGCAGATCCCAGCCCTATAGTCACCCTATTGCCTCCTCCCCTGATCCATACCACTGCCCCTTATCCTTTCACCAGCAGCACCTGTCAGCGCTCCATTCCCCTCTGTTACTTTAAAAATGTACCCATTTCAAATTACAGATTCAACTTAAGAACAAACCTACAGTCCCTATCTTGTTTGTAACCCGGGGACCGCCTGTATACTGCTGTTCAGAGTATATAGGGCCTGGGGGCCCCACACCTTTTTTTTTGTAATTTGGGTGCGGGTTCCCCTTAATATCCACACCAGACTCAAAGGGTCTGGTAATGGGCTGGGAGAGGGGGTGACCCATGCCGTTTTTCTCAATGATTTTCATCTATATTGCCGGGACCCGACATTACATCACAGCTGCAAGCAGTTTTAAATGACTTTTAATCCTTTAGAAATGTCATTTTGTGCAGGGACTGTTCTAAACACGGGAAAAATGTGCCACTTTACAGGCATACTATAGTCACCCCCCAGGCACGATATTTAAAGGAATATTTCACTTTTATTGTTTCACTTTAATTAAAATCACTGCTCCCGAAAAAACGGCCAGTTTTAAAACTTTTTTTTGCATTGATCCATGTTCCCTGGGGCAGGATCCGGGTCCTCAAACACTTTTTATGACAATAATTTGCATATTAGCCTTTAAAATTAGCACTTTTGATTTTTCACGTTCGAGTCCCATAGACTTTAAGAGTGTTCGCACAAATTTTTTGCCTGTTCGCATGTTCTGCCACAAACCGAACCGGGGGGTGTTCAGCTCATCCCTACTTACCAACTATGTAACTATGTAATGTGGTGTGGCATAGAGGCAATCAGCCTGTAGCACTGCTGAGATGTTATGGGTTATGGAAGCCCAGGTTGCTTTGATAGTGGCCCTTAGCTTGTCTGCATTGTTGGGTCTAGTGTCTCATCTTCTTCTTGACAATACCCCACAGATTCTCAATGGGGTTTAGGTCAGGCGAGTTTGCTGGCCAATCAAGAACAGTCATACATATTGGTACTTTTGGCAGTGTGGGCACGTGCCATGTTCTGCTGGAAAATGAAATCAGCATGAAATCAGGGCTGCGCTGACTTTGGACTTGATAAAACATAGTGGACCAACACCAGCAGATGACATGGCTCCCCAAATCATCACTGACTGTGGAAACTTCACACTGGACCTTATGCAACTTGGATTCTGTGCCTCACTACTCTTCCTCCAGACTCTGGGACCTTGATTTCCAAATGAAATGCTAAATTTCCCACAGTCCATGATGATTTCGGGAGCCATGTACTCTGCTGGTGTTAGTCCATTGTGTTTTATCAAGTCCAAAGTTAGCGCAGTCCTATACCAGGAAATTCTAGAGCACTTCATGCTTCCCTCTACTGATTAGCTTTATGGAGATGTTGATTTAATTTTCCAGCAGGACTTGGCACCTGCCCACACTGCCAAAATTACCAATACCTGGTTTAATGATTGTAGCATGGCCCCTTGAGGATTGTTTGGATTTACCTGTTCTTCTGCATTGCCATGACCCTCCATTCCATGACCTGACATTCCAACCCACCTGACACTCTGGATTCAGACATCTTTTACAACACCTTTAAGTCAAATATGTTTATATTATCTAAGCTTTTACTGAAGTAACGTGATATTGATACACAAAGGAGGGTAATTGGCCAACCAAGTTCTGGATAACAGCCCAGACTCGGGAGAATAATTTCCCGACAAGACAGCTTATAAACAGTTCAACAGCACAAGAGCATAATTTACATATATGTACAATGAAGTAACACCTGGAGCATAACCTGTAAGGACAGTAATGGGTTAGCTATCTAGGACAGGCAGTCACACACTAAAGGGGAACCACAGGCTGGCCTATTCAACCTTTATATCCTAATGAGAGATCAGACAGAATAGGGATAGAATAGGGTCCTTTAAATGGTAATAACAGCAATGTGCAATATGCAAGCCTGATAGTCTTCACCAGCAGTTGAAGATCATTAGATTGTATCCAATAAGGCACAGTGATGTGATAGTAAGCCGAAAGGCTTAAACAGGCTAGTGATACTCCTTGAAGTGGTTTTAGGTAAAGGTGTCTATGCACAGTGTTCCTAACAGAATTACAGTAAAGTGTTCCCAAGGTAAAGGTGTCTGTACACAGTTATCAGATAAAATAGCAGGGGAGGATTGCAAAAGATGGGTGATTGTCCTCTCACCAGTGACTAGACTGGATAACGCCTTGCAGACAGCAACTCGGGGAAGAGAGTCCTTCAGCAAAATGACCAACGATGACCCACAGTTGCTGGGTGCGGGCGACTGTAGTGCAGATCTGCTAGAAGGGTGGCCACATAGATGTCTGACGAACAGCAGGCAGGGTTGGAATCACTCGATCACCACGCAGTAGGCTGCAGCCTCTCTCCCCGCACAGGGAGATGTGCACTTGGCAAGGCCCAGGAAGAAGAGAGCGCTGGGCCAATCTCCTGACTCTTTTATAGTTCCTCCCAGGAGTCTCCTTGGATTGTAGTAAGGATCCCTGGCATGTGTAGTCCAGATGTAATGTCACACAACGGAATCGCCGTTCTGAAAGACTACTAGTCCCACAATCCTTTTGGTCGGGCTCACAGATATGCTGGCAGTCACTGGCGCCCAGCACTAGAGGAATATGTCTATAGGTGAAGACTGACGGGGAATTGCACAATATTATGACTGTAGTCCACATCCTCCCCCCACTTGAGTCTTTGGTCCCCGAAGACAGAACACAACCTGGGAAATCACTTTACTGTATCATAAGAAAGATTTCTTGTTTCTCTGTTCCCTGGGGGTAGATGCTTCCTTAGCTTTCTCATAAGCAGTCTGTTGAACTGTTTATAAGCTGTCTTGTCGCAGTTCTTGACTACGCACAATGGACCCAGCTCTTCTGATCAGTATCTGTGGTGTAAGGTCTTCAAGAAAGAGCATCAGCATCGTGGTTTCCCACCCCCGACTGATATTTCAAACTGATCCGGAGCTCAGACAGAGTGGCCAACCACCGATGCCCAGTGGCATCCAGCTTGGCAGTGGACAGCAAGTAAGTCAGAGGGTTATTATTCGTTTTCTCCACAAACGTGGCCCCATATAGGTAATCCCATAGCTTGTTTACTACAGACACTTGAGGGCCAAGAACTCTAATTTGTGTACCGGATAAGTCTTCTCAGGGGGCTGTGACTCACATAAACCACTGGATGAAGCTTTCCTTCCGACTCCTGTTATAACACTCCCCCTAGGCCATCTCTGCTAGCATTCACATGTAATTCATAAGGTTTGTTAGGATCGGCATAGGCCAACACAGGCACTTCAATAAGGCTCCCCTTGAGGCGTTCAAAGGCTCTTTCACACCTCGCTATCCATTGCTCTTGAATAGACTCCCGGGGCTTTCTTGGACCTCCAGAGTGAACCCTCTGCAGGTCTCTTTCTGTCTGCTTCTGCAATAACTCATTCAGAGGCTTGGCAATCTGCGCACAATTCTTTACAAATCATCCATAGTAGGAGCAGAAGCCCAAAAACAACCTCAATTCAGTGACGGTGCTTGGGCAAGGACAGGAGGTAACAGCCTCCAACAACTGAGGGTCAGTGGCTACTCCCTCGGCTGAAACTACATGTCCGAGGTACGTGACTGAGGTCTGATAGAATTGACACTTCTCTAACGACAACTTCAGCCCCTCGGTGTGTAGTCGTTGGAAGATTTTTTCCAATCATGCTCCTCCAATGTTTTGCCAAAAAAAATGATGTCATCCAGATACGTCAGCACTTCTGTCAAGTTCATGTAGCCCACTGTGTTTTCCATCAGTCTCTGGAAGTTGGCGGGGGCCCCTGTTAACCCCTGTGGCATGCGGTCAAATTCAAAGAATCCTAGAGGACTGATGAAGGCTGTTTCCTCTCAATCATCCGGATGCATGGGTATCTAATATACACTCTTCAGATCTAGCACACTGAACCATTTAGCTCCCGATAGGCATTGCAGGGCCTCCTCTATATGGGGAGTTGTGTACTGATCTGGGATAGTCCTCCGATTCAAAGATCGATAGTCAATACACATCAGGAGGGACACATTTTTCTTTCTCACGACCAGAATAGGGGAGGCATAAGGGCTCCTGTATTCCCTAATGACCCCCAGTCAACTGTTCCCGAAGATCCTCCAGGTCACACAAAGGGATTCATCTAGCTCTTTCTTGGAAGGGTTTATCTTCACTCAGCCAAATTCGGTGTTGAGCACTCTTGGCAGAGCCCACATCAAAGTCATTCTTGGAGAACATTTTCTCCCATCTAGCTAACTAAGCTTTAATCCTCTCTTCTCATCTGGGAAACAGATTTGAGCACTGGACAGTGGTCTCTCTTCCATTTTTATTCCGGATTAAATCATCCCCTGTCACCGGGGAAGCAGCACTTACTTTCCCAATCACCATACAAGGCTTCATGCTGATTGGATGGTTGGTGACATTCCTCACACTGACAGAGATTCTTCCCCCTCTTCTCAGTAAGGCCCTCAGTAAGGCCCTAGTGGTTATGAGCTCAGGTACCAGTTCTATTCTGCTATCCTCCTCTAGTGCATCAGCTTCTACCACCACATAGGGACCCAGTTGATCCCATGATAGCCTAACAGTGGCCTTCATGCAAGTGCTTTCACCAGGCTGCAACACATTTTCTTGTGTACCCAACCACCATAGTCTTCCTACCCCTTCTGTGGGGGCTTGCTTTTCCTGCAGATCACGCTGAAAAGTGGCATGAGTAATCTCCTCACCAGATTGGTGTTGGTGCCTGTCAGCAAAGAATTGCGACCTGCCCCAGGTCAAGGACAGACGACAACCAAAGTGTCAAAAGTTTCCGGCTTTCCCGCCAAGGAAGTATCAAAGGTTATCTTGATAGGGATATACCCGTCATATGGGCACTTTTGGGGACCTATCTTCCAAATCTCGAACTCTTCGAGTTTACACAAAAGGATGTGCTTTAAGTACTTGTTGTAGAAGCTCCGATACAGCAAAGTCACTTGGGCTCCTGTATCCAGCAAAGCTTGAGTATTAATACCTTCCAGTTGTATCGAGACTATCAGGGAAGGCCCTACCCTTTGGTAGATTTCCAATTGGTGACTCTATAGTTTGGGCCCTAATCAGCTTCTTTGAGGGTGGTGGAGTCTGTTTAACAACTCGATCAGAAAGATGTGCATTGATTTCCCGTGTCCGTCTTTCCTTCCTTCCTTTCCTTTTTTTTCTTCGTTGGTTCTTTCTTAGCTTTGGAGCGTGGTTTTCCCTCGGGACTCTCAACTAGCTCCTTCACTGAGGTCCCTTGAAGTTTCCCGCCGGCTTTTGGAAAAGCAGTTTCTGTAAAGCTTTTAAAACTTCTGTGAGTAATCAAGGGCTGATTCCAGCCTTGGGGCACTCATCTGGAAGTGTCCAACTTCTCCACAGCTATAACATTTATTTTCTTGCACTCGGGAAAGCTTTGACCCCCCCGTGGTGGAATCTTTGTTCTTGGACCTTTGCTTGGGTTTCCATTACTCGCATTAGAGTATGATACATCTGAGTTTGGGCTTGAGCTACCAGGGTCATCAGCTCAGCTGATCCGAGTTCAACAACCTGCTTGTTAGTATCAGGGACGGCCAGCCCAGCCTGCTCTGTCTCAATCTCCTTGGGATCGATGCACCTTTTAAGGATAATCTGGTGTAACATTCTATCTACTCGGGAGATGTACCCAGAGAGGCTCTCTCCCTTCTGTTGATGAGTGTGATTAAGTTTGTACATCAGGTCGGCAGTTGTTTCCACTCTTCTGAATACAGCATACAAAGCATCTATGTAGTCCATAGCAATACAAGTTCTCTTTCCAATTCTCAAGTTATGGATTACATCAGCAGCAGGCCCTCGAAGACTCTCACTGAGCCGCTGTCGTTTAACAGCCTCTGGAACACTCCATTCCTCCATAGCCTGAATGGCCTGATTCATCCAGGTCTCAAACTTATCTTCATCGATAGTGGTCAGCAACTGCCCTAAGAAAAATCTGAGCCTCCGATAACTCTTATTAGGGATGAGCTCGATGTTCGATTTGAACGTAAGTTTGACTCGAACATCGGGTGTTCGCCTGTTTACCGAAAGCCACGGAACACCATTCAAGTCTATGGGACACTAACATGAAAAACCAAAAGTGCTAATTTTAAAGGCTTATACGCAAGTTATTGTCATAAAAAGTGTTTGGGGCCCTGGGTCCTGCCCCAGGGGACATGTATCAATGCAAAAAAAACATTTAAAAATGGAAGTTTTTTCGGGAGCAGTGATTTTAACCACTTGAGGACCGCCTCACGCCGATATACGTCGGCAAGGCGGCACGGGTAGGCAGAATCACGTACATACACATGATCTGCCTCCCGCGGGTGGGGGGTCCTATCGGACCCCCCCGGTGCCCGAGGCGGTCCTCTTTTGTCCCTCGGCGATCGGAGGTGAGGGGGAGGCCATCCGTTCGTGGCCCCCCCTCGCGATCGCCGTCGGCCAATCAGAACATTCCTTTGCTGCTGTATGCTAAACAGCAGCAAAGGAAATGATGTCATCTCTCCTCGGCTCGGTATTTTCCGTTCCGGCGCGAGAGTAGACATCAATGTGAGTGCACAAACACTACACCTCACAGTAGAACATGCCAGGCACACAAAACACCCCCGATCCCCCCCGATCGCCCCCCGATCACCCCCCAATCACCCCTCCCCCCCCCTGTCACACTGACACCAAGCAGTTTTTTGTTTGTTTGTTTTTTTTATTTCTGATTACTGCATTGGTGTCAGTTTGTGACAGTTACTGTGGTAGGGCAGTTAGTATTAGCCCCCTTTAGGTCTAGAATACCCCCCTAACCCCCCCTAATAAAGTTTTAACCCCTTGATCACCCCCCGTCACCAGTGTCACTAAGTGATCATTTTTCTGATCGCTGTATTAGTGTCGCTGGTGACGCTAGTTAGGGACATAAATATTTAGGTTTGCCGTCAGCGTTTTATAGCGTCAGGGACCCCCATATACTATCTAATAAATGTTTTAACCCCTTGATTGCCCCCTAGTTAACCCTTTCACCACTGATCACCGTATAACTGTTACGGGTGACACTGGTTAGTTCGTTTATTTTTTATAGTGTCAGGGCACCCACCGTTTATTACCGAATAAAGGTTTAGCCCCCTGATCGCCAGGCGGTGATATGCGTCGCCCCAGGCAGCGTCAGATTAGCGCCAGTACCGCTAACACCCACGCACGCAGCATACGCCTCCCTTAGTGGTATAGTATCTGTACGGATCAATATATGATCCGATCAGATCTATAATAGCATCCCCAGCAGTTTAGGGTTCCCAAAAACGCAGTGTTAGCGGGATCAGCCCAGATACCTGCTAGCACCTGCGTTTTGCTCCCACGCCCGGCCCAGCCCAGCCCACCCAAGTGCAGTATCGATCGATCACTGTCACTTACAAAACACTAAACGCATAACTGCAGCGTTCGCAGAGTCAGGCCTGATCACTGCGATCGCTAACAGTTTTTTTGGCAGCGTTTTGGTGAACTGGCACGCACCAGCGGCCTAGTACACCCCGGTCTTAGTCAAACCAGCACTGCAGTAACACTTGGTGACGTGGCGAGTCCCATAAATGCAGTTCAAGCTGGTGAGGTGGCAAGCATAAGTAGTGTCCCGCTGCCACCAAGAAGACAAACACAGGCCCATCGTGCCCATAATGCCCTTCCTGCTGCATTCGCCAATCCTAATTGGGAACCCACCACTTCTGCAGCGCCCGTACTTCCCCCATTCACATCCCCAACCAAATGCAGTCGGCTGCATGAGAGGCATTTTCTTTATGTCCTCCCGAGTACCCCTACCCAGCGAACCCCCCCAAAAAAGATGTTGTGTCTGCAGCAAGTGCGGATATAGGCGTGACACCCGCTATTATTGTCCCTCCTGTCCTGATAATCCTGGTCTTTGCATTGGTGAATGTTTTGAACGCTACCATGCACTAGTTGAGTATTAGCGTAGGGTACAGCATTGCACAGACTAGGCACACTTTCACAGGGTCTCCCAAGATGCCATCGCATTTTGAGAGACCCAAACCTGGAACTGGTTACAGTTATAAAAGTTAGTTACAAAAAAAAAAGTGTAAAAAAAATAAAAATATATATATAAAATTTTTAAAAAATAGTTGTCGTTTTATTGTTCTCTCTCTCTCTATTCTCTCTCTATTGTTCTGCTCTTTTTTATTGTATTCTATTCTGCAATGTTTTATTGTTATTATGTTTTATCATGTTTGCTTTTCAGGTATGCAATTTTTTATACTTTACCGTTTACTGTGTTTTATTGTTAACCATTTTTTTGTCTTCAGGTACGCCATTCACGACTTTGAGTGGTTATACCAGAATGATGCCTGCAGGTTTAGGTATCATCTTGGTATCATTCTTTTCAGCCAGCGGTCGGCTTTCATGTAAAAGCAATCCTAGTGGCTAATTAGCCTCTAGACTGCTTTTACAAGCAGTGGGAGGGAATGCCCCCCCACCACCGTCTTCCGTGTTTTTCTCTTGCTCTCCTGTCTCAACAGGGAACCTGAGAATGCAGCCGGTGATTCAGCCAGCTGACCATAGAGCTAATCAGAGACCAGAGTGGCTCCAAACATCTCTATGGCCTAAGAAACTGGAAGCTACGAGCATTTCATGACTTAGATTTCGCCGGATGTAAACCGCGCCATTGGGAAAGTGGGAAAGCATTTTATCACACCGATCTTGGTGTGGTCAGATGCTTTGAGGGCAGAGGAGAGATCTAGGGTCTAATAGACCCCAATTTTTTCTAAAAAGAGTACTTGTCACTACCTATTGCTATCATGGGGGATATTTACATTCCCTGAGATAACAATAAAAATGATTAAAAAAAATGAAAGGAACAGTTTAAAAATAATATAAAAAAGCATGTGAGGTGTCACCGCAAACGTCAGATCGAGGGCAGTAATTTTAGCAGTAGACCTCCTCTGTAAATCTAAAGTGGTAACCTGTAAAAGCATTTAAAGGCTTTTAAAAATGTATTTAGTTTGTCGCCACTGCACGTTTGTGCGCAATTTTAAAGCATGTCATGTTTGGTATCCATGTACTCGGCCTAAGATCATCTTTTTTACTCCATCAAACATTTGGGCAATATAGTGTGTTTTAGTGCATTAAAATTTAAAAAAGTGTGTTTTTTCCCCAAAAAATGCATTTGAAAAATCGCTGCGCAAATACTGTGTGAAAAAAAAAAAATGAAACACCCACCATTTTAATCTGTAGGGCATTTGCTTTAAAAAAAATATATAATGTTTGGGGGTTCAAAGTAATTTTCTTGCAAAAAAAATAATTTTTTCATGTAAACAAAAAGTGTCAGAAAGGGCTTTGTCTTCAAGTGGTTAGAAGAGTGGGTGATGTGTGACATAAGCTTCTAAATGTTGTGCATAAAATGCCAGGACAGTTCAAAACCCCCCCAAATGACCCCATTTTGGAAAGTAGATACCCCAAGCTATTTGCTGAGAGTCATGTCGAGTCCATGGAATATTTTATATTGTGACACAAGTTGCGGGAAAGAGACAATTTTTTTTTTTTTTGCACAAAGTTGTCACTAAATGATATATTGCTCAAACATGCCATGGGAATATGTGAAATTACACCCCAAAATATATTCTGTTGCTTCTCCTGAGTATGGGGATACCACATGTGTGAGACTTTTTGGGAGCCTAGCCGCGTACGGGACCCCGAAAACCAAGCACTGCCTTCAGGCTTTCTAGGGGGGAAATTTTTGATTTCACTCTTCACTGCCTATCACAGTTTCGGAGGCCATGGAATGCCCAGGTGGCACAAACCCCCCCCCCAAATGACCCCATTTTGGAAAGTAGATACCAAGCTATTTGCTGAGAGGTATAGTGAGTATTTTGCAGACCTCAATTTTTGTCACAAAGTTTTGAAAATTGAAAAAAGAAAAAAAAAAAAAGTTTTTTCTTGTCTTTCTTCATTTTCAAAAACAAATGAGAGCTGCAAATACTCACCATGTCTCTCAGCAAATAGCTTGGGGTGTCTATAAGCACAATAGCTTGTGCAAAAAAAAAAATGTGTCACTTTCCCGCAACTTGTGTCAAAATATAAAATATTCCATGGACTCAACATGCCTCTCAGCAAATAGCTTGGGGTGTCTACTTTCCAAAATTGGGTCATTTGGGGGGGTTTTGTGCCATCTGGGCATTTTATGGCCTTCAAAACTGTGATAGGTAGTGAGGAGTGAAATCAAAAATTTACGCCCTTAGAAATCCTGAAGGCGGTGATTGGTTTTTGGGGCCCCGTACGCGGCTAGGCTCCCAAAAAGTCCCACACATGTGGTATCCCCGTACTCAGGAGAAGCAGCTGAATGTATTTTGGGGTGCAATTCCGCATATGCCCATGGCTTGTGTGAGCAATATATCATTTAGTGACAACTTTTTGTAATTTTTTTTTTTTTTTTTTTTTTTTGTCATCATTCAATCACTTGGGACAAAAAAAATTAATATTCAATGGGCTCAACATGCCTCTCAGCAATTTCCTTGGGGTGTCTACTTTCCAAAATGGGGTTATTTGGGGGGGGGTTTGTACTGCCCTGCCATTTTAGCACCTCAAGAAATGACATAGGCAGTCATAAACTAAAAGCTGTGTAAATTCCAGAAAATGTACCCTAGCTTGTAGACGCTATAACTTTTGCGCAAACCAATAAATATACGCTTATTGACATTTTTTACCAAAGACATGTGGCCGAATACATTTTGGCCTAAATGTATGACTAAAATTGAGTTTATTGGATTTTTTTTATAACAAAAAGTAGAAAATATCACTTTTTTCAAAATTTTCAGTCTTTTTCCGTTTATAGCGCAAAAAATAAAAACCGCAGAGGTGATCAAATACCATCAAAAGTATTGATGAATATTAAGGGGAACCCCGAACCAAAATTTAAAAAAAAACTGCGTGGGGGTCCCCCCAAAATCCATACCAGGCCCTTCAGGTCTGGTATGGAAATTAAGGGGAACCCTGTGCCAAAATAAAAAAAAAGTCATAGGGCCCCCCAAAATCCATACCAGACCTTATCCGAGCACACAACCTGGCAGGCCGCAGGAAAAGAGGGGGGGTGAAAGAGCGCACCCCCCCTCCTGAACTGTACCAGGCTACATGCCCTCAGCATGGGAAGGGTGCTTTGGGATCTGACCCCAAAGCACCTTGTCCCCATGTTAATGGGGACAAGGGCCTCATCCCTACAACCCTTGCCCGGTGGTTGTGGGGGTATGCGGGCGGGGGGCTTATCGGAAACTGCAAGCCTCTTTAACAAGGGGACTCCCAGGTCCTAGCCCCCCCATGTGAATTGGTAACGGGCGGCGTGGATTTACATCGTGGGACATTTTTATTTTTTTATCTTTAAATAAAGGACTTGTCTCAAGCTGTCTCTTGTCTTTAACATTATTGACACTTTTTTTGTGAAATAGTAGGGGTACAATGTACACCATTGCCAATTCACATAGGGGGCCGGGATCTGGGGGTCCCCTTGTTATAGGGGGCTTCCAGATTCCGATAAGCCTTCCGCCCGCATACACCACCGGGCAAGGGTTGTGGGGATGAGGCCCTTGTCCCCATCAACATGGGGACAAGGTGCTTTGGGGTCAGACCCCAAAGCACCCTCGCCATGTTGAGGGCATGTAGCCCTCAACATGGCGGTTCATGTACGGTTCAGGAGGGGGGGAGAGGGGGAGCTCTCTCGTCCCCCCTCTTTTCCTGCGGCCTGCCAGGTTGCATGCTCGGATAAGGGTCTGGTATGAATTTTGGGAGGGACCCTACACCATTTTTTTAAACATTTTGGTACAGGATTCCCCTTAAAATCTATACCAGACCTGAGGGGTCTGGTATGGATTTTGGGGGGACCCGCCATTTTTTTTTTAAATTTGGCGCAGGGTTCCTGTTAATTTCCATATCAGACCTGAAGGGCCTGGTATGGATTTTGGGGGGACACCCACGCAATTTTATTTTTTAATTTTTGTTCGGGGTTCCCCTTAATATTCATACCAGACCCAAAGGGCCTGGTAATGGTCTGGGGGGGGGGGGGAATCGACCCATTCCCTTTTTTTCCAATGAGTTTTACCTATATTGCCGAGACCCGACAATTCATTACAGCCACGATAAGTTTTAAATGACAATTTTTCCTTTAGAAATGTCATTTTGCTGTGATTCTAAGCACGGGAAAAATGCGCCACTATACAGGCTTAGTATAGACACCCCCCAGGCATGATATTTAAAGGAATATTTCATTTTTATTGTTTCAATTTAAGCATTAAAAAATCACTGCTCCCGAAAAAATGTCCGTTTTTAAAAAAAAAATTAGCATTGATACATGTCCCCTGGGGCAGGACCAGGTCCCCAAACACTTTTTTTTATATAATTTGCATATAAGCCTTTAAAATAAGCACTTTTGGTTTTTCATGTTTGTGTCCCATAGACTTTAACGGTGTTCGCGTGTTTTTTCTGAATTTTTTGCCTGTTTGCATGTTCTGGTGAGAACCGAACCGGGGGGGGGGGTTGTTCGGCTCATCCTCAGCTCTTATTTGTATTTCCAGATCCATTCTTCACTAAGCTATGTCAGTGTAGAAGGAAACAGGGGGGCACCAGCCCCAGGGGAGTCTGTCCCAACCGATCCTAAGCCCCTCTCCTGGGCCCTCGATGATGGCTGCCTCTCAACAATCTCTCCCTCCACTTTCAGTGGGATCACCCTGGCAGTAACCCTTTCAGCTAGGCATACCTCTTCCTCCTGAAAGCACACAGGTATCTCTCCCTGCCACTCCAACAGTACCCTGATTTGGTCCAGGTCGTACTCAACTTCCACATCCATGAAAAGATGTAATAAAATATTTACAAAAATGTGAGGGGTCTACTAACTATTGTGAGATACTGTACATATCATATACAGTATATATCAAGATATTGAAGGGTTTAAAACAAGCTCATAGCTGTAAAAGATGCCGTGGGCTTGCTACTACTGTATGTTGTTCAACTGGTTCTAGGCTGTCATGTAAGAATGAATCAGGTGGCTGTAAAACTACCTGATCACTTTTATAGTGTGGGTGGTGTGGAGCATCCCCATTCAGTGGTTCCCGGGCTCTCCCACTTTTGCCAGTAGCTTGTGACCACAACAAACAGTCTCAGAATATCCAGCAGGAGGGAATCGGGGAACATCAGTGAACATCAATGAAGCCGTAAGCACTCATCTCTGAGTGTTTCTGGTTTCAGAGCTGTAGCCGGGGAAGCAGCTAATCAAGCATGATCTGCATGATCAAGCATGAGCTACAATGGAGGTCAAGGGAAGGGTGACATCAGGGGTCTACCCCCATAGAGAGTACCTATCATCTGCCCGATACTATCACATAGGGGGCTTGTTAGTCCCCTTTGTGACAGCAATAACGTTAAATGAAATTATTTTAAATAAAAAAGTGAAAAAATTTGAATTATAATAAAATTGAAATAAAAACATTAAACGTAACCCCTTCACTCTGCACACACCTTCAAATGCAAAAGTGGCATAGGATGCATAAGCATATGTAAACTGCAACTGCACCACAGAGGTAACCCTGCATACAGTGGAGTGAGCGCAATAATTCTATGTCCATAATGGATGGTTAGTTCAAAACCCATTATTTTTTGCTATAATAAATATCCCCCAAAAATATATAAAAAAACATTTTTTTCCCTCAGTTTATGCCGATACGTATTCTTCTACATATTTTTGGTAAAAAAAAATCGCAATAAGCGTTTATTGATTGGTTTGCGCAAAAGTTATAGTGTCAACAAAACAGGGGATAGTGTTATGGCATTTTTATTAATTTTTTTTTTACTAGTAATGGCAGCGATCTTTATCATGACTGCAACATTATGGCGGACATGTCGGACAATTTTGGCGTGATTTTGGGACCATTTATACAGCGATCAGTGCGATTAAAATTGCATTGATTACTGTTTAAATGTGACTGGCAGTGAAGGTTTTAACACTAGGTGGCACTGTAGGGGTTAAGTGTGTCCTAGGGATGTGTTCTAACTGTAGGGGGGATGGGCTGGCTGTGACACATCCCTGATCATAGCTCCTGATCACAGGGAGCTATGATCAGTGACACTGTCACTAGGCAGAACGGGGAGATGGTTGTTTACATTAGCATCGCCCCGTTCTTCCTCTCTGTGAGACTATCCTGGGTATCCCCACGGACATCGAGCCTGCGGGACCCGGGACCCGCGACCCGACTCACGGAGCTCCCGGGTGGCGCGCACACCATGGTACAGCGGAAAATTCAAAGGGACGTACAGGTACGCCCATTTGCCCAGCCGTGCCATTCATCGGCGTGCGCCAGTCGGGAACCGGTTAAGTGAGGCAGTATGATTTCAAAGTTGCATTCAGTGTGGACCAGGGCTAAACTAATTTTTCCATTCTGTACATGTCTAACGACTGTGTAGAGCACAAACAAAACTATCACATTGGTCAAAGCCAAAGTCATAACATATTCACACTTATCCAAAATCGCCTCAAAAGCGCATCAAAGTCGCATCAAGTCACAGGGTAAAACCGCAATGGAAATTGCACAATTTTTAAGTTGCACAAGTGTGAATCGGGCCTTAGTGTATTTTTTCTTGAAAATATGCATTTAATAAACAATTGCGCAAATATTGTGCAACCTATGAAAAAAATTGCAAAATGCTGATTTTAACATGTGCAAAAATAAAAAAAACATGCGCTTGAGGGAAACTAGTTAAAGGATCCTAAAACAACATAGCACTTATCATCAATTTATCAAAACCCAGTGAAATGAAAGGAGCCACTTGGTGAATTTGGATTCTCTGATCTCCGCCTCAACTCCAAGAATTACCTCAGCCCCTCTGACACACCTGGTTAAATAAAATGACTGCAAACGCATTTAAAGACATATGCGGACCGTTATCCTGGCTGTGGATTATCACCAAAAATAGACACACAGCTGGTAGTGATAAACAAGTTGAATATATTAGCATGGTTTAAAGTATATGGAAACTTACAACACTGTTAAACCTTGCTACAAATAACTAATACATTAGAAACGACAACCTTAATATTTAGCAACTGCAGGTAAAGAAGAGGCAGTAATCTATATGCCCTTAACACAGGCGCTGAGAGGGAGGAGAGAAGACTTGTCAACTTTTCAGCTCCTTCAGGGCCGCAAACACCTTTGAGAGGCAAACACACAACGAAAAGAAAAGGGTCACACAAGTACAGTAAGCACAGGTCCTGAGGTGAAAAATACTAGTGTCTTTTGCTAGCAGTAGTGTCTTTTTGCTAGAGTAGGTTTAAACAAGCTTGCATGTAGAAGTAATCCTCTAGAATGTTCCGTTAGGTAGAGATTTAAAAGGGCAAACTACTAGAGATGGCAGCTCCAAACAAGCATCCCGTGACACTAAAAAGGGAGATTGGTGTCTGCATGCAGTGTCAGTATGGTGTCAAGAAGTATGTTGAGTTTGCACCCTCTCACCAATCCTCTGTGTGATAACACAATGATAATCCCAGGTGCTGGTTCAGGCTTCTGATGCTCCTGGTGATGTTGTAAGGCACTGGATCCCCTTCCGAGGGCCAATCGAGATGACTGGTAGCAAAACTCGCAAGGTGAAGAGGAAGTGGCCGACCCAATACCTGGATGGATATGGCGATCCCTGAAACAGTGTGGGTTGTCTCCACTGAGCTGGGTGCTGCTTGGGTCACCGATCAGGGTTCCTGAGCTTAACGGTGGTGGAACGTGTGGGTGACACTGATCCTGGCTCCCCTCTATCTTCTTGCAGCACTCTCCCGGTCGTCTCAGGAAAAACATGTCTCTATCTCTCTTTCTGGTGGAGTTCCACCACACAGTCTGGTCACCTCACCACATTCTCTCTCTCTTGGCAGTCTCTGGAAAGACTTGGCTTTCTCTCTATATAATAGGTCACACACGCTCTGGTGTCAGTGTGTGTCTCTCTCTTCTTTAGCCTGATGCTGGTACCTCAGCCCGCTCTCCCTCTTTTAGATCGCTCTCTCTCCTTTAGATGTTCCTCTCTCTCTTCTAGCTTGATGCTGGTACCTCAGCCCACTCTCCTCAGACAGCTCTCCCTCCTTAATACTAGGTCACACACTTTCTGGTGTCAGTGTGTGTCTCTCTCAGCTCCAAAAATCCCTCTCACAGCGTTTTTCTCTCACTCTCCTTACATCTCTCCTTTTCCCGGGCTTCAGGATATCCCTCCTCCTCTGTTGGGGCACACAGACCCAGGTGTCAGCGTTTGTCTCTCTCCTCACTCTGGCACCTCAGTTCCTTCCCCTCACAAACTCCTCCTCTCCTCACTGTTAAGTGTCACTGTGTCCCAGCAATGACTTTTTGAGCCTTGGTATCTCCCTCTCTTTTAAGCAATCTCCTTTCCTCTGTCTCCTGTCAGCACTCTCTCTTTTTACCTCAGTGCTTTCCTCCCTTCCATCCCCTCAGCACTTCCTGAAACTCCCCTTTTTCCAAGTATGCTCTGTGTCTCTGAGTTTTTCTGGAAGGACCTGTCAGCATCTCTGTCTCCATCTTGTGGCCAAAAGGAAAAATTGCAATACAACATGCCTGCTACACACATAGCAATTAGCTACCTGTTAAACCTTTCTTCTTTTGTAAGACTTTCTCTGTTTTTGAAATGGACCTCCTGATTTTCCTATGTAGTTCTGCATGTGTGCTGAATGAAGATTTATTTCATAAAATATATTTCAAAATAATAATGTAATTAACAAATCATTAATTAACACTTTCTGGAAAATTATCTTTCTACAAATATTGAAAAGACATATTTTGGCATTCTCTTTGCTGTAATATTTAGCATTTCCTTTTGAATCAATGATTTGTTAGAGTTTATGTCAAGCTAAAAACATTTTCTAGTTATGGATAGGGTGGTGAAAAATTGAAACTTCTGTTGGGTTCTACTGCTATCCACGGTTCCATTAGAGAGATGTACCTCACTATTTGTGCCTCTTTGTCTCTGCTGAATCGTCTAAATTGCAATCCGTCTATGGCCAGCTTAAGATAGCTAAACAAATTTTCCTTACTGCACAGCCTGCAAAGGGAATCTGTGACCAGCGACACCAATTCCGAAGTCTCCTTGGGCACGTCTGACGTCAGTTCTTTTTATGTCACAAGGTGTAGAGAGTCAGCCGAAACCTTCGCAATCCTTAATAATACAGGGATGGTTGTGTGTTATTTTCACATGTACCCAGATTTTCTATGTTACATTTTCTCAGCAGCCCCTCAAATGATTCCCCCTTCTACTCCCAGGCTTCATAGTAGCTGCATGGGCTGCTCTGGTTATTGTTTGATCGGGTAATTGCTTTCCCACCACCAAGTTTCAGTTTCCATTCTTCATTTTATTATTATAGGTTCATACCATGTGACCATGCTCTATCTGTATATAGCATATGTGTGCGCAGCCTATTGCATTGCATTTTTTATTATTTTTTACAGTTCTTTTTAGTAGCTTTGGTGAAATATTAGCAGGGAGAATCTGCTCTGCACTGGGTGATAAGGGTGTTGCCAGGCACACCCACTGTGCATGCCTATGGTATATAGAGGATCTCATTCAGCAGGTACATCAGGCAGCTCCCAACAACAGCAAACACAGTAAACTCAAAGACAAACAACGCAGAATGAGGTAAGTACCCTTATCATCCAAAGTGCTAGCAGTGACCAAACACCTCTAGCTGTAAAGGTATCTTCTAGCCATCTTTATGTACATACTCACATTGTTTGCTAAGGGATACTTTTATTTTTTGCGTGCTCTACACTATATAGATGTAAAATCAGCGTATTTTGTGTTTTCTTTTTCCATTAGATTTTTTTTGTGACCTTACATTTGCTATACAATATATAGATATTTTTAGGTTTGCATACTATTTTTATATCACCACTACAGAATGTCCCCATTTTTTATTCTGCATTATTGGGGAATGGATTGTTCTTACTGTACTTAAAATAAATGCATTAATGAAAAACACACCTGTTTATAAAATTTTCTGCACCCATATTTGGACCTCCTTGTTGTTGTGAAAATGTATTTTATGCTTGGGATCAAGGGATTAGATGCCCTTTTATGTCTGAGGTATACAACAGAGGTTGAACAAATGAAAATAAAGTACCTAATAGGGAGACCAAAATTGCAATTGGTATACCATTCCACTTTAACTACTTCCTGCCCGCGCTATAGCCGAAAGATGGCTACAGCGTGGGCCTTAATTGCACACGGCACTCTCTGTGATTACCGAGTCTATGAGATCGGGTGATCACAGATCCCGGCCCCTACCACGTGATCAGCTGTCAGCTGATCACGTGATGTAAACATAATATTGATAATCTATTTTCCGTCACGCTGTCAGCGTGAGGGGAAAAAAAGCCGATCACCGACTTCTGTCAGAGGGACATTAGTCCTACACACAGAGAGCTGCGGTTGCCTCATTTGTGCCCACCAGTGCCAGCTGCCAGTGCCACCTATCAGTACCCACCAGTGCCATCTACCAGTGCCCCTCGTGCCACCTACCAGTGCCCACCAGTGCCACCCATCAATACCCATCAGTACTGCCAATCAATGCATCATAATTAGTGCCACGATCAGTGCTGCCTATCAGTGTCACCTACCATTGCCCATCAGTGCCACCTATCAGTGCCACCCATAAGTGCCCTTCAGTGCCACCTATCAGTGCCCTTTAGTGCCAACCATCAGTGCCAACCATCAGTGCCACCTCTCAGTGCCGCCTCTCAGTGCTGCCTCATCATTGCTTATCAGTACCACCTGTCAGTGCCCATTAGTGCTGCCTTATCAGTGCCTATCAGTGCCCATTAGTGCCCATCAGTGCAGCCTCATCAGCGCACATCAATGAAGGAGAAAAATTACCTGTTTTCAAAAGTTTTATAACAAACTATGAAACAGTTTTTTTTTTTTATCAAAATTGTCGTTTTTTTTTTTGTTTTATTTAGCAAGAAATAAAAACCCAGCAGTGATTAAATATCACCAAAAGAAAGCTCTATTTGTGTGAAAAAATGATAAAAATGTAATGTGGGTACAGTGTTGTACGACCACTGTCATTGACCAATTGTCATTCAAAGTGTGACAGCGCTGAAAGCTGAAAATTGGTCTGGGCCAGAAGGGGGTTTAAGTGCCCAATAGGCAAGTGGTTAATCTGCCGGTATACTAAGCATAAAACCTCAAAATTGCTAATAAAATATGCCACATATACTGCAGATCTGTATATTTATATTTACCCATACTGTATCTTCAGTAGTATATGTATGTATCTATCAATAGGTGTATTACAGCAGGGCTTGACAAATTTGCTTTGAATCTAGCAGCCATCTAAAAAAGTTTGGAGCCAGCTTTTTAAATAAGCTGCCCGGCGCCCGGAACTGCATGTCCGGAGCGTCGGGCAATAGGAATTGCTCACGCCTGGTGCCAAACGAAATAAAACAAATTTTTTTTAGTTTCTGTTATAAAATTTTGCAAATAAGTAATTTTTCTCCTTCACTGATGAGGCTGCACTGATGGGCACTGATAGGCTGCACTAATGGGCATGGGCACTGATGGGCTGCACTGATGGGCACTGATAGGCAGCACTGATGAGGCTGCACTGAAATGCACTGATAGGCGGCACTGATGGGCCCTGATAGGTGGCACTGATGAGGCTGCACTGATAGGCAGCACTGATAATCAGGGTACTGAGGGTACATGTCCCCTCTCACATGCCTGGTCCACACACCCGCAGTAAGGAAAGGGCGCCAGATCAAGCCCGCAACCGTAACCCCAGCACCCAGCTGTCAAACTGGGAAGGAGATTTCGGAGGTGGACGGGCACAGAGAGCAACCAAGGGAACCCCTCAATCAGAATGGCAGGTGCGCTGCACTCATCACAGCCCCGCCCACCAGAGGAGGACGCGGGTTCTCAGAAATGAGCGCTGTATACCGCTCCAGCAGGCGGAAAAGTCGTGGCTTCAATAACTGGCCAGCCCAGCCTCTTAGTCCACACACCCGCAAAGGAGGAGTTGCCCACATGGGGAGACAGAATCCAGACGCCTGTTGCAGTGTAGCTTAAGCACAAGGACGAAATTTCCAATCGTCACTAAATTACTAAATTGATGCATTTGTATATTTCACAAGTTAGTATAAGGGAATTATAGTGTACTTGTGGGTTTATCCTATCATTTTTTGTGTAATAATTCTCCATGTAATGGGGGTATGGCAGGGGTGTGTCCCTAGTCTACATTTTTTTTGCTAATAGGTGTCCCTCTTTCCCATCTCAGAAAGTTGGGAGGTATGGTAGTATACTTACAGTATAATCTTATTATAGAGTTTAGAGTGAATTAACTTATGCTTCAATGAGATTAAAAAAAAGTTGTCATAGTCCAAAAATATTGTCAATCCCTATTTTATAAACTGACATCCCATACCAATGTAGTTTTAATAGTGTTTTTAGATTTTACCAGAATATCAATTTCTAAACCAAAGAACAAAAATGTAACGTACTGCAGCTTATCAGTCCTCAGATGTGGTGGCTGCATTCATTTTTAGACTACGAATGTTTTCAGCAAACAAAAAAAATACCCGTTGATCTTTCCAAAAATGCCTTGCCTTTGTCACATCTTGTGAGATAAACTGAAATATAAAACAATTATATCTTCCTTCTAACAATATTCGTAAAATACATATTCCCCAAACCTCCTATGTAATGGAGATGAAGTGAGGAAGATTCAGGACAACTGAAAGTGATTGTAAAGGCACAATGTTTTTTATACCTTCGGGTGCCCCCATAGCATGCTGCTTAAGGTGGGGGCACCCAACAGCAGGGAGGAACCAGGAGAAGAGGAGGATCCGGGCCACTCTGCGCAAAACCACTGCACAGAGCAGGTAAGTATAACATGTTTATTATTTTAATGAAAAAAAAAAAATTAAAGCTTTACAATCACTTTAACGTGACAACCAAGGTTCCGCCTATAGCGGAAAACAGCACCCCTAGACTGGTAATTGAAGAAAAGTGTGAATGGGCCTGTGTGCCCGGCTGCGGGGCAAAGATTGTAGGGAGACCTGGACAGTATCCCTGTGGCTCCTATGGGAGTAGCGTACAAAACTTTATCAAACCCTCAAAAAAAGATAGTTATCAGCAAGTCAAAACTGTGCATGCCTAAATAACATAAACCAAATTTCTTTATCGTACATTACGGGACACAGAGCAGCTTATAAATTACTATCTGGGTTATACGCCACCTATAGGTGAATGGACACTGGCACACCCAAATGACAGGAAGTCCCCCCTCTATATAACCCCTCCTATACAGGAAGTACCTTGTTTTTTTGCCAGTGTCTGTAAGGTGGTGGTCACTGATGTGATACATGTGCTCTTGGAGCATACTTGAAGGTCTGGACAGTTCTATTAAGAATCATGGACTTTAATCGGATCCATTTGAAAAAGCTGTCAGCCAAAATGGATGGTACCCGAGCCTCATTGGAAGGAGAGAAGATTCCTCGAGGTTTGCCTGTAATGCAGCCTCACAGCGATGGACCCTGCGTAATGGAACCCTGTGCAGTGTTTGTTCTGACCAAGGTGCCTTCCTGCAGGGTGCTATACAGGTCCAGGGGAGTGGGCTCCAGATTAAGGGGGACCAAGTCTCTGAAGGTCTTTTATGACAAAGCTCACCGTGATGGGTGAAGATTGGACTCCTGTTATGTTCAGAGTCCTGCAGCAGGAATGGAAAGTCTGCATTTGTTTGTAATTTCTCTTTAACCACTTGCCGACCGCCTAACGCACATATACGGCGGCAGAATGGCACGGGCAGGCAGAATCACGTACCTGTACGTGATCTGCCTCCCGCGTGCGGGGGGTCCGATCGGACCCCCCCCCCCGGTGCCAGCGGCGGTCGGCATTTGACTGGGAGCGTCGGGAGGCGAGGGGGAGACCATCCGATCGTGGCCCCCGCCTCGCGATCGCTCCCAGCCAATCGGAATCCTCCCCTGC